>NC_058130.1:19965823-20002043 GCF_016433145.1 Gracilinanus agilis | reverse complement strand
GGAAGGAGGGGAGGAAAAAAAACATGAATCATGTAATCATGGAAAAGTTTTCTTAATTAACCAATAAAAATTATATATAATTTTTTTTAAAAAGAAAGATGTTACCAACACGACTGGTTATGTTAGCTTTCTTGGCAATTCTCAAGTGAACAGAATCAAGAGAACAACATTCTGAAGGACATTCTGAAAACAAACCATTTTGAAAGTCTGAAGAACCCTCATCCATGTATTGGGCAGCCATGATTCCAAAGAAGATCCTGGCTGACCCAGCAGAGAGGGGATGGGCTCAAGATGCAGAATGAGAGAGATGCTTATAGACAAGGTCACCAGAGAAGTTGGCTTTACTATAAGTGTTTTTTTTAAACCCTTAACTTCTGTGTATTGACCCATAGGTGGAAGAGTGGTAAGGGTGGGCAATGGGAGTCAAGTGACTTGCCCAGGGTCACACAGCTGGGAAGTGTCTGAGGCCAGATTTGAACCTAGGACCTAGGCCTGACTCTCAATCCACTGAGCTATCCAGCTGCCCCTACTATAAGTATTTTTTTGTCTTGTTTTGTTACCTTGTGGATGAAAGTGAGAGAAGGAGACAACGATAATAGCTACCACTTTAAAGTTTTCAAAGTACTTTACATAAATTCTCTCATTAGATCCTCACAACAATCTCATGATGTAGAGGCTAGTATTAGCCCTATTTTATAGATGAGGAAATTGGATCAGATCGAGATTAAGTGACTCACACAGCTAGTAAGTATCTGAGGGCAGATTTGAACGCAGATCTTTCTGACTCCAGGTCTAACACTGTATCAATTTCACCAACTAGGTGATCTCAGCATAATTGTTTGTTCATTAAAAAAAATCAGTTTAAGAATGTCTGCAAAGTGAAATGAGAGAACCAGGAGAAGGTTGTACATAGTAACAACAATAATGTATGATGATAAACTGTGAATGACAGCTATTATCACCAAGGCGAGGATCCAGGCCAACTCCAAGGGACACGTGATGAAAAAGGCTATCTACCACCATCGAAGGAGCAGATGGAGTCTGAATGCAGATTGTTCTCTTTATTTCCTCCATGAATTTTTCTCTGGTGTATGCAATATGGGTCTTATTTCACAACATGACAAATAGGGAAATATGGGTTGTGTGATAATATATTTATGTCCTAGATCATATTTCTTGCCTTCTTGGGGACAGAAGAGGGAAGGGAAAGAGGGAGAAAAAAGAACGAGACAGATTTTTGGACATAGCCAATGTGAGAATTTGTTTCTCTTGGTTACACGTATTTATGATCATCTATTACATATTATAACAAATCATATGTATTTGTTTATTGTTATGTTATATATAATAAAAATAAGTAATTAAAAAAGAATGTGGATAAGTATCATTACGAGGTGGTTTATGGAGAAATTCTGATTGTTGACAAGAAAGAGAAAGGTAGGACCCTTGATCTATCTGCGTCTCATCTTCAAATGCCTTTGGGGTCCCTGGGAGAGTGAGGAGCATTCGAACAAGATCCAGGATTTGGAGCTAAACGTTAGCCTTGAGATTATTTGGATCACCTGCCCTAACTTTGCAGAGAAGACCCAAGAGATGAAGTGATGCACCCAGTGCCACACTTCCATTAAGGCAGAATTCAAACCTAGGTCTTTCGACTTCAAATCTGATGTTCCCTCCACAGTCTCCCATCGAGGATGAGGGCAACCGGAGGGGCAAATACGCTGCGTTTAGTGAGATGTTGAGGATCTTGAGCTCTTCCCAATCTCCACACCCCCATCCCACACTCAAATGAAAGGGAAGCTGTCAGGGGTAATTGTTGCTCCCTCCACTTTGGTTGGCATCCATTATTGATTGCAGGACGATAACTGGAATGCTAATAAAGCTTTGGGGATGACGTCCGGCACCATCTTTCCACCTCGTGCAACATCGATCACCAGGGGATGACAGATACTCCTGGAAGCAAGGTGCCTCGTGAAAATATTATTGTATTTCTTTCTCCTCTCCAGGACAACTGCTACTAAAGGCGTCTCACCGAGTGTTTCTCATCTCCTATCTATCCTGCACTCCTCCAGTGTAAGAGGGGTGGCCTTCCTTTCATGCTAAGAGAGTAGCAAATACACTGAATACTGATGAGGCAATTGAGTGGTCCAGCCCCAAGCAGTCCTTTTTTTTTAATTTTTATTTTTTTAGCCAATGTCTCTGGGTGTTAAGTGTCTGTCCTGGGTTCTTTGTCTCTATCCCTCCTGGTATCTGGAAGATATTCTGATGCTGCTCTCAGGACACCAGAAGGGTCAGATATTTCAGAGCAACCCCATCTCTAATTAATTGCAGTATTTATGTTTAAATGGATCGATTGCCTTGCTTGACCACAGCGTGCCGCTTCAGCTCTTATTATATTACCGTGATACGGAGCAGTTGTAATCCATTGGAGAAACAAACCACTTACACCAAACCCAGTTGCACAAAAGAGAATCTTTCAGTATAGCAAAGGAAAACTATCAGGGCTGTATTTAAATGGTGGAAAGACCGAGGACTACAATCAGGCATAGACCATAGCTTAACCCTTTAATGAACAAGAGAGAGACAAACATTATTGGGCATTAGCCAGATTTGCTCCTTGGAAAAAAGATCTGGCCTGGAAGTGACTGAGGTAGATCATGGCATGAGTCTTTCCTTGAGAAAACACTGAATGACAATAAAAACGTGTGACTGGGGACAGCTGGGTAGCTCAGTGGATTGAGAGCCAGGCCTAGAGATGGGAGGTCCTAGGTTCAAATCTGGCCTCAGACACTTCCCAGCTGTGTGACCCTGGGCAAGTCACTTGACCCCCATTGCCTACCCTTACCACTCTTCCACCTATAAGTCAATACACGGAAGTTAAGGGTTTAAAAAAAAAAAACTTAAAGTCTTAGAGAGTTGCCAGAGGGTACTGAGTGATTTTAATCAATCAACAAGCATTTATTAAACTCCTGCTATATAACAGGCATTGTGATAAGCACTAGAGATATAAAGATGAAAATGAAATGCTACCTGCCCTCAGGGACCTTACAGCTTATCATCTTGCCATAATTCGTGTCAGAAATAATACTTGGAACCAGAACTTCTTGCCTTTATGGTCAACATTACTCTACATTCCTCTCATCCTTAATTTCTAATTATAAATAGGAAAACTCAGATCTGGGAGAGTAAAATAATTTATCCCAATTTTCCCTGCTTCATGATAATGGAACCTTTAGTTTGTGGATTGTTTTGACCAGTCTAGAACTGGAAGAGGTCTTAGATGACAAGTGACTTGATCAAGGTCACACAGTTGGTAAATGTCTGAGGGAAGATTCAAACCAAGGGTTTCTTGGCTCCACGTTTAGCACTCTATCCACTATGCCATGCTGTTCCTTGTCATTCAGGTGGGGAAAGGGTAGATGAAGTAGTTTGTAGAAAATGAAATATTTTATAGAAACATTTAAAATTTTGAAAATGTAAAATTATGATATTATTCTTCCTGGCTTGGGGGGGAGGGTAGGAAATATCAAAATGCCGGTGATGACTCTATTGAACAAAACTCATGTTTTTGCTCACATCCAAAGACTGGGTTATCATGAAGATTCAAATCTGATATTAAGGAAATGGAGAGAAAAGCATATTGTAGCATTTCCTAAGGTGGTAAAATTGAAAACTCTCATTTATCTCCAAGACGTCTTTCATCAGAGCAATATGTGTCAAAGGTATGCAATCCTAAGTGGATTTAACCACATGAGGCATTTTGTCGAAGGTAAGGGTGGTGATGGTACCACCATTCTTGGTTGAGTACAATCAGACCTGGGAACTGTGTGCCATTCTTAGGGCTTCATTTATAGACAATATTAAAGAGATGGGGAGTGTCCAGAGAAAGGTGACTAGGATGGAGAAGGGTCTTGAGAACATGTCATTGGAGTAATTGGAAGAAATTGGAATGTTGAAGAAAATTGGAGTGTTTAGCCAAAGAAGAAAAGACTATGGGTTGAACATGGTCATGATAGCGAAATGCTTTCCTTTAAGTCTTTTGGTATTTCATGATTATCAGTGCTGCACTCTGGTTGTCCATCTTTTATTTCTTTTAAAAATGTTTATTATATTTTTCTTTTCCAGATTTCATGTAGATACAATTTTTAATAATCGTTTTCTAACATTTTGCGATCCCTATTACCTCTTTACCTCTCTCTTCTCTTCCTGTCCCAAAGATATCAGGTAATATGATATAGTTTATACATATGCTAATCACACAACACATATTTCCATGTTCATCCTATGGCTTATGTAAGAATAACTCATGAAGAAACTCAAGTGAAAAAAGGTAAGCTTCTCTCTTCAGACTCCATCAGTTTCTCCTATGGTGGTAGATTAGCCTTTTTTGTCATGTGTCTCTTGAACTTGTCTTAGATTCTCATCCGTTGTTTTTATAATACTTGTCCATCTTCTTTTTCAATCATTTTTATACTTAATGGCCTCCATTACAGTAACACTTCTCACACACAGCCCATTGTTGTTAGTATCCTCCTTCCTACTCCCATCAGTGCTCGCTCTGGCCTTGTCCTTTGGGTTATCAACTAATTTTGATTCTTCTAAGACCATGATGTTCCCTAATTCATAGCCATGTGGCATCCCTAGGAGAATATGCAAAGATTCACTTTATAGTATAGTGAAATATCACATCAGATATCTCCACATCTGGAGAATTGTGTTCAGTTCTGGACTACTTACTAGGAAGGACATCAATAATGGGGAGAACATCTAGAGGACTTACGGTTTCTTGAGCATGAAGAAAGCATCTTGGAAGCCATCCTGTCCAACTGGTACTTGAATAAGTATGCTCTCACGAGTGGACACCCAGATTTTCCTTGAATCCTTCCAGTCAGAGGGAACTCACTCTTTCCTAAGGTGGTTCATTCCTCTTTGGAGAATTCTGATTTTAGGAAAAATCTTTCCTCATATCAAACCTACATCTGCCTCACAATGATTTCTACTCATTGCTTCTAATTCTGAGGCCAGAGTACAGATACTCACAAAATGTAAAAAGACACAGGAAGTCCTATAGCAGGTTGGAATATCCTTCATGAAAAAAAGTATGGGAAGATGGTGACAAAAATCATAAGGAATGAGAACATGTCGACAATTTGTAATCTGGCCAGGGGAAGGATTGCCCCCATCAGTTTGCTGAATTTCTTGGATTTGCCAAACTATCAATATGTATATTTCATATCTTCACAGGAAAAGATAGTTTAGGTGTCTATTGGCAGTCTGTTCTTAATGTCTGATATTAATTTCTGAAAAATCAACATTTCAAATAACCCAAAGGGTAGCAACTTATGATGGACAAAAAAAAAAAAAGATAATGGCATATTACCAAAGAAGATTTACCTGCAAGATGGCATGAAAGTATATTACTGGAAAATGCTGATTATGTTGTGCTAACAAGAGACAATAGAGATAGGAAGGGTGAGGGCTACATTGATGCCTCTGAGATATTAAACGCCAAGAGGAAGACTTCCCTCTAACTGGATAGGTTTTTATGGTGTATTTATGGGAAAACATGATCTCATATCACAATAGATGAGATAATGAAAGGGATTGGAAACATCCAAGTCCCCAAGTATCAATAATAATAAGCAACTTAGTAGATTGTATTCACATTGGCACATCTTTTGGCTGGTCTGACTAATTTGATAAACTAATCTCTTTGTTGGGAGTTTTTAATATACCAAAGTGATGAGTAATAACCAAATTATCCTCCTTGAGAATTAAAGAGTAATCAGTTAACACCAGTCTATCATATTCCTGGGCTAACAAGATTTCCAAAAAAGCAGCAACTCAAGTATAAGATGAGATAAGAGTGACTAGATAATAATTTATCTGAAAAAGATCTGGAAGTCTCAGTGGGCCAAAAGCTCAATATAAATCAATAGAATGATATGGCAGCCCCCTAAAATAGAGTGTAATCTTAGACTGAGTTATGAGAGCCAAAGCATCCAGAATGAGGCAAATAATTATTTCACTATACTCTATTTTGGAGTATAGTGAAGTATCACATCAGATATCGCCACATCTGGAGAATTGTGTTCAGTTCTGGACTACTTACTAGGAAAGACATCGATAATGGGGAGAACATCTAGAGGAAGGTTGCTCAAATGGAAGGGCCCTTGAGATCATGCCATTTGAGGGTTGTTTGAAGGAATTAGAACCAATGGGTAGAAGTTGTAGGGAGGCAAATTCGGGTTAAAGAAAGGAAAAATTTCCTCAATATTAAAGGTTTGCCAAAGTAGAATGGGTTGCTTCAGGGGGCAGGGGGTTCTCAGCTCACAGATTCAAGTAGGAGGGAGGAGGTCTTCAAGAGGAGTCTGGGTACCAGTAATTGATGACTTTGTAGAGAATATTCTTGGTCAGGTATGAGTTATCCCAACATAATCGACATATTCCAGGTGTTCACACCCTTATGTGTTATTTCCTATGGTTAAGTCTTCTTTGGTAATATGCTGCTATCAATTTTTTGTCCATAATGAGTAGCTGCCCTTTGGGATATTTAAAATGTTGATTTTTGAAAATTAATATTGGACATGAAAAAACTACAAATGATCCAACAGATACTACCAGTAGATAGACAGAATGTTTTTTCACATGTAGATATGAAGTAAACACATTGACTCAATGGACTCCAAGGTTCCTTTGAACTCTGAGATTTTGTGATTTTAGGATTGGAGGAACGTCTTAGGAGAACCAAGGTCAGGACTCAGTCCTCATGAGCTGTCTGCTCCTGGACAAATCCCTTAACTTCCCTGAGTCTTAACTGGGAAAAGGAGATAATATTATTTGTGCTGCCTCTCTCATAGGTGTGTAGTGAGGAAATCATTTTGTGAATCAAGTGTCCTTTGAAAAGCCCTTGAAAAGCATTAAGGACACAAAATTCCACTTGCTTCGGATAGCTTGAACTTCCAGCTTAAAGCACCCACCAACACTTGGCCCAAAGACAGGGATAATTGGATCCTCTTTAAGACTTCTTAACTCAACAAAGAAATGCTTCAAAAACCAAACAATCAACTTTGAGAATCAAAGAGGGATGTGCTAGGTTTAGTGTCACTGAATGGAATGCCTTAAAGTCCTCCTGGGGAGGTAGTCATGCCAGACTGAAGGAAAGGCTTTCCATTTTTCCTCTCTCTATCCCAAGTGTGAAGTTTAAGGTTTGTTATCTGACTTCTCTTCTTCAGAGAAGAAAACAAAATTAGTTTAGATGAGATAACAAGAATTGCCACTCACTCTCTGTGGATGGGAAAGTCCAAGGTAATCCTCGGTGACTTAACCTTGGTCCAACTGATTGGGTGGGTCTGCCATTTCTAATGACAATCCCAAGATTTCTTCCCCGCCCTGGAGCTTTTTTTCATCCTTCATGTGAAATAGGCTGGAAAATCCAAGCAAATTCCAGGCAGATTCTATCTTCCTTCCTCACATCAGTTCCAGACCTCCAATGGGAAAGCGGCACCCAGGAGTTACACCATCTACTGGTCTACCTCAAAAGAGTACGTGGGCAGAGGCTTCTTCTAGCAATCATGGGTTATAACAAATAAAATTGATATAGAAGGAAATATTTTAAAATATTAGGGTTTTATTGTAATCCATATTGGTAATTTTAAAAAAAACCACGTGCCTACTAAGCATCTAATTCAAATGCCCCGCCATCCTTACCCCCTGGTTGCTTCATGGGAAAGGGAGCATCTGGATCAAGTTCTGAATCTTTATATCTTTGTCTACATAATCACACTTCCTGCCCACCTGAATTATGTAAGAGGACTCATGGGAAATGTAGTTTTCAAGTCCCCTAAATGTCCACAGATAGTTTAGACCAGAGACCTCAAGATCCATTCAAGGACTCCCAAATTTCCAATATCACAGGGTAGACAGCATAAGAATGGGGGTGGGACATGGTCATTTCTCCCCTTCCCTTTCATATGAAGCAGATTGTAAACTATATGAGAAGGGACTTGACTTGTGATTTCACTGGTCTTGTAAACTCCCAGGTGAGGAAAGCCTTTCTTCTGATGCAGATGGTACCTGCTTTGTTGGTTTTAGAGAACTGCCAGGAGGTGTCAAAAATGGGATGGGGGGAGGTGGGGCACAGCCTGAACCAGAGTAAAACATAGTCCCTATATGATTTTAATGTGCTGATGTATTAAAAAGAAACATATAAACATCTGTGGTTTTTTAAGTCAATATGTAGCCCACAGGGATGCTTCGGTATATTTAGTGGACTCTGTTTCTATTTGAGTTTGACAATACTGCCCTAGAATACTGGGAAGCTGACAGATTTGCCAGGGGTTATCAGGGGTAGCTAGGCATTTCAATGAATTGAGTGCTGGCCTGGAGTCAAGAGGATCTGAGTTCAAGTCTGACCATAGATACTAGCTGTGTGATCTTAGACAAGTCATTCAACTGTTTACCTCACTTCCTTATCTGTAAAATGAGCTGGAGCAGGAAATAGCAAATTTTTCCAGTATCTTTGCCAGGAAAACCCAAAATGGGGTGCAAAGAGTTGGACATGACTAATTGACTAAATAATAACAAAAAATAACAAGGTCATTAAGCCAGTATAGACTAGAGGTGACTCTTAACCCAGCTCTGGCTGCCTTGGATGCTAGCTTTCTATCTACTCTGACCTGCTGCCTCTCTAATATACAAGAAACACAAAGTAATTTCAGACATAAAGAGCACCATTGAAAAGGGTGGGATGGGAGTGATCAGGGGAGGCTTCCCTCAGGAGGTGTCATTTGAGGTAAGTCTTGAAGGAATCCAGGAATGCCAATAGGACAAGAGGAGGAGGGAGAACATGACAGGTAGGAGCATGGAGTTGGTCATAGAAGCCATTTGGAAACAGACTGAGTCACTTTAAGACCTTGAGGAGGGTCAACACATGGGACTTCTTACCCAAGTGAGGGTCAGCTGCTAGGCAGATGGTCACTATGAGAGGCTCAGCTTTTTATAGGTGCCACCAGGGACTCCATAACATGTCTTTTGAACATTCTTGGAGCCAGTGTGTTTTTATCATTGGAAGAAGGATCATGTTTAAGAAATAAGCCAGGCATAATTTGGAACTATGCCCAAAGGGCTTTAAAAAACTGCCTGCCCTTTGATCCAGCCATATCACTGCTCGGTTTGTACGCCAAAGAGATAGTAAAGAAAAAGACTTGTACAAAAATATTTATAGCTGTGCTCTTTGTGGTGGTAAAAAATTGGAAAATGAGGGGATGCCCTTTGATTGGGGAATGGCTGAACAAATTGTGGTATCTGCTGGTGATGGAATACTATTGTGCTCAAAGGAATAATGACCTGGAGGGATTCCATGTGAATTGAAATGACGGCCATGAACTGAAGCAGAGTGAAAGAAGAAAACCAGGAGAACATTGTACACAGAGACTGATACATTGTGGAACAATCAAATGTAAAGGACTTCTCTAATAGCAGCAATGCAATGATCCAGGACAATTCTGAGGGACTTATGAGAAAGATGCTATCCACATCCAGAGGGAGAACTGTGGGAGCAGAAAGGCAGAAGAAAAACAACTGCTCGATCACATGAAATGATTGGAGATGTAGACTCTAAACCAGTGATGGATCACTTCTTGGCCTTTTGGCTAAGATCAAGTGTAAACCAGTGATGAGCAAACTACAGCCAGTGGACCAGATGCAGCCCCCTGAAATATTCTATCTGGCAGTGCAACATTATTCCTAATCTGATGAATACAATGAGTAGGATACAATACAATGAAACTTCGAAAGAGTTGCCTTAGAAACAGACTAACAGATGAGCATTTCCTTTCCTTTGGCCCCCTCTTTAAAAAGTTTGCCCATCTCTGCTCTAAATGATCACCCTAATGCAAATGTTAATAATATGGAAATAGATTTTGATCAATGACACACGTAAAACCCAGTAGAATTGCACGTTGGCTATGGGAGGCGGGGAGGAGGAGGAGGGCAGGGAAAGATCATGAATCTTGTAACCATGGAAAAATATTCTAAATTAATTAAATAAATAAAATTTCCAATTAAAAAAAAAAGAAAAGAAAGAAGTCAGGCAGCTGTTCATTCAGCAATAAAGCAGAAAAGCAGATGACCAAGGTGAGCCATTGTACCAGTTAACACTTGGGTAGCTTCAGAACAAAACTGGAGGAGGCTTCACTGGACAGTATGATTGTGGATTTCTAGTTCATTTAGTGAGCTACTTCCAAAGGTGGTTGCTAAAATGTCTGGAGCAATGAAGGCATTATTAGGAGGAGTGTAGAATCTCCCCAAAAGGCTACTTGGAAGGACAACACTTGTTTGAGATCTGAGAATAAGAGAAAGATCTATATTTTACAAATGAGTCCCAGGAAGCTCACTACCACCACCACCACTACTACTACTATTAACTACTATGATGACAATGAAGACAATGATGATGACAACATTACTACCACCACTACTTCCACTATAACTAATATTACTCCTATTACTATTACTACTAGTATTCCTATTACTCCTATCACTACTATTATTATTACTACTACTAGTAATATAATCACTACTACTATCAAAATGAATATAGTGCTTACTACCTGCTAGGCATTGTGCCCAGTGCTTTATACTTGTTTTCTCATTTGATTTCCATGAGAACCTTGGGAGGTATGTGCTATTATTATTCTCATTTTACAAAGGAGGAATGAAGCAAACAGAGGTTAAATGATTTGCCCAGGGTCCTACAACTAGGAAGCATCTGAGGTAGGATTTGAACCCAGGTCTTCCTGATTCCAGGTTAAGCTTGTGTAGGTGGAAATTTGATGCACCTGAGCTGCATTACTAAGCCTCTTTTTGAGTTGGGTCCTCACCTGGTGTCCTGACATTCGGGAAATAAATTTGCTGGAGACCCTACCCTCGGGGGCTCTCTGCTCTGATGGCTCTGGGCTCTCTCCTGGATGTGAGGACTGGGAAGTTTCTTTTTTCTTTACTGAGGCTATTTTTCATTGGCTTTAAATTATTATTATGAAATATTATAAGAAATAATCATTGGAGTATTGGGATTATTAATTTTTAATCCTACAAACCCTCTATCTGCTCTGCTATATATAGAGTAAACTTGCTATTTGATGCCATCTTAGCTCCTTCATTCTCCAGTGGGTGGCTTTTTCTCCCCATTCCATAGTTCTGCTGCCCCCATAGGGTGAGCTCACCTGCTCCCAAGGGGCTCCTTCCTATTGGTGCCTGCCTGCTATACAAGCTCTCTATTCCACCTCTCAGTAGCTCTAGTCAGTTCTTGAATAGTCTTAGTTTCTAAGGAGTTGTTGACTTGCATTAATGGAGGGAGTTGAAATTGCAGGTCAGGACTGCAAGCTCCCCTCTTTCCCCCCCAAAAAAGAACAATACTGTGTATTGGCTCCAAGGCAGAAGAGTGGTAAGGATAGGCAATGGGGGGTCAAGTGACTTGCCCAGGGTCACACAGCTGGGAAGTGTCTGAGGTCAGATTTGAACCTAGGACCTCCCATCTCTAGGCCTGGCTCTCAATCCACTGAGCTACCCAGCTGCCCCCCACAGTAGGTTTTAAATACATTCTTGCTTATTGGTTGAGTGGGGGGCCCAGAGAGCCAAATAAAGACTTAAGAGTCAGCAGAGAAGGGTACCAGAGGGAAAAGCAGAGGCCATGTGTGGGAAAACTCAGCTCTCCAGACAGCTGATGCTCCTCCCACTGATGTTCTTGGGTCACAGGATCCCAGAGGGCTAAGATTCTCTGAAACAGTTCACGATGAGATCCAGGTGTGGATCTTTGTTAAGAGACTCAGGAGGGAGAGAAAATACTCCAAAGGGGGACTACGGGCTGAGCATGACATCTGTATACACAGTTCTTTGCACTATTACAGACATGATTTTGGTCCATATCAGCAGAGTATTGATGGGGGTCATTGAGTTAAAAATAGCACTTCCTTCTCAAAACAAGTATATTCTCAAGATCTGGTAAAATTTTAATTAAACCAATATGCAATCTGGAAAAAAGAAAATATAATGTGAGAACGGAAAAAACCAACTTATGGGTAAAAATGTCTGGCAAGAGAATCTGCCAGCTAGACTCCTAAAAATCTAAACCCATAAGGAAGGCTTTAGATTAAGAGGCAATGGGGATATGGTGGAAAGAGAGTTGACTTTGGAGTCAAAAGAACTTGGTTACTTCTTATCTGGGTGACCCTGTACAAGTCACTTCAATGTTTTGGGCCTCAGTTTTCTCATCTCTAAAATGAGGCAGTTGGATTAGATGATCTCTAAAGTTTCTTTCAGCTCTAAGTCTTATCCTATCACACTGACAGATAGCTGGAGAGCTCCAGTAAGAGGACAATGGGGATGGTGAAGGGCATTTGTCTTATTTATGTCTTATAAAAATTGCTTGAAGAAATCAGGAGCATTAGGCTAGAGAAAAGAAGATTTAGTTGCTGGTAAGTGGAGGAGTAGGATGGATTGTTGTCTTCAAGTAGGACTGCCATGTTGGAAGAAGGGTTAGAATTGTTCTACTTGGCCCCAGAGGGCAGAACTGGAGGGATGAATACTAACATTAAGAATTATCCCAAGTGGAATGAGCTGCCTTGGGAAATAATGGTTCCTCTCCATTTTCTCCATTGGAAAAGAGGATGGATCCCTATGTCACATTTCTATTCAGGTATGAGTTTGATTAGATGGTCTTGGAGGTCCTCTCCAACCCTGAAATTCTATAAATTCTCTGTAATGCAACAAAAAAATCTCTTTTTTCTAAAGCACTCTTCATTGATAAAGACTCTAGATGAGATGGGGGTATATGTGAAAAAATGGCAATGTGAGGTCTAGGAATGATAATGTTGTAAGAAAGAAGATAGCAAAAGCTAAATTCAAGGTATATCCACTGAATGAGAACTTTGTGAGGGCTGAGAGAAAATCCTATCTCAGGCAGAGAGGCCTCAGATTCATGACTCTCCCCCAAATCAGAGGAATCAATCATAGAAATCATTGTTTTAGAACTGGAAGGTATCTTTGAGGCAATCAAATCCTCATTTTACAGATGAAGAAAATAAGTCATGGAAAAGTTGAATGACTTGTCCAGGATTTTTGTGGTTTTGTTTTCAATTGGGTCTGACTCTTGGTGACCCCATTTTAGGATTTTCTTGGCAAAGATACTGATGTGGTTAGCCATTTCCTTCTCCAGCTCCTTCTCCAGATAAGAAAACTGAGGCAAACAGAATGAAGTGACTTGCCCAGGGTCACACACAGCTAGTAAGTATCTGACAAAGGATGAGAACCCCTTTCCAGTGCTCTATTTGTTGCGTCACCTAGCTAGCATAGGGGCCTTATCACCCTCAGTCTAAAGAGTGTCCTTTTTGCTCTTGACTCAGTCTTTGAGGACCTCTCTGTGATCTTCCATTCAGTTAGTCTGACTCATACTATCCCTGAATGAACCTCATTTATCCTTTCATAAGAATTACTCAAGAATGTTTAGGATTGTGATGTCTTTTGCCTTTCTTGTTATCTCTGGGACTTAGCACCATGCCTAGCATATCTTAGGTACTTAATAAATGTTTATCAATTGACTGACCTGTCCTAGAGTAGCTAAGCTAGTCTGTGCAGCCTTATCACTTGAGGCAGAAAGTGATATGAAAGCAGTTCACCCATCCACCATCTTGGAATATTTCTCCTTTGCGAGTCTTTACCTAACTACTCAGGTATCCAAAGTGTTAACTTCGAGTCTAGACAAAAAAAGAACCTTCCTTTTTTGGAGACAGAAGGACTAGAAATAGGATGACCTAGCAAGAAAGTTTAATCACCCCTTTAATCACCCCAAGTCACTGAATGGACATCAGGTCAATAGAAGAACCTGATGGCCAGGAAAAAATGAAACAGAGAGTTCCTATAGGAGATTTAAAAAATACTTTATGGCTAGGCCAGCACTTATTGAGTGAGGCTATCATTTACACAATCTACATTGAATTTGTGTCCTCAAGACTTCCTTATATTTTTTTTCTTCCTTATATTTTAATAGTAGGGAGGGCATCACTTTTTTTTTAACTGGCAAGGAAACATGGTAAAGATGACCAGTTGTACACAGCTTCTTGAATTCGGGAGTGGGATTTCATGGTCTCTGGTTAGCATCATGGCCCTAGCTATAAATTGAACTGCATTTTCTTACTCTAAATCAAAGAGTAGATTCAATTTATTGCATGGAATATCTGGGAGTTAAAAGTCAGACTTAAGGGAGGAAAGGTCTTCCTGGTTAGCTGGCTGGAGTCTGCCTCATAAAAGAACTATAATAGCTAAAGAACTTAGCAGCTGAAGACCAACAATTGGCAGGAGAAAATAGCTTGACAGCAATGCCAGGAGTAAGCAATACAGCAAAGAGAAGAGATCATTAAAGGATTTCAGCTTAGTGGAGAGGGCAGCATGATTACATCACTGGAGGGCATGGTTGTCAACAGGTAATGTTGGAGGTAGAGAAGGGCTCCATCGAGAATGTCACCTTAATTAACATGAGTCTTTCTGGCTGTGTACTCTCTCATCATATGCATTTCCTGTTCCTGGTGTTCCATATAGATATATCTTCTACATGCACATATTCCCGTACTATGTGTGTTCCACTCCATTCTTGGGGTCATACATTTAGAACTGGAAAGGACCTGAGATTTCCTCTAGTCTAAACCATCTATTTAATAGAGGATGATGAAGTCTTTTGAGATGAAAGGATATAAGTGGAATAAATAGCAAAGACAGGATTAGCACTCAGGTCCTAGGACTCCAAATCCAATCTTCTTTTCACTCCCCTGCACATATCTTTCTTTTTCTTGTGGTATGGTAACCTGTGAGATATTTGAGTATAAGGGAGAGTGGGGATATTTCTTATCTTTTACTGAATATTGCTATGCTCTTTAAATGTAGTTTGTTCTGAATTGAAATGACTTGCCAGTCCATTAAGAGAAAACCAATGGGGGCTCCTGAGTATTAATTTGAGTAGATCTGAACTCAAGTCAGGCTTTCTAGTTTGGTAGTGCCTAAAGGAAACTACATAATAGAAATGTAACACTCCGTACACCATTTTTTTTTTGTAGCTAGGATGAGAGATGAATGTTACACGAGAAGTGAAAGGAGAAAAGGCTGTGAATCCTGGGGATTTCTCCAAAATCCTTCTTGTGCCTTCCTGTCCTAGGTATTGACAATGGAAATTTATCCATCCCAAAGCATGGTAGGAACCTAGCCAGAGAAGGTATAGCGAAGATTCATTTGGTGGGTAGTGACAGAAATGGGAAAAAACTCAAGTTATATTGTGTTCATTGAAATCAATCTAACTGGAAGTGGCTACTAAACACATTTAGGAGTCTGCATTCATGTTTGAAATTGCATTTTGCATGAAACATCACTCTTGAAGAAAAAAACTTTAAAAAATTATCAGAAAGAAACACAAGCAGACCAAAAAGACCAGCTTTTCCATTTGGGGGCAGCCAGAAGAAAAACAAAGAAGATATTGTTTGGAGCCTGAAGGGTGGAGATTTCTTCAAAGTTGAATATTTGGCACCAAAGAATATCCCATTTGCCCCCCTCCTTCCCCAGCCTGATCTGACTTAAAAGAGGGAAGGAGAAAGAGGAAGAAAGCTGCAGCAAGCAATGTGGCCATTTCTGGGAGATGTGACAATAGATTTTAAAAACAGGATAAACACCCAGCCAGAGAATAAAACAAGCTTTTTCCCATGACCTCAGTCCTGTAATTCAGACATAGATGAAGGCTCCCTACTGTGTTCAGTCCTGCCTGGGTGGAAGCAGGTGGCGCGAGGTCTATCTATTTTTCTTCCTCACAAGATTGTTTCCTTTGGGGACCAAATGCATATCTTCTGGGATATGGACACTGCTAAAAGCTTGCTGGGAAGATAAAGAAATTTCTCATTACACTCTATCAGTTAAAAACCATGCACATGATTCAATTGAAGGGCTTGGGAAGGACAGGATCTTTGGAGATTGTGAAATGAATTAAATTCTGTTGCTCTAAGAATAGACACTTAAGGGTGATAATCTGGGACCTTGTAGAAGACCATGTGATCCCAGATTTAGAGTCAGAAGGGGTCCTAGTGGTCATTGAGTCCAGTTTTCAGATGAGGAAATTGAGGCTCCACGAGTTACCTTGGCAAGGTTGCATGGTAAGTGGCAGAGAGAGAGCATTCCTATTCAGAGCTTCTGAATCCAACAATCAATATTTGTAACTTGTGACAATAGAGGGGGGTTCCAGAGGACACAGTGGAAACAAGAGAAGAGAAAGGCAAGGGCTTGCTCTAAGGCTAGGGCTCTTTATGATGGTGTGTAGGGAGAGAGGAAGACAGCGCTGCTTCATAGGCAGCCTGCAGGCCACAGGTAGGTCCCCTGACCAGGGAGAGAAATGAAGCAGGAGGCAAAAAAAACAATTTGGAATTATTCTAAAAGAGTAACTAAGATGTCTATTCCTTTTGACTCAGAGATCTAGGTCTACATATCCCAGAGGGATAAATGATAAAAAGAGAAAGGTCTCATATATACACACACATATATATTTATAGCAGTACTTTTTTAAAGTTATAAAACATTAAAAAACCAATATCTGTTGAGAAATGGCTTGTAAATGGAGTGAAAAATTATTGTGCTCTAAAAGATGATGAATACGATGAATACAGAGAAATATGCGAAGATTTCTAGGAACTGATGCAAAGTTTGGGTAAGTACCGGAACACTCGTCATAGTTCTAAAGTCTAAGAAAGCTTATTAATGCAATGTTTCATAAAGCCCAGGTCAGCTAAGTGACTCATTGAATAGAGTTTTTGGCCTGGAATCAGGGAGACCTGATTTCAAATCCAGCCTCAGACACTTACTAGTGGTGTGTCCCTGGACAAGTCACTTAACCCTGTTTGCCTCAGTTTTCTCATCTGTAAAATGAACTGGAGCTGGAGAAGGAAATGGTAAACCACTCTAGTATCTACTAATAAAACTCTAAAAGATGTCATGAGGTATCAGATGTGCCTGGAAATGACTGATTATACAAATGAAGCACCCTACTTAAAGGATTTTAAGTGTAATTACCTTAAGGTCATTTTTTTTCCCAGAAAGATTATTGAACCTGTGATGACTAAGTATGAAATAGGAATCATTGTTATTTTTTCTTTTTTTTTTCATAAAAATTCTTGCCTTCTGGCATAGAATCAATACTGTAAACTAGTTCCAAGGTAGAAGAGCAGTAAGGGCTAGAAATGGGGGTTAAGTGACTTGCCCAGGGTCACACAGCTAGGAAGTGTCTGAGGCTAGATGTGAACTGAGGATTTCCCATCTCCAGATCTGGTTCTCCATCTATTGAACCACCTATCTGCCCCCTTCTGTAATATTTTCCATGAAAATTCCTATTAAATATGTTTTGAAATATTGACAACATCCTTGATCCGTTTCACATCATCTCATAATCTTTATCAGGATTCCTGAGTTTTGTAGATACATATTTTTAAACTTTTGAAAAGTAATTTATTGTGAGGAATTTAATTTGAATTACCTCCAAATTTGAATTTTGTAACTTTCAAATCAATGTCTAATCTGGTTATTATTTAACTGGAACTTATTATGGAATTAATAGAACAAAGAAAAATATACATCAGCTACAATCAAATGAGATGGTATTTGTAAAGCACTTGGCTCAATGCCTCAGCACACAGCTGATACCTAATAAATGCTTATTCCCTCCTCCTTACCTTATAGTAATGTAAATTGAAAGAGCAAGAAAACAGTTGAAATTGAATACTGCGAAATTTTAATGATGGAGTAAACTCCAAAGGAAATATACTAGAAAGCACCCCCCTCACTTTTTTGGAGAGGTGGAAGTCTATGAGTATGGAATACTGGATGATATAGAAATTTTTTTTATGTTAATTTGGCTAAATTATCCATTCACCCCCCCCCCCCCCCCCGCCTTAGTCCTTTGCTGTAAGGGATGGCTTTCTTGAGAGGAGGAATATAATGGGAAATGTAGATGATTTAAAAATAAGAGATACCAATAAAAATGCTGTTTTCTCTAAGATGAGAGCTACTCTGGAGAACCTCTCCCCAAGAGTACTCTTTGCTCCTGTGATTTTTATAGTCATCCCAGAAGGAAGGGAAACCCTGAGTTTTCTTGATGAGTACCTGAGAAGGATCTTGAGTTTGCTAGTCTTGCTAACTCCCAAGGGCACTGGTTTCTCCTTGGATCTGAGGGAAATTGCCCTTGAATCTGGGGTTTTCCCTTCATTAAGTTCTAAACCACTTCTTGGATCAATCCGTTAATGAGTATTATTAAGTATCTCTTAGGTGCTAGGCACTGTACTATAGCTACACTCTGGAAAGGAACAGTCTCTGCTTTCCAAGAGTCTACATTCCATCTCTTTGATCCTGGGGCCTGTGTGACTCCCAGAGTTCAGAGATTCTAGAGGAGTTCTTCTAGACTCCTGACATTGTCTATTGTATATGAAAAAAATCTCTGTCTTTCCTGCAGAGGAATGAGGGCATCCTCTCTTACTGAGAACTACAATTCCTAGGTTGTTACATTCTTCCCCAGGGTTAGAAATTTTGTAGTCCCTTGCAAAATCAGCTGCAACAGGCTTGCTACTTGTACTTACATAACAAAGTATGGGATAATAGAGCATCCCAGAGAGTGATTAGAACACAGAGTACAGTAAAAACAAACAAACAAAAAGGAAAACCCAATAACAAATACAGAAAAACCAAAATGGAGAGCAATATTTGACAGGTTGCTTCAGCCACTTTCAGTCTAAATTATATACAGTCAAATGTATATTTGATAGGAGTCTGGATTAGATCTGATTGGTCTGGTAAGAATCTGGTAAAATTAAGGACAACTCTCAGCATCTTTGTGGCCAGACAAGGCTTTGCCAGAGGTTTTCTCATTTATTTTTCTATTTCTATCTCTTTCACATCAGGGAACTATGGGTTGGGCTTTGAAGGGGCAATAATAATAACAATAGCATTTATATAATGCTTTAATATTTATGAAGTCCTTTATAAATATTATCTCATTCTCCTCTTCACAACAAACCTGTGATGTAAGTGCTACTATTATCCCCATTTTTCATATGAGGAAACGGAGGCAGACAAAGGTAAAATGATTTGCCCAGGGTCAACCAGCTAGCAAGTGTTTGTGGTTAGATTTGAACTTGGGTCTTCCTGACTCTAGGTTCAACACTTTATCCATTGTGCCACCCAAGAACTATTATGATTAAAATTATTCTGAGAGGCTGCTTTTGGGTAAAAATATCAATTTATTGATTAGGCTGGCATTATAACCAATAAATAGGTCCATGGTCCCCTCAGAGGACAAAGATCCTGAAACTCCATCAGGCAGATGTGTAATTAGTTTCAAGATCTCATTATTCAGCCCCTCCCTTGAACATCCAAGATATCTCTAACTGGTAAATAGCTAATGAGGAGGTGGTTCATCAATTATCCAACCTCCTTATCTCCGTATGATGGGAGTCACGTAGGCAGGAAGAGAATTCTTATCTCATTTTTCTATTAATCAACTTTTATTAAAAGGAAGACATTCCCTGGCATTTCTACCCTAAAATGATCTCCAACCCACAACCCATAAAAAGAAATTCATATGGCATATGAAAAATAAATTCCTGCATGATACAATAATGTGAGAAGGATGAAGTCCATCTTATACCCATTGACTTGTCTACTACTGGAGGTGTCCCAGAAATGTTTTCTCTACACCTACAAATGAGCTCATGTCCCAAGACTTTATTCAGTTACAAAAAGTATTTAATGCAGCCACTCGAAATTAGATATTTAAAAAATAGAATAGCAACTTGTCCTAGGGCCATTCTTCGCTGTGTACCAATCAACGTAAATATAACAATAATAATAATAGCAATAACAATGGATGACATTTATATAGCATTCCAAAGTTTGTGAAGTACCTCCCATTCATCCTTTCATTTTTAATTGTCTTATTGTCAAATCTAAGAAGCAGGGCTACAATGAAAAAAATTAACTTCAAATTCTGTGCTTGTTTCCCATTCCAAGTGCTTCCTTTTACCTAACTAGGCAAGTATAATAAATATATTCACATATCAGTATTTCTCAACAAACTCTATCATCTCGGAGATCTCAGCCTTCTAATATGATCTGAGAAATGTTTTGAACAAAATTAAGGGCTAACCAACAATGTTCAGATCAGAGAGGAATTTTGTCCAAGTTCCTCCTTCCATAGTTAGATGCTTCATTCTTTAACCTATAGTATTATTATTTAGATGCGACTCCCCCACAGAGTAATCCAAATTGTATTTTCGTGAATTACTATAGTGGAAAAAGCCTTTCAGAGAGAATGTTGGGATGGCAAGTAGGGGTAGAAGATGGATTTTACCGAGGACGAGTCAGATTTTGAAAACAAATATGCCTTCCACATTCCTTTATTTGCAAATGTTTGAGGTGAAATCAAATTGGAAAAACTCCTCCAGATTGGAACTTCACTTGTTATTTGGCCATTTTGTGAAATGTATTGGATAGCAAAGGATTTCAAGTCAGATAATCAGAGATGGAATCCTGACTTTGGAAGGGGCTGCAGGAGGTAATCTTGTCCAACCTCATCCTTATGCAGATGAGGAAACTGAAGTTTAGACAGAAGATCATAACAGATAATTAGATTCATTGTGGTAGAGTGGAAAGTGTGCTGGAGTTGGGCTAAAAGGAATTTGAACTCAAGAGTTCAGATCCCTAATCTGCCAATTACTACTTGTGTAATCTTGGCTAAAACCACTTAACCTCCTTTTTCTCATCTCAGGTCTCAGTTTTCCCATTTATAAAATGTAAGGGGTTGGACTAGTACAGATTGGGAAACTGAGTCTGATTGAAGCTAAGTGGTTTGCCTTGGATCACATTAAGTGTCTCAGGCAGGATTTCAGCTTTCTCATTCTAAGAAGGTCTTCGTGACTCCAAGCCCAGCACCCTTTCTGCTGGGCTACCTAAACAAACTAGTTTTAAGGTTGTAAATTCATCATCTTATGATTGAGGGTGGTGGGGAAGAAGGATTATAGTATATCATAGATTAAGAGCTAGAAAAAATATTGTGTCATCTAGTGCCACACCCTAATTGTGCAGATGAGGAAACTGAGGCCCAGAAAGAGAATAGTAGCAAATTAGAGATTTAGAATTGGAAGAGACCATATAGTACATCTAGTTCTGCCATCTCATTTATCTTTAAACCTTTACCTTCTATCTTAGAATCAATACTGTGTATTGGTTTCAAGGCAGAAGGGTGGTAAGGGTGGTAAGGTAAGGCAATGGGGGTGGGGTTAAATGATTTGCCCAGGGTCACACAGCTAGAAAATATCTGAGGTCAGATTTGAACTCATGACCTCCCATATCTAGACCTCTCAATCCCCTGAGCCACCTAGATGCCCACTATGATCTCGTTTTATAGTTGTAGAAATCGAGACCGGGGGAAGTGAAGTCATTTAACAAAAATCACAGAAGTAGTAAATGACAATGCTCAGATTTGAACCCAGATGCTGTGACTCCAAATTAACCTGTGAACAATCTATTAATATTTATTTATTAGTTACCTGCTTTAATGACATGCAAATTAACCAATTCAAAGTAAATAATCAAACATACTGACATGCAATAAGACATAACTTTTTACATCTTTAAATATCTTTTAATATGTATCGTGATCTCCTTTTGCTGTACTCATTTTATATGATTTGGCATTGAGTTCATAAGATTTTGACACATTCTTTAATCCATCATCATGAAATCACACACACTTTTATTACATAGGTTATTAAGCAGACATTCAATGGTCTATTTTTTCTACATCTCGCCATGGTGGCAGCCCATAAATTTTTTAAAAATTTAATTTAATCCCCCCCCCACAATTAAGTGTAAAAACTGTTTCCCAACATTTTAAAAAGAATTTGTCTTGAATTCTCTTCCTCCTTCCTTTCCCCTCTCTCCAATTTTGAGATGATAAGCCATTTGATGTAGATTTTACATATGCAATCATGTAAAAACAAGTGTCCACAGTAATCCTTTTGTGGAAGGAGACAAACAAAAAAAAATTAGGAAAGTGAAAAAAGTTTGTTTTGGTCTGGATTCAGACTCCATCAATTCATTCTCTGGAAGCAGATGGCATTAAAAAAATCATGAGTCCTTTGGGATTATTTTGGATCATCGTATTACTGAGAAAAACTAAATTATTCACAGTTGTTCGCCATCCAGTATTAGACAGCCCAGAGATTGTCAGTGGTATTTCTATCAGTGGAGTTCCCAGAATGTGGCTATCTCCATCTCTTGAATACATTTCTTAAGCTTTCTTGACATGTAGCATGGTGCAAAATCATATGCGTGTATTCCATCCCTGGGAATTTCTGTGATTTGGACCAGCCCTGCATCTCGCTATATCCATATAGTTATCAGAGTTGGTCATTCCAAGGGGCCAAGACTTGCAGATTGACTGAAGTAAAACAAAAATCCCTCCAATCCTTTTTTGGGTACATGGTTCCAGTCTGTTGAAAATGTGCAGATCTTATAGATTCATTCGGATTTCTGACAATGGTTTTAGGTAGCCCTGAGTGAAAAAGTGAGCTTCATCCATAAAAATTGTCTTTCTTCCTTTTCTGGTGTTTTATACTTTGTATCATTTTGTCCACGACAAACTTTTTTTTTCTATCTAGCAATGGGGAACAGATGGATTTGTTTTATTGGTCTTCTCATTGTTCTTCCAACTTCGAGAAGCCTACACCACAGTGTAGAACAACAAATCCGGCTGCCAAGCCCTTCTGGAGGTTTTTATTTGTTTTCTGAGGATTAAACAGCAGCAGTAGTTTTTTCCCCTCCAATTCTCAATATTTCTACAGATGCAATGGGTCCTCTTTCATACTGAGCTTGAATGATGCTTGAAATGCTTGATGTCCCCACACCAACATCTGGTGTAATATCTAAGTTGCTGAAGCATACTCTTTAAGAGTAACACATCTTGTACCTTCCCTTAAAGCAATATCCAGTCCTAAAATCCACAGAATCCAAAACATAACAAAATGAAACAAATACAGATGGCACAAATTTCTATGCTTAACTGGCAGAGAACTAACCAAGAAGGGAAAACCAGTTCAATCCAGTTATGCTTGTTCAAGGTCAGAAATTCAGGGTCACTCTAATGTCAAGAGGAACACACATAGGGCAGCTGGGTAGCTCAGTGGATAGAGTGCCAGGCCTAGAGGCGGGAGGTCCTAGGTTCTCTTCTGCCTTGGAGCCAATACACAGTATTGACTCCAAGGCAGATGGTAAGGGTTACAAAAAAAAAAAAAAAAAAAAAGAAAGAAAGAAATAAAAGAAAAAGAAAAGAAAAAATCTGGCCTCAGACCCTTCTGAGCTATGTTACCCTGGGCAAGTCACTTAACCCCCATTGCCTACTTCTTGCCACTCTTCTGCCTTGGAACCAGTACTTAGTATTGATTCTAATGTGGAAGATGAGGG
Organism: Gracilinanus agilis; assembly: GCF_016433145.1. Taxonomy (NCBI): domain Eukaryota; kingdom Metazoa; phylum Chordata; class Mammalia; order Didelphimorphia; family Didelphidae; genus Gracilinanus; species Gracilinanus agilis. The sequence continues at coordinate 19,978,508 of NC_058130.1, read as the reverse complement.
TTTTTTAAAAAAGAAATATACATATTAATATTACTTCTTATTCATGTAATTTGTATACCACTGTATGTAAGAACTGTGCTAGAAAGAGAAACAGAAAACTAAGACAATCCCTGTGCTAAAGGAGCTTACATTCCACTGGAGAGACAACATTCTCATAAATAAGTAAATATAAGAAGAGGAATGCGTGTATACATATATATATGAACATATATTTATGTGTTCATATAGATACATATGTATACATATATAAGCCACATGTGTATATATGGGCTTATAAATACATATGAATATATGTAGAGAAACAGAGAAGTGGGGGAAGATATATATATAGAGACAGAGAAAATGAAGAAGGGAGGGAAGAAAAGAGAGGGGGAGAGAAGAGATTAAATAGGAGTGACAAAGGGCGATACTTAAATCTGAAGACCCAGAACTTATTCTACCATACTACAGTTTCTCCCTTAATATCACCATGAACCTAGAGCTGTGTTGGCGAGCCTATGGCACACATGCCAGAGGGGGCTGCTCCCTTCCCCCTCTCCACACACCTGAGTAATTTCTGACGTGACCCTCTCCTCTGCCCAACAGCCCAATGAGAGTGCTTCTTTTCCCACCTATATGGAGTAAGGCAGGGGGCTCACATGTGGTGTGAGTATTGCAGTTTGGGCACTTGATCTCTAAAAGGTTCACCATCACTGACCTAGAGCATTTCACTACAAAGCCAGTATTCTTTTCAATATACCCCACTGCTTCCATTTACTTTCACTATTGTATAGACTAGTTGACTTCTAAGGTCTCATTCAGCTCTGAATCTCTCATCCTATGATCCAAAGCCCTCTGCCCCTCCAAGTCCTCCCTGTACTATACTATCTTTCTTTTTTTAAAAAAAATTATTTTTATTTTATTCATTAATTAAGAAAAATTTTCCATGGTTACATGATTCATATTCTTTCCCTCTTCTCCTCCCATTCTCCTCTGATAGCCAACATGCAATTCCACTGGGTTTTACACTACACTACTTTTCTAAGAAAATAAGAGTAGTAGTGATATTGTAGAAACTATTTCCAAGACATGGGTTCTAATCTTACTTATTCTACATTATTTATTCTAACAAGATATGTGACCTTGGTATTTCTGTAAAATGAGGATGTTGGTTAAGGTGATTTCTAAGTTGCTTTTCAGTTCTAGTGTTGTGTTGTGTTGTGTTGTGTTGTGTTGTGTTGTGTTATGTTGTGTTGTGTTGTGTGTGTGTGATTGCTCAAAATATAGGAAGCTAGTTGCTAGCCCCATATAAATTATAAAGGAAGGAATTCGAGTCAGAGAGGGCAACCAATGACCTTCCATACTTTACTTATATGTTATTTTGGCTCAAATTTATTTGCATGCCAAGTTAAAAGAGGATCTTGAGAATTTCTGACTCCAAGTCAGACTTTTGTCAGAGATAAAGGAGCTGCAGGAAGATAAAAAGCAAGAAAAGAAAGTCTTTGCAGAGGGCCATTCTCATGGCTTTGAGTCCCCTCATGTTTATGTGGTGGCTCCTGGCTTCTGTCTATACATAGTGGAGAGAGGCTTTCTCTTCACTACACCATACAAATGGGAAGTTAGGTGACTCCTTGGCAATCCTTATGACTCCATCTGTTAAGTCCAGAATGTGGTAGCAGAGAGAAACTCTGCAAGGAGGTCCCCAGTGGAGCAATGCCTAGCATCATCTGCAGAACCAGCAGAAAGTAAGCCCAGTAGTGGCAGAAACTGTATACCAGAGCCGGAAGGGTGGAACAATGCTACTGAGTCACAAAAATACATACAGAGGCACCCTTACAACACTGGAGTCATTAGCTGCTCCTCACACCCCACTCACATACCCCATCTCTCATGTTTTCATTTGTTTTCTGTTCATGAATGTTCAATTCATTTGGGTCTCTTTGCAAAGCTCCCTGGAGTGTCTGTGTCTGTATGATTTCATTCAGTTCCTTTACTTTGAACTCAATCTGTCCTTGGCTGACTATTGATTGGGCAGTTTTTTTTTTGTGGTTTTTTTTTTTTTGAGTGAGTAGAGGTTCATAGAATTCCTTGAAACCTTGATATTCTAGATGGTCTCCTATGGGAAGATGGGGAGTTCGTTCTAAATATGATCTCGATTAGTGTAAGTGGAGTTGTCTACCCCAGTGGTTCAGGTGTGGTTCAAAGCTAAAAGAGAAGCTTCATGCCATAGTAGATAAGGGAACTGGACTTGGAGTGAGGAAGACCTGGGTTCGAGTCCCATTTCAGATACTTGCTAAATGTATGACCATAAACAGGTCACATAAACTCTCTAAACCTCAGTTTTCTCCTTTGTAAAAGAGGTGGAATAAAAAAAATTAGCATACCTACCCTGCAACAGAATTATTGCTGGACTCAAGGGAGATAATTCACATGAAGCATTTTTCGTACCTGAAAGCACTATATAAATGTCAGCTATGATGACAGCCCCGTGATTTTTAATCTCAATTTGTCCTTGGCAAAATGAGCTGCCTCTAACTTCCCTTTCCCCATTTCCTTCTTGAATACTCTCACTAATCCCATGATCCAAGGAGATGTCCCTAAAATGACAATGACAGTGTTAAAGGTGGGGACCTTTAACATCTTGTATGATTTACCCATGATTCTCCATTCTTGATCCATCCCAGGGTTTTCTCTCTCATGATGTGAGCAAAATGGCACATTCGCTTCCTCTTCATTTAAACAACTTCAATGAATATTTTATTCTAAAAGCCATGGAAATGCATTCTAACATTGAAATGAGTCTCATCTTGGCTTTGAAGCCCTGATTCACCCACCGTCTGTCTAGCAAAGCATTAAAAAAAAAAGAAAATCCCATTTGGCCTTTGCATCGTGTCCCATTCCTTTTTAATGGCAGGTGGCCCACTGCCAGATTCAAACGCGGTGAGCTTATAAGTTAAGCTATGTCACATACACAGCATTTTCCATCAGCACCGGCTTTTGGCTATCTCTGGGTCCTCGAGATTTCGGTTCATTTTGTTCTCACGAGTGGAATGAAGCAGTAAGACCTAAAACTGGAGGCTTGATATGAAAAGGCTGGAATTGTCTGTAAATCGAAAGAAATGAACTTCTCGGGAGAAAGCTCTGGCAGACCGACAATTTGATTTCTTAATTAATTTCATACCGAAGCCACAGATTTTGAAGAATATCAAGAATTCTATTTCCATCAGTGCCAAAGATGTGTGGAAATGGCCACAGACCGCAAGGTATCATTAAGTAAATTGATATTTGAATGTTTCAGATCTCATTTCCTTAATGAGGGATCTCTTGTTGATGATGTTGATTGTAATCCATTCATACCTTCTCATCTTGTATGATTTACCCATGATTCTCCATGAATCTTCTACCAAGATGCACCCAACCTTTTGGGGGCTTTCCTTTTCATCCCTTGTCATTGTGTGCTGAAGTATTATTTATATCGATCCTTTCCTGATCTTTCCAAGTGCCAGAATCTTTCCCTTAAAAAATATCTTGGACGGGGCAGTTGGGTAGCTGAGTGGATTGAGAGCCAAGGCCAGAGACGGGAGGTCCTGGGTTCAAATCTGACCTCAGACACTTCCTAGTTGTGTGACCCTGGGCAAGTCACTTAGCCCCCATTGCCTAGCCCTTACCACTCTTCTGCCTTAGAACTAATACACAGTATTGATTCTAAGATGGAAGGTAAGAATTAAAAAAAAAATCTTGCGTTATGAGCTCCTCCAAATGCAGATTGAAACAAACCATTCTTCAATTTATTTCCTCCATGGATTTTTCTCTAGTGTAAGCAATATGGGTCTTGTTTTACAACATGATGAACAAGGAAATATGTATTATATGATAATATATGTACAACTTTTATCATATTACCTGCCTTCTTGGAGAAGAAGGAGGGAGGAAAAAGAATGAGTCATGGATTTTTAAACATAGCTAATGTAAGAATTTGTTCTCTTGGATAAGCATGTTTATAATAATTCATTACATAGTTATAACAAATTATATGTATTGTATTATTGTCATGCTCCATATTACATTATGTTCTATATAAAATAAAGATAAATGGTAACAAAAAAATCTAATGTCGTCCACATGTGTATATAGCTAGATGTAGATATGGTCTCTCTGATAGGATATAAGTGTCTTAAGATCAGGGACAGCTTTGCGCTTGAATTTTCAGGACCTACCACCATGCTTTTACACATAGTATGTGCTTTAATAAATGATTCGTTATTAATTGAAGATCAAGTGACACAGGATGCTTGAGAGACCTAGACGGAATTTGACTGTAGAGATCAATGGGTCTAATTCTCTCATTTTACAGATGCAGAAACTGAGGAAGCCCAGAGAAATAAAGTGATCTGTAAGGCGATTGGTGTGTGGCTGAGCTCGGTGTGTAGCCTAGGTTTCCTGACTCTCAGCCACATTTCCATCTCATGATGTCACATTGTTCTTCTGCACTAGACCCCTGTTCTTATTGCAGAAGGGTTTACAAGTGGAATGATCGGTCTTCTTCCAGCCTTCCTCCGGGGTCCCAGGCTGGCATGACATTTTCACAGCTCCTACAGAAATACACTACAGTCCACATGAGGATTCTGCATGCAGTGCTGTCAGGGGAGTTATGGATTGGTTCTCGAGTTTGGTGTTTAACGTGAAAATGCATCTGGTCACTAAAAGCACTTCTTAAGTAGAAGATGATGATATCCTGTGGGGGATTGATTTTGGAAGTCTCTCACACCTCCGGGCTAATAGTTACTAACATTTATATTGTACTTTGTTGTGTGTGAACTCATTGGAGTCTCATTACAACATGGTGATGTAGGAGGTGCCATTGTTCTTGCACCCATTTCATGGATGAGGAGACGAGTGCACAGAAGCATCCATCTCACAATGTACTATGATAGACAGTCTTGGGTATTAGTAGTTGAGCTTGGAAATAATGCCCTCTGGTAAGTTTGTTCTTGTCAGTTGTTTCGGTCCTTTTGACTCTTTGTGACTCCATTTGGGGTTTTCTTGTTCAAGATACTGGAGTGGTTTGCCATTTCCTTCTCTAACTCATTTTACAGACTAGCAGGTTGAGGCAGGGAAACCCTAAATGGAGTCACAGAGTCAGACAGGACTGAAATGTCTGAACAACAAACAATAATACGCATCAGAAACAGTGCTAAGCAGTACAAGCAAGCAAGGCACTTCCTGCCTTTGACAACCTTATGGTTTTCTTTTTCTTGTTTGTTTAAATATACTTTTATTGATGTCTTGTTTTTAAAATTGCCATCATTTCCCCCACATAACCCTCCTTCCACCCTTCCCATAAAAGCATCCTATATTCAAAAAATATTTTCTGAAAATATGTGCAATGTACCACCCTTATGGATCTCCCCTGCTAAGGGGAGGGCTGGGAATGTCTTCTCCTATCTCTTCTGTCTTCTCTCTCTGCTTATTCTTTTTTTTTTTTTTTTATTTTTTATTAAACCCTTACATTCCATCTTGGAGTCAATACTGTGTATTGGCTCCAAGGCAGAAGAGGGGTAAGGGTAGGCAATGGGGGTCAAGTGACTTGCCCAGGGTCACATAGGTAGGAAGTTTCTGAGGTCAGATTTGAACCCAGGAGCTTCCATCTCTAGGCCTGGCTCTCAATCCACTGAGCTACCCAGCTGCCTCTGCTTATTCTTTACAATTCTGCAACATTTGCTTTTGATTTGTGTGTGGTTCATTGTTCTTTCAAATTTTATTGGTGTTGCCATTGTCCATATTATTTTATTGCTTCTTCTGATTTTTCCTTTGCATCAGTTCATGTAGCTCTTGCCATGTTTCTCAGCACTTATCACCTTCATTGTTTTTTAGAGCACGAGAATATGCCATCACATTAATGAACCATTATGTGTTTAGCCAGTCCCTATCAATGGGCAGCTACTTCATTTTCAGTTCTTTGATAGCTCAAAGAGTGACTTTCTTCTTATCAATGGCCTTTTGGAGTATAATCCTAGTTAGTAATGGATTCTAGTAGTTTCTTCGTTTGCATAATTTCAGATTGCTTTCCAAAATGGTTGTACTGATTGACAGCTCTACCGGCAATGTACTAGTGTGCCCAACTCCCTACAACTCTTCAGCTCTTCCGGTGTTGGCTATTTCCATCATTTGTCATCTTTGCCCATTTGCAGGGTGTAAGGCAAAACCTAATGATTGTTTTGATTTGTGTTCTCATACTATTAGTGATTTAAAGTATTCTTTCATATGGTTGTTAATACTCTGTAATTCTTATTTTGAGAACTGTTCATATTCTTTGGCCTTATCTATTGGGAAATGGCTTTTGGTTTTCCACATATATGCATGCACATATATGTACATATATTTGTAAATATACACATATGCATACATAAACAAATGTGTACATATAATATACATGCTCATTTTTATATATCTTAGATACCAAACCCTTAGTTGAGAAATCTGATACCAAGATTTTTCCCATTTGACTACTTCCCTTATCCTGGATGAACAAATTTTTTTTGTTCAGAAATTTTTTCGGTTTCATGTAAACAAATATGATCTATTTTTTCTTTTGTGATTGCCTACCTGTAATTGTTTGTTTAATTGTATATCTCCTACCACAATAGTGAGAAATATATAATCTGCTTCTTTTCTAATTATTTTTATGGTATAATCTTTAATATTAAAATCATCTATGTAGAATATATTATAGAATATGGGGTAAGATATTGATGTAGGCATAATTTCTGCCAGCTTTCTAGTTTTTCAAAAAGCTTTTAATCAAATCGAAGAGTTCTTTCCTAGGTATCTTACATTTTCTGGTCTATTGGATACTGGGTGATTGAGTTCCATATTTTGTGAGTCTTGCTTGCTTAGTCTTTTCCACTGATCTCTCTCTCTGTCTCTGCCTCTGTCTCTGTCTCTCTCTGTCTCTCTGTCTCTCTGTCTCTCTCTCTCTCTGTCTCTCTCTCTCTCTCTCTCCCCCCTAATGCCAAATGGTTTTGATAATTGCTGCTTTATAGTATGAAATGTAGAAGAGTTATTTCCCCTACAGCCCTTATTCTTCCTCTTTTCCTCATTTCCCTTGATATTCTGGAGCCTTTAATTTTTTTTTATTTTTGTGATCATGCAAAATACACTTCCATATTGGTCATTGTTGTAAAAAGCACACTCATACAAAAACCAAAACCTCAAAATAAAACCATAACTACTAACTAAACCATAAACACTAACATAACATAACTGACATGAAAGACAATATGCTTTAATCCACATCCATCTAACTCCAACAGTTCTTTCTCTGGAGGTGGGCAGCATTCCCCATCATAAGTCTTTCAGGATTGTCCCACATCACTGCATTGCTGAGAGTAGCCAAATTTTCACAGTCGATCATTGTACAATATTGCTGTGACTGTGTAAATGTTCTCCTGGTTCTACTTCTTTCTCTCTGCATCAGTTCATGCAGATCTTTCCAGCTTTTTCTGGAATCATCTTGTTTATCATTTCTTACAGAACAATAGTATTCCATCACCAACATGTATCACAATTTGTTCAGCTGTTCCCCAACTGATGGACATCCCATCAATTTCCAATTCTTTGCCAACAGAAAAAAGAGCTGGTGTAAATATTTTTGTACAAGCAGGTCCTTTCCCCTTTTTTATTATCTCTTTGGGATACAGACCCAGTAGTGAGCTTTTGTTTTTCTAGGTTATTTTTCTTATTATTTGGAACTTACATTTTAATTTGAGAAGATAACAAATATAAGGGAGATGGAAAGGAGAGAGAGATGCACAAATGGGGCATGGTGTGGAGCTGGCTGGGAAGTTGTGTGGATGCCTGGTTCTGAGCCAGATAAGATGCTGTTGTTATTGTTCACTCATTTTTTAGTCATGGTAGACTCTTTGTGACCCCATCTGGAGTTTTCTTAGCAAAGATACTGGAGTGGTTTGCCATTTCCTTCTCCAACTCATTTTACAGATGAAGAACTGAGGCAAACATGGTTAATTGACTTGCCAGCGTCACACAATTGAGTCAGTGAGTGAGGTCAGATTTGAACTCAGATCTTCCTCATTCCAGGTCTGGCACTCTTTCTATTGCTACACCTAGGTGCTTTACGATAAAGTGAGAACTCCCTTATTAAAGCCTAAAGTCCTCAGGGAAGAGTCCAAGATGGGGATGAGGGTTGGAATGGAGGAGATTTGCCACCCATCAAATATTTGCAGACAGCTATCCTAAGCCATTGAAATCTCCTCTTTTCCATGTATAATATCAGTCATTCCTTCCACCATTTTTTATATGACCTCATCTGATTCAGATCTGTCGCTATTAGCTGGAAACATTCCAGGTAGTTCATATCACTCTTAAATGGGATGCCCATAATTGAGCAACAAACTAGCAATTTAGGATAAATTATAGACTTTAATGTGTGCAGAACAATGTAGATTTGGATGCATAGCAGGAGTGCTCTTCCAATGAAATCATAGGACCGGCACCTTTTCCCTCTTTTTCCCCCATCCTTAAATGAGTAGAAATTCAATAAATGTAGCAAACGACATGGGGTCAGGAAAGCATAGCCCATCTTCGGGAGACAGTAAGATGTCAACTTTGGCTGTAGCATTGAGTACAGGGAAGGAAGGAATAAAAACTAAGGATGGCATAGAACGATACTTCCCAAACACTGGAGCTATTAAAGATTTTTGAGCAGAGGAGAAATTGGGTTTATTGCTAGAAGAGCCCTCAGGAGTCCAACTTTCTCTTTTCATACAACGAAGCTGAGGAACAGTGAGATTAAGTGACTTATCCTGGTTCTCATAGCTTATACGTCTAGAGGCAGGACCTGAACTCGCCTCTTCTTGACTTTAAGTCTGTCATTCTACCACTATGCCATCTGGAAAGTTGTGTCTAGATCTGGGTGTAAAACAGACCGGGTTGGCAGTGCTACAAAGGAAGGATTTGGGACGGGACAGAAAATGGAGTGAACAGAACACTGGATTTCAAATCAGAGGGTCTAGAGCCAAATCCCACCTGTACCATCTACATGGGCAAGGTTGGACTAGAAGATCTCTCACTTAGGTCCTTTCCAGCTTGAAATCTATGATCCTATAGTGAGCGAGGCCAGGAAATCAAGACCTGTAGGAGACGAGGCACAATGGGGAGAGGCAGGAGACGATGAACCCTGGAGATGCTGAGATGGCAGCAAATAGAGTTTTGGAAACTTACCCAAGGATGGAGGAGTTCTGCAGAAAGTGTTTAAGCAGCCAGGAGACTCTCATTTACAAGTTGTAAGAGACCCCAACTGAGGCAGAACATTTTGTGTATCCCCTTCAGCACAGGAGTCTGGTTGGACACATCAGTTGTAGACCCGAAGCCATTAACAACTTAAGGTGACAGACAGCCAGTTAAAAGGTGGAAAGAGAAACCTCAGGAGAAAGAAGCCATTAGCATCAGAAGGAGAAAGCATCCCGTGCAAGTGTGAAGGGCCAGGGTGGGCAGGGTTCATGGTATGCAGCTTTTTGCCAGAGCCCCCATCCCAAGACACTGTTCAAAGCAAAGTGGGATGCAGGGGGAGCCAATCCAGCTTTATTTCTTCTGTTCATGACAGATAATTTGGCCGAGGAGAAACTTTCTGGACTTGAAAATCTTTGGTGATAGCTTTGGAATTTCATGGAGTCCATTGCTAGGATAAAGGGGCTTTGTAGAAGAGTGAGACTAGTCAGTCAGTGCTGAAAACCCAGGCTCTTTTATTTGGGATGCTTTGGGAAGACCATGGGGATTAACGGGGAGCACCCATGGGAGAAGAGACAGGTTGGTGGGGTGACAAGGGAATGGGACTGATTGGGAGCTCCTCAAGCGCAGAGACTGTCTTATTACCAGGGCATAGCACAAGGTCCAACACATAGTGGGTGCTTAATAAATGGTTATTGACAGACTGACTGACTGAAGGGTCAATCCCTCCACCCTTCTCCAACTGGAGCATCTACTGATGTTCTCACACCAGGACCTGACACTTCCAAAACAAAACCAAGATGGGTAGAAAAGGAAAACAAAGAGATAGAGAGCCAAAGAATTCAGTGTGCAATGATGAGAAGAGACCTAGATTAGGAGAGAAGGGATTGTGGGCAAAAATTAGGGCTGCTTCTGCCCTTCGATCCAGCAATACCATTACTGGGTTTGTATTTCAAATGGATAAAAAAAAACTGGACAAGGACCTGTGTGTACAAAAATATTTATAGCTGCACTTTTTGTGGTAGCAAAAAATTGGAAAATGAGGGGGTCTCCCTCGATTGGGAAATGGCTGAACAAATTGTGGCATATGATGGTGATGGAATATTCTTGTGCTATAAGGAATGATGAATTGGAGGAATTCTATAAGGTCTGGAAAGATCTCCACGAACTGATGCAGAGTGAAATGAGCAGAACCAGGAGAATCTTATACATAGAAACAGAAACATTGTGGGATGATCAAAGGTGATTGACTTTGCTGCTAATAGTAATGCCATGATCCAGAACAATCCTGAGGGACTTATGAGAAAGAACTGTGGGGTGTAGAAATTTAGGAGAAAGCATATGATTTATCACTTGTTTATATGGGTATGTGATGTGGGGTTTTGGTTTTAAAAGATTGATCTTTCACAAAAATGAATATAGATATGGGTTTGAGTGATTATAATCTATCTATCTATCTATCTATCTATCTATCTATCTATCTATCTATCTATCTATCTATCTATCTATCTATCTATCTAGTTATAACCCAGTGGAATTGCTTGCCAAGTCTGGGAGGGGAGAGTGAAGAGGGGAGGGAGAGAACATGAATCATGTAATCATGGGGAGGGGGGAGGCAATTAATTAATTAATTAGAAAAATTAGGACTGCTTCTTACTGCTTATGTGACCATGGGCAAGGCCCTTTGTCTCTGGGAACCTCGGTTTTTATAATTTCAAAAACAGCGGGCTTGTAAAATCCCTTCTAGCACTAACTCTGTGGTCCTTTAATGATCTTCAGGCTAAGACAGGTAAAACAAGTCGCCATTGTTCCAGAGTAAAGAAGGCTCCTCATTGGGCTCAGGTGGGGACAAGCACATCCATAGTCTTCCATTGTGAGAGAAAAGAAGGGCAAATTTGCCCATTTTCCTGCTGTGAGGATCAAATGAAATAACTTGGGGAAAGCATTCTTCAGACCTTTTCATGTTATGTAAATGTTCATTATTCTTATCCTATCTGGCTGACCTGTGTGATTTTAAAATTAAATATTACCGGGGCATTCCAATGCACAAAAGAGCTTTATCATCCCAAGGCATTCTCAACAAAACAGAATTGAATCATAAAAATCAAACAAACAAACAATCAAAAACCACCACCAACAAAAAACCCAACCTAATGATTTTCTATTCTAGTAGTACATCAGCCCCTTGAGGAAAGGAACTGTTTTGTCCTACTGGTATCTATAACGGTGCCTGGCACATAGTAGGCACTTCATAAATGGTAATTGGATTAAATTCTCCTTGATCAACAACTAAAGTTTTGGGAAACTCTTCCCATAGGATTTCAGTAATATACAAGAATTGAGGCAGCTGGTTGTATAGTAGATAAAACACTGGGCCTGGGGTCAGGAAGATCTGAGTTCAAATCCAACTTCTGCCTCAGTTTCCTCAGTTGAAAAACAGGAATAATACTAGTACCTTCTTCCCAGCATTGTTGTGAGAATCCAATGACATCATATTTTTTAAGTGCTTATCACAGTGCTTGGCACATAGTAGGTGCTTCATGAAAGCTTATTCTCTTCACTCTTTTCTAATTATATAAAGATTTACCTTAAGCAAACTGCTAAAATGAAGCAGAATGTACAATTGAAAATAAATTAGAGAAGGAGCTAGATGACTCAGTGGACAGAGAACCAGGCCTGGAGACAAGAGGTCTTAGATTCAAATCTGGTGTCAGACACTCCTGGTCAAGTCACTTAACTCTAATTGCCTAGCCTTTACCACTCTTCTGCTTTGAAACCAATTAATTAATTAGTATTAAAAATATTTAAAATTAGTATTAAAAAGATATCGTTAGTTAATATTAGTAAAATAAATTAATTAATATTAGTGTTTTTAAAAAGAAAACGAATTAGAGAGGTCAAATGGAATGGTGGATGGACAGGTGGTCTTGTAGTGAGCAAGATCCGAGTTCAAGTCTTGCTTCTGAAATGATTCTTAGCATAACTGAAGGCAGATCACTTCACTTGTCAAGTGCCCAAAATAAGATGATAAAGGGCAGAGCCACAGATTTGAATTGGGGAGGGAATTTCCCTCCTGAGGCTTCCTAATGCCAAATAAAATTATAAATCTAGACTAAGAAAAATTAATTGTTGGTAATCCATTGCACTATGACACTTACTTGGCCAAATCACTCAATCTTTACAGCCTTAGTTTTCTCATCTATAAATAGAAATAATAATATACTTCCTACCTTGTAGGACTATTTTGAGGGAAATGTTTTTGAGAACCTTGAAGTGCTTTTGAAATGGCAGCTGGAAATACTATGCCATTCCATTCTTAAGATAGCTAATCAATACTACTTATAAATGACAAATGTTTATGCCTGGAGTGGGCTCTTTTTGACCCAGTACCATATTGTTACCATGTTTTGGTTCTGAGTTTCACAAGGAGATCAGATGAATCAGTCTCTCTCTCTCTCTC
>NC_058130.1:19948716-19965439 GCF_016433145.1 Gracilinanus agilis | reverse complement strand
TCCTCTTCCTCTTCCTCCTCCTCCTCCTTCTTCTCTCTGTCTGTCTCTGTCTGTCCTTTTTTCTCCCTCTCCTTCTCTGTCTGTCTATCTGCCTTTCTCTGTCTGTCTCTGTGTTTCTGTCTCTGTCTCTCTGGCTCTGCCACTCTGTCTCTGTCTCTTTCTCTGTCTCTGTCTCTTTCTCTGTCTGTCTCTGTCTCTGTCTCTGTCTCTTTCTCTGTCTCTTTGTCTCTTTCTCTGTCTGTCTCTGTCTCTGTCTCTGACTCTGTCTCTGTCTCTGTCTCTTTCTCTGTCTGTCTCTGTCTCTTTCTCTGTCTCTTTCTCTGTCTGTCTCTGTCTCTGTCTCTGTCTCTTTCTCTGTCTCTTTGTCTCTTTCTCTGTCTTTCTCTGTCTCTTTCTCTGTCTGTCTCTGTCTCTTTGTCTGTCTCTGTCTCTGTCTCTGTCTGTCTCTGTCTCTTTCCCTGGCACACTCACACGTGTTCCATAACTCAGACTCCACCAGAGTTTCATCTATTCCATTTTTTTCCCACAGCCATATCATTTTCCCTGGAATAACAGAGTCTATGACAATAAAATTTATTGTCACAAAGGACATTATATCATGTCCTGTAATGATATCTTCTCTCCTAAAGGACATGATGTCACACTTCAAATTCCATTTTTGTTTAATGGGCATTTCAACAGCTCTTCTACCTGGAAATGTTTTCTGCAGAATGGGGGCTGTTAGAGTGATTCCTAGAGGGAACTGGGAGTCCTGGAGACGGGAACGCTGGGCTCTTGCCCGTGCTCCATGGCTCACCCACTCTGTGAAGCCGGGAACATTCTTTAAGCTCTCTTGGCTCCGGCTGGGCCCTGATCCCACCATCTGTGAATGGGTTGGGAACAGCTCTGGACTTTGGAGCGCTTGAAGACCTTCTGAGGAGTGAGGCAGAGCGTGGATTAACACGTGTGACGCCTGGAGCCGTATCTTCTGGCCGTGCACTTACAGAGCGCCCTCTCGCCCCACGGCGGGCACCGTGCTTTTGCGTGGGAGGGCCGGCGCGCACGTCAGTCCCGCCATGCTATGACATCATCCATCCAGAAGAGACTCCGAGCCTTCTGCGTGTGTGTGTGGCGATACGTGCCTTTCTCTCTGGCTCTCCTATGGTATAAACCATTCAGACTTTGGCTGCCCATTCAGGATGTGGCTACCCTCTTCAATGAGCCCCCGTGGGCCGAGCAGGCACGTATGGTCTCCTCTCAGGAGGAGGACCAGCTAGACGCTGCGTCGAGGAATAAGCCTGTGTGTCGAGGTCCTCGCCATGATGTGTGTATATATAGCAAGGCGCGAGATAGCTCCAAGAGGGAATGTTGTTTTACAGTTATCAGGAACAGCAGAGTTCTACTTGCTCGGTTTAATCATAACAAACCGGCCCTTATAACTCTTATCAAACTGTCTTGGCGACGTCTGCATCATTTCACCAATTTCAACAAACTGTCCCGGCGAGCAGGAAGATTAATCTGTGTGTGTTTATTCTGGGGGGGATCATAGCTGTGTTCTCTTCAAGCGAGCGAGATGGGGAATAAAAGCGGGTTTGCGTGCTTTCTTTGCCCGGTACCGTGAACGTCTAAGGTCGCTCCGTCTCCGGCCAAGTCACCCAAAGTGTAAACGCACATACACGGAGGCGTAGAGTTCTGCCTTCCAGAGATACCGAGGACAACCTGCTGGCACGGGGAGGAGAGAGGAAGGTGGTCGATCGATTAGTTAACTAGCAAAAACCAAACCACCAACCCAACAACCACCACCTCAACTTCTGCCTTAGAATCGGTACTAAGCATTGGTTCCAACACAGAAGATCCATAAGGGCTAGGCAATGGGGGTTAAGTGACTTGCCCAGGGTCACACAGCTAGGAAGTGACTGAGGCCAGATTTTTTTTTTAAACCCTTACCTTTTATCTTAGACTCAATACTAAGTTTTGGTTCCAAGACAGAAGAGCAGTAAGGGCCAGACCATCGGGATTAAGTGACTTAACCAGGATCACTCAGCCCAGAAGTGTCTGAGGTCACATTTGAATCTGTGAGCTCCCATCTCCAAGTCTGGCTCTCTATCCACTGAGCCACCTACCTGCCCCTCCTCTATAGGCCAAATCCTGGACTAGGCACTAAGACTACAAGATAAAAGCAAATCACTACCTGCCCTCTGTGGATTATCTCCAATTTGTCACGTTTATAGCTTTTTAGTTTATTACTGTCTTCCCCATTAGACTGTGAATTCCCTGAGAGTGATGACTGTCTTGCTATTTTTTTTATCCCAGTACTTAGTACAATTCCTGGCACACAGTAGGTGCTTGATAAATGTTTATTGAAATTAATGATTGATACTTTTTGGGTGATAAAATGAAGAGCATGTTGCTCTCTGGTTAAGATGTAGCTTTCTGAGGTTAGGGGACAGGGAGTAACTCATGTCATTGTTATTAAAATCCTGGAAACTTTTAAAGTAGGAAGAGACCTCAGAGGCCCCCCAGAGGGAAGACACTCCTTCTGCCTGACCCTAGAGGCCAGGGTGAGGAGCAAATTGAAAGCGGCAAGGTTATTTTCACTAGAAGGAAAAAATTAGAAGTACATCAGGGTTTTCCTTAAAAGGTGGTTGGCTTCTCCTCATGGGAGATCTTCAATCAAAGATGGGGTACCCAAACGCCCACTAGTTTGGAGAAAGGGTTTTTATTCATGGATAGATTAGAGCAGATTGGCCCTCAGGTCAGAGAGCCATAGAACTAAAGCTCAAGCTGGAGGTCATCATATAGATGAGGAAACAGGCCCATGATCATAGGAAAATCATTAGAACTGAAAGTAATCCCAAGGATCTTTAGCCAACTCCTCATTTTAGAAATGAGCCAAAGATGCCCAAGAAATTTAATTTCCTTTCCAATTCCTATTCTTTAGATTTTACCTATAAAATTTGCCTCCCTTCTCCCTGATTCTGTCATCCTCTGTCCCTGGTCCAAGTAAATTTTCCCTGCTGTTTCTCCACCACCAGAATGGTTGGATGGCTCAAGTACTGGTCGCCAAACTTTGATCAATCTTGTTCATGAGCTCAAGGATGAACAAGCAGGCCATTTCTCTATTAGTATCAGCAGAGAGAACCATAGGCAGTGACTTTTATCTTTGGGGCAAACAATGTAAACTGAGCCCAGACACTCCCACCCTACTCCAGCTATGGCACCTCAACTTGGACCATGACCTCCACCTCTGCTCCTCTGATAACCTAGATTCCACCCCCATGTTTCTCAGAAATGATAGTTCAGCTTTTGTCAGCACTCAGACCTCTATGTTACTCACCAGCTCTATGCCATGCTTATAATCCACTCTTCCATGCCTATCTTCCTTTTGCGTATAGACTACCCCCCAATAGAACAGAAGTTTCTTGAGGACAGTACTATCTCACTTGCTTTCATTTGTATTTTTAATACAGCACAGTGCCAGGCACATAGAAAATGTTTAATGAATGCTCTATCTACCTCTCCATCCATCCATCCATCCATCCACCCATCCATCTATCTGCCTACCTCACAACTTCTCTCTCTCTCTCTCTCTCCATCAGCCATCTCTCCATTCATCTATCCATCCCCTTATTCATCCATCCACCCATCCATCCATCCATCTACCTACCTCACAACCTCTCTATCTATCTCTCCATCCATCCATCTCTTCATCCACTCATCCATCTCTCTATCTATCCATCCATCCATCCACCCACCTATCCATCCATTCATCTATCTACCTACCTTACAACCTCACTATTTATCTATCTATCCATCTATCTATATCTATCTACACCTATCAACTAGACACAAACTATGTCCCCATATCTATTTCTTTTCTTTTTAAATCCTTATTTTTTGTATTAGAATCAATACTGTGTATTGGTTCTAAGATAGAAGAGCAGTAAGGGATAGGCAATGGGGGGGTCAAGTGACTTGTCCAGGGTCATACAGCTAGGAGGCGTCTGAGGCCACATTTGAATCTAGGACCTCCCATCTCTAGGGCTGGCTCTTAATCCCCTGAGCTACCTAGGTGCCCCCTAATTTATTCTTTATTTTTATTATTTTAGGAGAAGGTGTTCTGCCCTCCAACCTTCCAACCAGAGGGGAGAGGATGTCAATTAAGACTTGAGTTAACAGTTGGTGGTACTATAGCATTGTCTTTCACTTAATCCAATCAGTTAACAAACCAATAAACATTTATTAAATACTTGCTATGTGCCAGGCACTATGATAAGTCTGAGGCTACAAAAAGAGGAAAAATTCAGTCCCTGCTCTCAAGGATCTCACAGTGTGATGGGGAAAACACAAAGCAAACAAATAGGTATAAATAAGCTATCTACAGGATAAGTAGGAAATAATTAAGAAGAGAGCAAATACTGGAGTTAAGAGGGGTTGGGAAATGCTTTCTTTTAGAAGATGAGATTTTAGTTGGAACTTAAAGGAAGCCAGAGAAGCCAGGAGTTGCGGACAAAGAGCATTTCAGACATGGGGGATAGAGAAAATGCCTGGAGTGGAAATATGGAGAGTTTTGTTATAGAACACCATGGAGGTGTTAAAGTTGATTTTCTTAATCTCTCCCTCTGTCTCCTCACTTTTGTCAAACTGCTACTGTTTAACCCTTACAGAGGCCAGTGTCTCTGGATCAAAGAGTAAGTGTCAGAGAGTTAGGTGTAAGTAGACTGGAAAGGACTGAGGGGCCTCGCTTATGAAAGGCTTTGAGCAACGAACAGTATTTTGCATTTGATCCTAGAGTTAATAGGAAGCCATTAGAGTTTATTGAATGTGGGGAAAGTCACATTAGACCTGTGTGTTAGCAAAATCCCATTGGTGGTTGAATGAAAGATATTGGAGTGGGGAGAGACTTGAGGCAGGCCAACCCACCAATGGGCTATTGCAATAATCCAGGCATGAGGTGATGAGGGCCTGCATCAGAGTAGTGGCAGAATAAGAGAAGAAAAGAAAGGGAGATCGAATGATGCTGCGCAAGTGAAATTGAGAGTCCATGACAATGGATTGGATATGGAGGGTGGGAGACATCGAGGAGTTGAGGATGACTCCTACATTGAGAGCCTGAAGGCCTGGAAGGATGGTGTTGCCTTCTATGGTAATACAGAAGGTTGGAAGGAGAGGAAAAATTTAGGAGGAAAGCTAGAGTTCTAGTTTGAGTTTAAGATGTCTACTGGACATCTAGTTCAAGATGTCTGAAAGGCAGTTGGATATGGGAGACTGGAGGTCAGCAGAAAGATTGAGACAGGAAAGGTAGACTTGAGAATCTTCGTTAAAAGAGATAGCTATTAAATCCATGGGAGATGGTGAGATCACCAAGTGAAGTAGTATTGAGGGAGAAGACAAGAGAGCCCAGGACAGAAAACCATGAGGGATATCCATCTGGGGGACGATCCAGCAGAGAAGACTGAGAAGGGCCAATCAGAGGTAAAATGAGAGCTAGGAAAGAGTAGGAGGAAGGGGGACTCAACAGTGTCAAAGGCTGCAGAGAGGTCAAGGAAAATGAGGATTGAGAAAAGCCCATTGGATTTGGTAATTAAGAGATCATTAATAACTTTGGAGGAAAGAATTTCAGTGGAATGATAAATTCAGAAGCTATATTGTAAGGGATTAAGAAGAGAATGAGAGAGGAAACAGTAGAGGTACCTATTGTAGATGGCCTTTTCAAGCAGTTTAACCACAAAAGGCAGAAGAAATATTAGGAAAATAGTGAAGATGGAAAGATCAAGGGAGGGTTTTTTTCTACGATGGGGGGAACATGGGCATTTATAACAGCAGGGGGAAAGCCAGTACGAAGGGAGAGATAGAAAATAAATGATTGGATGGGGATGACACAGAGGTTAATTTGTTGGTAATTTGTTGGACAGAATGGAATGGGACCACTTGAAGAGGTAGAAAGGCTAGCTTCAGTAAGGAGGAGAGAGGGGCAGAAGGTACCCAAACGATGGGAGATGAGGAAGAGAGCTCATGAGGGAGCTCACAGAAAATGGCCTCAGTGTTTTCTATAAAGTCTGAGACAAAGTTCTCACCTGAAAGAGTGGGAGATGGGGAGCCATAGGAGGTTTGAGGAAGGATAAAAAGGTTTGGAAGAGCTGCTGTGGAGAACAGGACAGAACTGATAAGGGAGATAGAGTAGGATTGCCTTGCACTAGTGAAGACCCAGTCAAGGTTGAATAACATAAATTTGTAGTGGACCTAGTAAGAAGAGTTGAATGCTTTTCCTCACTTTCACTAATTGGCACGTGTCTAGCCATGAGGGTGACGGATGGTGGGAGAGAGCCAAGGCCGAGGCTTGGCATAACATAATTGGTGAAATGATAAGGAGGATAGGGGTTCAAGAAAGAAAGACAGTATTGAATTGGATTGTTTCACCATGGGGTCAAGATGGAAAAAAAAAGAGGTAGGAGTGACTAGTATAGGGGAGATGGCCTGAGAGAGAATTGAGGGTTCAAGATATTAGAGGTCATGACTCTGGATGAAGGGTAGAGCTTGATAAAGGAAGGCAGAGGGAGAGCTGAAAAGCCAATAGATGATCATTGGATAGGGAGATCTTGGAATACTTGAGTGTGGAAGTGACATAGCTGTGGGGGATGACAAAATCAAAGTTATGACCATCTTTGTGTGTGGTTGAGGTGGGATGATTAGGTTGAGGACTGAGTGGTTAGAACATTTGAGGGAGAGTTCATATAAATGTTGAAATCCCTTCTAAGGAGAGAGAACCAAACTCAATGAGGAAAGAAGGGAAATGACCTGGAGGTGTGTAGACAATAACTACCAGGATTTCGATTGGGTAGTAGACATGAGTAGCATGAACCAGTCAACTAGGAAGAAGTCATAGGAGGAAAAGGGAAAGAGAAAAGGTTGAAGTTCTGTTCAAATTCTGTTCTTTGGATGGATTTGCAACCATTCAACAAAACTCATACTTTTGTAGACTGGAACTAGTTACAGAGTGTCCACCTGGACTCCAAAGTCTCTCCAGACACTTTCATTCCATATATTCTTCCAGAAACAGATTCCCCCAACTTCTGGGGATCACATCATTTTTTCCCATGTTCTTAAGGACTGGGTTCGGTGGCAAATACACACAGAAGGTCCTGGCTTGAGTGAGCTCACATTCCAGTGGGAGACATAGTATGTAAATAACTGGGTACGGACAAGATTTATACAAAGAAGGTGGAAGGCAAGCTGAGAGAAGAAGGCACTAGTCCTTGGCAAACTGGCTATAGGCCTTTTTTTAAAAGAATGTGAGAGGGGCAGCTGGGTAGCTCAGTGGATTGAGAGCCAGGCCTAGAGGCTGGAGGTCCTAGGTTCAAAGCTGACCTCAGACACTTCCCAGCTGTGTGACCCTGGGCAAGTCACTTGACCCCCATTGCCTACCCTTACCACTCTTCCACCTAGGAGCCAATACACAGAAGTTAAGGGTTTAAAAAAAAAGAATGTGAGACTTGAGCTCTTTCTTGAAGGAAGTCAGGAAAACGAGGAGGCCAATTATTATTGCCAATGAAGAGTCAGACAGGCCTGAAAAATGGCTGAACGCACTAGGTGCTAAGTGCTGCTGTTTTTGTCTGCCAGAGGACTGCATTGCTTTTTACATTTTGACCCTGAGGGACAAAATCCTTCTTTACGTATGATTTTCAGTGCTTTATTCCTTAAGTCTGATATAGAAAAATCCTGGAGAGCCTCTAGTCAAAATCAGGGAAAATGAGGATAAAATATGTCTGGAAATCACAATAAAACTCCCTTCCTAGAAGTCCGTGGAAATTACTCAAGGAAGATCCAAGGTGTGGAGTGGAGAATTTCCCTTGCTATTACCTCCATGTGAACAGTGTTATTATGTTGGGAGTATGTATTTGTTCTTTTCTTAAAAACCCTTAACTTCTGTGTATTGGCTCCTTGGTGGAAGAGTGGTAAGGGTGGGCAATGGGGGTCAAGTGACTTGCCCAGGGTCACACAGCTGGGATATGTATTTGTCCTTTATCCTGATTAGAATGTAAGTCAGTCATGCAGATATAAGTAGACACTATAGAGTAGAGATTATTGGAACTAAAGAAGAGACTAAATAGCAAGCTGTTTGAGATATTTGAGGAGGGCAAGAGCAATAAGCACTTGAGGGAATCAAGGATGTCTTCGTGGTCGTAGCACCTAAGCTGTGCCTTGGAGGGACACTAGGTTCCTGTGAAGGGAAATGAGCAGTGAGTACTTTTTAGTCTACTGAGGGTAGGAGAGGAAATGTCAGGTTTGAGGAATAGCTAGAGATCTAGTTCATTTGGAGTGAATGCAGAGTGATGGAAGGGCAGTGGTATGTGAAAAGGTAGGGTTGGAGACAGGTAGGGTAGTTCACATCTGTAATCCCTGCTACTGGGGAAACTGAGGCTGCTGGAATGCTTGAGTTTGGGAGATGTGCAGTGTATTAGGGCTGAAGCCAATCAGGTTATGCACTAAGGATAAACATGTAGTGAGTGCCTAAGAAGGGAGAGGGGAGTGGAGAGGCCAGGCTGCCCAAAGAGGGATGAACCAGCCCAAGAAGCAAAGAAGCAGGACAAAACTTTCCTACCGAGGAGCAGTGGGATCAGTATGGGAGTAACCACTATCCTTCTAGCCTAAGTAAGATAGAGAGATCCAGTTTTGAAAAAGGTTGGAGCCAACTTGTGGAAGGTCCTAAGTGCCAGGCTGAGGAATTTCAATTTTATTCTAAAGGCAGTAGGGAGCAACCAAAGGTCTTTGAGTGATATAGTCAGATCTCTGGTTTAAGAAGATGGTTTTGTCACTTTTGCAAAAGATAAATCAGAGAGGGAAAGCCTAGAGACAGGAACGACAAAGAACCTGTTCTGGTAGCCCAGGCAAAGGATGGTGAAGGCTATAACTTGAATGGTTATCCATGAGGATGGTCTGGAAAGAGGGGATGGATGTGAAATATTGGGAATTCACTAGCCTGGACAATCAACTGAATGTGAGATGAGAGAAAGGGAAGCATCAAGGAGAACTCTTGGTGCTGTGGAAAGATGGTGGTGCCCTCCACAGACCAAGGTAAGTTTGTGGATGGAGATGAGAATAAGCATGGTTTGGGACAGCCTAAGTTTGTGGTGCCTGTGGAGTGTGAGGAATAGCTGTCAAGCAGGCAATTAGAAATGCAGAACGGAAGCTCAGGAGTGACTTTAGGTCTGGACAAATCAATGTAATGGTCATTTCTGTAACAATAGCTGCCTGCATGGGAATGGATGAGATGCCAAAGGAGAGATGAGAGAAAGAGAAAAAAAATGGGTTCTCTGACAAGGATCTGATTTCTCAAATTT
Organism: Gracilinanus agilis; assembly: GCF_016433145.1. Lineage (NCBI taxonomy): Eukaryota > Metazoa > Chordata > Mammalia > Didelphimorphia > Didelphidae > Gracilinanus > Gracilinanus agilis. The sequence continues at coordinate 19,956,119 of NC_058130.1, read as the reverse complement.
ATAAGGCCCTAAGTCACTTGTACAAAAAATCAAGCCATTCCCCAATTGACAAATGATCAAGGGACATGAATAGGCAATTCTCAGATAAAGAAATCAAAGCTATCAATAAGCACATAAAAAGTGCTCTAATTAGAGAAATGCAAATCAAAACAACTCTGAGGTACCACCTCACACCTAGCAGATTGGCCAATATGACAGCAAAGGAATGTGGTGAATGCTGGAGGAGATGTGGCAAAACTGGGACACTAATGCATTGTTGGTGGAGTTGTGAATTGATCCAACCATTCCAGAAGGCAATTTGGAGTTATGCACAAAGGGCTGTAAAAGACTGCCTGCCCTTTGATCCAGTAATACCACTACTAGGCATGTACTCATGTACTCCAAAGAGATAATGAGGAAAAATACTTTTCTGTGCTCTTTGTGGTGACAAAAAATTGGAAAATGAGGTGCTGCCCTTCCATTGGGGAATGGCTGAACACATAGTGGTATGTGATGGTGATGGAATCCTAGTGTGCTGTGAGGAGTGACGATCTGGAGGATTTCTATATGAACGGATGCAGAGTGAAATGAGCAGAACACAGAAAGTGAAACATTGTGGAACGATCCAGTGTGAATGGACTTTGCTACTAGTAGCGATGCAACAAGCCAGGACACTCCTGAAGGTCTCATGGGAAAGAATGCTAAGCACATTGAGAGAAAGAACTACAGGAATAGAAATGCAAAAGAAAGAACATATGATATCACTTGTGCTACGTCCATCTGGGGATGTGATTTGGGGTTTGGGCTTTAAAAGATCGCTCTATAGCAAAGAGGAATAATATGGAAATAGGGATCAAGTGATAACATTTGTACAGCCCAGTGGAATTGCTTGTCAGCTCTGGGAGTGGGGAGGGAAGAGGAGAGGGAGAGAAAATGAATCATGGAAACATGGAAAAATATTTTTTAAAAAAGTAAATGGAGGGGCAGTTGGGTAGCTCAGTGGATTGAGAGCCAGGCCTAGAGACAGAAGGTCCTAGGTTCAAATCTGGCCTCAGACACTTCCCAGCTGTGTGACCCTGGGCAAGTCACTTGACCCCCATTGCCTACCCTTACCAATCTTCCACCTATAAGTCAATACACAGAAGTTAAGGGTTTAAAAAATTAAAAAAACAAACAAACAAACAAACAAAAGTAAATGGAAGGGGAAAGTAAGAGCATGAATTATGTAACCATGTTAACTTTTCTAAAAAATAAATATTAATAAATGTTTAAAAAAAGTAAATGGAAAAATTAAGTGACATTCAGTTTTCTTAAAAAAAAAAAAAAAAGAAAATAGATGGGTTTCTCTAAGAATTTCAGTCAATTCCCCGTGGAAGAGCAAGATGAGCACAAGCTCTGACAAGAGTCAGAGGAACCAGGTTCAAATTTCAGCTCTCCTATACATAAGCTCTATGCTCTTGGTCAAGTCACTTAATAATAACAGTACTAGTAATAGCTGGCATTTATAAAGCGTATTTAGGTTGCTGAAGCACTTGACGTGTCTTTCATCTTCACAAGAACCCTATGGGATAGGTGTTAGTATTGGCCTCATTTTTATAGATAAGGAAGCCGAGGCAGAGAAAAGTTCAATGACCTGACCAAGGTCACCTAGTGAAGTGTCTGAAGAAGGCTTCAAAGGTGGGTTTTTCTGACTCAAAGTACTATGTTGAATTATTTCCAATTTGCCCAGCTATAAAACGGTGGATTAGACCTGAGCACCTCCGAGGTTCCTCCTTGTTTAGGTCTCTGGGCCGATGAGTCACAGCTCCCAGAAACAGAGAATCTGAAAAGGAGAAGGGCTTCTGTCTAACTCCCTCCATGGCTCCACCCTGTATCCCGCAGGAACATCATATGGCCCTCCTTTTTCTTGCCTTTGGCCGCCCGTGGGGCAGCTGGGCTCTGCTGCTTCCTGGAGCATCCCTCTGTTTCCCATCACTCCCCCCGTGAAGCGTGTTATCAAGACGAGCCAGTTGCCAATGAAGAACAGACAAACATTCTCACTGTTTATGCAGAGTCAAAAAAAAAAAAAAAGAAAGAAAAAGGAAGGAGAGAGGGAGGAGAGCCTGGCCACATGGAGAGGCGGCCGGCATGTCTCCGGCCACGGACACTGATAGTCTGGTGCCGCCAGTCTGCGTCCCGCGGCCCCTGGCAGCTGAGGAGTAGCGGCAGCTGCTCTCTGTTCCCTGTCGGGTGGAGGCCGGAGGGAAAGCTTTGAGCTGGAGTCCCAGCACACGGCCAGCTGGGCCGATGGGAGCGGGTGGAGCTCGGCCCGCTGGGAGATTGGCAGGGGAATGGCTCGGGCCCAGAGCTTGGCCTATCTCGGGTGGAAAGGAAGTTCACCTTCCCCACGCTGGCCAGGAGGGAGCCGGTCTGGAGGCTGATGTCATCAGGAAACCCAACAGAGAGCGATTGTGCTGCGCCCCAGGATGGGGAGCTCAGCCCCTCCGTCACCGAGGGAAACCTCTTATCAATTAGGTCATGTCTGCCCCAATGGGGGGGCCGCGTTCCAGGGGGCTCAGGGCCGTTGACGTGTTACCAAACATCTGTAGAAGGCTCACCTACATTCCCCCAGCATTCACTCGGGCAGGATCTCACCGGGGGGACCCAGGGGTGACTCTGGCGACATCTGCCTCTGGGACGTTCTCTGGGGCGCAGATCCCCCTTCTTCGAGGACCGTTTTGAAATTAATAAAGTAAAACACACAGACGTACAAGAAACCCAACCACATCGAAGCCTAGTTATGAAGACTTGCCGTGGGATGCAGAGCCGGGAAGCCTGGGTTCAGATTCTGCAGCTTTGCTTGGATGAATGTGCGGGCCGTGCCCAGTTAGGGCAAGACTGGCACACCGAGATTGCTATCTGTATTAGTGGAGGGAGTGCCTACACTTGTGAAATCACAGATTAAAAGAAAGAAAGAAAGAAAAGCTTGGATCATTGAAGATATCAAAGGATTAAAGCGAATTCTACCAAGCCAGATTGTGAGTTTCGAGTCCTCCTTCCTCCCTTGATTTGACGGGGGTTAAGCAGTGGGTTAGACAAGGAAGCCCACTGCCCCCCCCCAGGTGCCTTGTGCTGATGAATGGGCTGCCTTTTAGCCTATAAACAGACTGGCCCACTCAGCCTTTCTAAGTCTCTGAGCAGAACCCGACTCCCGAGAGTAGCGCGAGGCCCATTTTTCATGCACTTAGGAGAGCTCGTGGCCCCCACTCGTTCACTAAGTGAGCTGATACCAAAGATGGAGATTCAGTCACCCCAGTAAGGCCAACAGGCAATAAACATTTTTTAAGGGTCTACTATGTGCCAGCTGCTGTTGTTCTCCAGTTACTTCATTCACATCTGACTCTAAAGACCCCATTTGAGGTTTTCTTGGCATAGGTGGCTTGCTACTTCCTTTTCTCGTTTATTTTACAGCTGAGGAAACTGAGGCAAATGGGGGAAGTGATTTGCCCAGGGTCGCCCAGTTCTTAAGGGTCTGAGGCCAGATTTGAACTCGAGAAGACAAGTCTTCCTGACTTCCGTCCTGCTCCTCTCCCTCGGAACCACGTACTATAGGTACAAAGTGAAAATGAAGCCACCTGCGCTCTCAGAGAGCTCATATTCTATCTGGGAAGCCGCCTGGACATATCCAAGAGCCCACAAACTATCCTCCGAGGAGAGACAAAGCCTTTTGGTGAATGAGGGAGGCCTGGCGTAGAAGGGGCTGATGAACGAGCTGAGTTTTGAAGGATGGTGGGAGGGAATTCCTAGACATGGCGGGGAGAAGGAAGAAGATCCCATGAGCCAGGTCCTCTAGCTCCAAGGCAAGGACTCTCTCCATCACGCTCTGCTGCCTTCCTGACCCTCGTTTTGGGGTTATTGGTAATGCGGCTGGACGAGGATGGATTGGAGTCCTAGGAGAGTCCATTGTCTCTGGATTCCAGAATCACGATTGAGAGCCGGAAGGGATCTTAGAGGCCACTGAGTCCAGATAGTTTGCAGATTAGGACCCTGAAACCTACAGAATTTAAATGTTCAGAGCCATAGATTGGAAGTGACAGGTAGGATTTGAATCCAGCTCCTTTCATTGCCATACAGTACCCTTTCCATGATCCTAGGAACATTTGTAAGCCCCTGCTATGTGCAAGGCACTGGGTAGGAAAAGCTGAGGAAGAATAGAACCCCTGCCTCCAATAATAATGGTAGAGGCTGCTAGAGAGCAGAGGGGGCAGAGTACCAGGACTGGACTTGGAAGGTTCTGGGTTCAAATAGGACCTCAAAGACTTCTTAACTATGTGAACCCAGGCAAGTCACTTAAGCCCAATTGCCTAGCTCTTGCCATTCCTCTGTCTTAGGATTGATACTGACATTTAGGAAAAAACCAGCAAACAAGTATGGTGTCTAGTATTTGTCGTGCACCTTCGACACGCCGGGTAGCTCCTGGTCAGAACCTGAGTCCTGACAGATGGCCGGCTAAGTAGTCTAGTGGATAGAAAGCTAGGTCTGGAGTCAGGAAGTTCTGAGTTCAAATGTGACCCTAGACATTTACTGGCTCTGTGACCCTGGGCAAGTCACTTAACCATGTTTGCCTCAGTTTTCTCGTCTATCAAATGATCTGAAGAAAGAAATGGCATATCGCTCCAGTATCTTTGCCAAGAAAACTCCATATTGAGTCAAGAAGAGTCGGACACAACTCAACAACAACAACAACAACAACAACAACAACAACAACAACAACAACAACAACAACAACAACAACAACAACAATCATGCTCTTTCTCCTGTCCCCGGCTGTCTCAAAATCAAAATTTAAAATAACTCATTTATTTAAGCACCTACTATGTGCTAGACACTATTGGAGACGTCAAGGATGGAAGGACAAAAATTAAATGGTTCCTGCCTTTAAGGAGCTAGTTTGGGGAGGGCCAGCCTAAGGAGTGTGGAGGGATTGCTCTGTTGGGGGACATTTTAGAGCAAAAATCTAGTTAAGCCTATTTTCATACTGGAAAAATTGTCCCACTTAATAAGTATTTATATTGCTGGGGTTGATATATTTATATATATTATTTTTAGAGACAAAAATAGCACGAGCATGGAAATGCTCATGAAACCCCTATTCACATTTTGTGGAACACCAGGCTCTTCAAAATATAGTGTGGGAAAAGCAATTTTATACTTGTGTGTGTGTGTGTGTGTGTGTGTGTGTGTGTTTGTTTGTATGTGTGTGTGTGTGTGTGTGTGTGTGAGTGTGTTATCTTATGTGTCTTATGCTCTGGCAATTAAAACCATCTGCCGATGTTTGTGTATCACCCTGTTAAAAAATAAGGTATAAGCGCAGTCTATAATAAGATTTAACTGCCTTGATAATAGTGGTTTGGATGGGTGGAGTAGAATTTGGGGCAGACTGTTAGTCTTGGGTTTTAAACACCAGCCTACACAAGGACTTCTTTCTCCCCCTCTGGCTGTCTCCTTTGGGAACCCTGGCTAAAACCTGCCCAGCTGCCTCATCAGAGTTGAACACAGTCTTCCCAGCTCCTGAGGCCAAGATTGGCACCCAAATTCCTAGAATCGTGGGCTCCTAGGAGAGCAGCACTGGAGAGAGAACTTCAGAGGCCATCCATCAAAAACTGCTCCTTTTTACAGAAGGGGAAACTGAGGACCATTGAGGAGAGGTGAGTGATGATTGGTAAAGTCTCATCTCTGGACTCCCAGTCCAGTATCACAGCTGCCACTCCCGCAGGGGAGGGAGAGCTCTGGCCTCCACACCCTCTGTCAGGTTGTTTTTCTCCAAGCTAGAGACCTCACCCTTCTGAGAGGTGTTCTTTCCCAAAGCTAGGCAAACAAAACCACTCCTAGGCTGAGGACTTGGAAGTCCCTGGAATAGCTGAAATTCCTGTCGGATCCATAACGCAGCCATTAGGACAGGTGCAAGGTCCCTCTTGGCCTGGTGCCCTGTCTCCAATTGATTTCAGGGCTGGTGACTCTTTATTTCTTTCCACAGATGGTCTTCCTGTTTGGGGGGTTGCATAGAGTGGACAGATCCCTGGACTACAAGTCAGAGGCCCCAAGTTCTGGTCCAAAATCTACTTCCTCCCTGGGTGAGCCCTCAATGTGGGTCCAGTAAAAGGAGGGAGGGAGACTAGAAAGTGGCTCAGATCAGGTTCAGTTTTAACATCCTACCATTCTCTGAAGTGACCCAGAACCACCCAAGTCCCTCTCTCTCTCTCTCTCTGTCTCTGTCTCTCTCTGTCTCTGTCTCTCTCTGTCTCTGTCTCTCTGTCTCCTCTGTCTCTGTCTCTGTCTCTGTCTCTGTCTCTGTCTCTGTCTGTCTCTCGTTCCCCTCCCAGCTGCTGAAACAGGCACTAGCATTCCTGATGAGAGCAGCCGGCACCTTCTAAGCACTTGGACCTGTTTCAGACCTTTGGAATCTGGCTGAGGGCCCCACTGGGCCTTGGCAGGTGGACGGGAGACTCTCCCCCCTCTACACAGCAGACAAGGGCTGTCAGGCTAGTGTGGTGGGGCCGGGTGGGGCATACCAGCTGTGGCACCCTGCTCTCATGATTCTCCCCCAGGGGGGTTGACGGAGGAGGCCGGACAATATCCGTGGAGAATGGGCGCAGTGTGCTCTCAGCTGAACCAAGGCAACCTTTGAGCCTGGGGAGTGGGGAGGCCACTTGCAGCCCTTGGATGGGAATGTCACTGTGGGCGCCGGTAATCCCCAGAACAGCTGGCTGGTTGGCCCCACATCGTTCAAGGGCAAAACTGTGAAATCAGAGAAGTTTATTTTCAGCCCCACCCCATCCCCTGCCTCCTGCCTCAGACACACACACATACACACACACACACACACACACACACACACAGCTTCCCTTTGGGAGGCTCAGGCAATAAAGAATGTCAGGGCTGGAGGAGATCCTAGAGATTATATAGTTCAGATCCTTTATTTTACAGAGAAGGAAACTGAGGCCTAGAGCTCAGATGGGTCTTGCTTTTGTCTAGGGTGGTCACATACAACCAGGACTTAGTATGTGCATTGCCTGACATGTAGTAGGTGCTTAATAAATGTTTATGGAATTGAAGATTGAATTGAACTAGTGAGTAAGTAATAGAGTTTAGAAGCCAAACCAGATCTCTGCATTCATCTTCCCTCTGCTATTCTTCTTGGGCTCCTTAGTGCTGCTCTCAGATGCCCAGGGAACCCCAGCGGGGCTCCCCATTTCATCCTAACTTCTCAAGGCAGAATCTTTCTTCCCTTCGAATAAGAGACCAAAGACTTGAGGTCTATGCTTGCCACTAACTAGCTTAAGTGAGTTACTTCCCAACAGGGAAAATGAATATACTGGGTTTAAATCACCTGGGAGGTTCCTTCTAGTGTTTAAGTCAATATTAAAAAACAACAACAACAACAA
>NC_058130.1:19873838-19944461 GCF_016433145.1 Gracilinanus agilis | reverse complement strand
TAACATCTACACCCTATTTCCCTTATAACATCTAATTTATATTCCCTTATAACAATCTAAAACTTATTCCCCTATTACATCTAACAAGGGTAAGCCCTATTTGACTACAGAGAAACTATGCCTACCAAGTTTGAAAGCTAAACCCAAGGTCCACCCTCTTTTCAAAAACCCCAAGAGATTTAAGAAGGGAAAAATGATGATGGGAACAAGGGAGGTTAGGGAGGTTCAAAGGAGATAAATAAACTAACAAATTTTAAGAGAAAAGCTGCAGAATATAGGTCAGGTTTTCAATCCAAAGATAGAGCTCAGATTGACCCTTCTACTCTCCAGGAGTCTCCCAGGTCAGCTCTCACTCCTCAAGATTCTAAACCCTTCCTCAACTGTCAGAGACTCTGCAGCAAGGCTTTGCAGGGCTGACATGCACCCTATTTGCACTACAAGGCTGATGACCAGAAGAACAACATTCGGTTTCCTGCCTCCAAACTTTGGCATGCCATGAATGCTCTCTCTATTTCTGTTTAGCAGAATCCCCAGCTTTCTTCAGAGTTGAGATTAAGCAACACCTCTATATGAGACCTATCTTGATTCTCCCCAATTGTAAAATTTGGCTCACTCTTCCCAAAAATTACTTTATAGTTCCTGAGTATGTATCTCTGTCTATTTGCTGTTTTCCTCAAGTGGATCATAAGCTCCCTGAGGGCAGGGATGTAAAACCATCTTGTATCCTCATGGCCTAGAACAGTTCCTGGCATGTAGTAGGTGCCCAATAAATACTCCTAAATTGAACTAATTAAAAGAATTTAAGAGTAGAGATTCAAGAAGGAGAGAGATCTTAGGACCAATAGTCTATTTTTCTTAGTAAAGTAGGGGGCAAAGTATACTTCTTAGTAGGAAGGGGGAGGAGTTGGAGACTTAATGGGAGGGAAGGCTTAAAAATCTCCTGTCACAGCTAAACTCCTTGATTGAGGGGTGGTATTGGGGAGGTAGTTGGTCTTCATCTAACTCCCCAATCCAGGATTCAATCAAAGAAAGTAAAAGGCAGATAAAGAAGGATTAAACTGCTCCCTGCCAAGGTAATCAATAATTGATCCCTTTGCCAAATTGGAATGTCTTTTCTTAGTCCTTATCCCTTGAGCTGACTATAGCATCTAATTAAAAGGACCACATCCTTTCCTTCTTTGCCTTTTTTTTAAACCCTTACCTTCCACCTTAGAATCCATATGAGGTATTGGTTCCAAGGCAGAAGAGTGGGAAGGGCTAGGTAATGGGGGTCAAGTGACTTGCCTAGGGTCACATAGCTAGGAAGTATCTGAAATCAGATTTGAACTCAGGACCTCCTATCTTGGGGCCTGGTTCTCAATCCACTGAACCACCCAGCTGTCCCACCTCCTTGGCTTTTTATGGCATTCCTCTCTCCAGGTTCTGCTGCTATCTGCCTGCCTGCTCCTTCTTAAGTCTCCTTTGAAGAATCATCATGAGACTCAGGAAGGTGGCTTAGTGGATAGGTTTGGAGATGAGGATCCTGGGTTCAAATATGGTCTTAGAAGATACTTCTGAGCTGGGTGACCTCAGGCAAGTCACTTAACCACAATTGCCTAGCCCTTGCTCTTCTTCTCTCATACAACTAGTACTAAGACAGAGGGTAAAGAAAAAGTTTGTTTGTTTGTTTGTTTGTTTTTTAAAGCATCATCATATTCTTGTCCTGGGCAGTTAGGTGGCACAGTACGTAGGATTTGGGGTCTGAAGTAATTTTCCTGAGTTCGAATCTAACCTCAGGCAAATAGCTTAACCCTGTTTACCTCAGTTTCTTCATCTGTAAAATGAACTGGAGGAGGAAATGGCAAACCGCTTCAGTATCTTTGCCAAGAAAACCCCAAAATGGGATCACAAAGAGTCGGACATTACTGTACAATAACAACAACATTCTTGTTCTACCCTGTGTACTTGGGTGTATCCCAGAGCTTAGTTCTGGCCCTTTTTCTCTTCTGTCTCTACTCTGTTTCTCTAGCTCCCTTGTGTTCAACTATTGCCTTTTTGTGAGTGAGCCCTAGAGCTGTACATTCAATCCCAATCTTTCTCCTGAACTATAGTTCCACATCATCAACGGCCTATCGGACATTTCTAGCTGGATGTACCATAGAGATCTCTAACCCAACATGTCCAAAGCAGAGCTTCCTACTTTTCCCTCCCTTCATCCTTACTTTCTTATTTTTGTCATGTTAGCACTGTTTCTCTCCAGTCATCCAAATTAAAAAGTTCACATCTTCTTCAGGTGCTCCCTGATAGCATATTGACTAGAATTCTGGGCCTCAGGAAGATCAGAGTTCAAATCCAATTTCAGATACTTCCCAGCTGCTTGACCCTGGGCAAGTCACTTAACTTCTGTCTGCCTGTTTCCTGAAGTGTAAAGTGAGGATTAATAATAGTACCTACCTCCCATGATTTTTATGAGAAATAATATTTGTAGGGGCAGCTGGGTAGCACAGTGGATTGAGAACCAGGACTAGAGACAGGAGGTCCTAAATTCAAATCTGACCTCAGACACTTCCTAGCTGTGTGACCCTGGGAAGGAAGGAAGGAAGGAAAGAAGAGAGGGAGGGAGGGAGGAAGGAAGGAAAGAAAGAAAGGAGGGAGGGAAAGAAGGAAGGAAGGAAAGAAAGAAGAGAGGGAGGGAGGAAAGAGGAATATTTGTAAAATATACTTAGCATAGTGCCTGGCACCTAAGTATTTTTATAAATGTTTGTTACCTTCCCTTCACTCTGCCTCATCCCTCACATCCAATCAGTTCCAAATCATGTTGATTCAATAACTCCACATTATATCTGACATTTATCTTCTCTCTATTCACCTTGACACCACTGACACCATCTATTTTGGGACTCTACCACCTCTAGTCTGACCATTGCAATAGTCTAATGTTATCTCCTTGTCTCTAGTCTCTTGCTTCTCTAATCCATCCATTATGAAGTTGTCCATGCTACAGTATAGGTCTCACCATGTCACTCATCTTCTCAAGAAGCCCCTGTGGCTCTCCCTTGCCTCTAGAATAAAAAGAGAAGAAAAGAAAAGAAAGGAAAAGGAGAGAAAAGAAAAGAAGAGGAGAGGAGAGGAGAGAAGAGAGGAGAGGAGAGGAGAGAAGGGGAGAGAGACAGAGACAGAGATAGAGAGACAGAGAGAGAAAGAGAGAGTCTAACAGTTTTATGAAGCCAGTGGGCAAGTGAAATATTGTTTCCCCCAATCAATGTGAGGCTACATTTCTACCTCCTAAATCATGTTAGTGCTTTCTCCTCCCTCAACACTTCAGCTGTTACAGTTGGAAGCAGATGCTTTTGAGCTGGAGGAAATAGATTTCAGGGAAGGAAGATGCTTATACAAAGGGGCCTATGTGGAAAGAAGAGCTTTTGGGAGCAGGTCACATTAGGGGAATAGCCTTCCCAAGAAACTTTGCTCATGTAAATTTATAATCAGTATTTCGTTTTTCATTGGCAATTTGCAGAATGTGGCCAAGTGGGTCATGGTATCGAGGCCTCCCAAGCATCCCTTTGAGGTAGGCAGGGTAGGGCAGGGCTGATTGGATTTCAGATAACACGCATTTCCACAATGGTCTAAGACCTACAAAGTGCTGTCCTTGCAACAACCCCATGAAATAGGCAGCTAAAGGATTATGATTCCTCTTTTAAAGATGAGGAAATGGTGGCTGTGAGGGATGATATGGCTTTCTCCAAGGACATGCAGGTAGCAGGTTACAGAGCTAGGATTTAAGCCGGCGTCTTTTGCCTCCAAATCCAGCTCTCTCTTCATTGCACAATCCTGCCTTCTCTAATGAATGATGGAGCCAGGATTTAGCTGGTCAGCCAACAGGCAAGGATCAAGCGATGACTATGTGCCGGGCACTGTCCTAAGTACTGGGTATGCACAGAAAGGCAAAAAACCTGCTCCTTTTGGGCAGGCAGCTCATGTTCTTGTAGTGGAGACAAAACTAATCATGTGCATAGAAGAGATACACAGAATAAATGAAAGACAATCTCAAAAGAAAGACAGTAGCAGAATGGGGAAGGGAGTGGGTAGAAAAGGCGACTTAGGAAAGCTGGGCTTTAAAGGGCAGAGTCTTGAAGGAAGGGAGGGAAGCTGGGAGGGAGAGATAAAGAGGGAAAACATTCTAGACACAGATGCAAAATCTTAGAGGTGAGAGAGGGTGTGAGATGTGAGGAACAGCAAGGAGGTGAGTTGTCTCTGGGAATGTGGAGGTGGGTAAAGAGCAAGAAGATTGGAAATATAGGGAGAGGAAGAGTTATGAAGAGCTTTCAGTGTCAAATAGAGGACTTTATACTTATGGAGATAATAGGGAGCCACTGGAATGCTCAGAGTAGGGGAGGTGCTTTAGAAAGCAGAGAAGCTTTAGAAAAGTTATCTTGGCAGCAAAGGGTGGTTTGCAGTAGGAAGAAACTTGGGTCACACCAGTTGGAAAGGACAATAAGCAAAATATTCAGCTCAATTTTTGTTTAGGTGTCTAAGTCGATCCATGTTTATTTTATTTTCTATCTACATTTTCTAGGTCTCACTCCTGGTGTGTCAAAGTCCATTCCTCTTCCTATGGGATGGTCCAGCATTTCAGATGCACATCACAAAACAGATAATGATAAACTCTCACCTTTATGTAGCACCGTACCTACATTGTCTCATTTGGTCTTTACAACAACTCCAGGAGTCATTATAGTCTCCATTTCCAGATGGGGAAATGGAGGCTGAAAGAGGTTAAGCCACTTGTCCAGGGCGACGCAGCTAGTAAGGGTCTGATGTGGGATTCGAATTCAGATCTTTCCAGTTCCACATTCAGCATCCAATGCCCTCATGCCATGTTGCCTCTTAGAAGTACAGATATGGGAATGAGAACTGGGATGTAGACAAATGTAAGATCTCAAAGTGGAGAGAGTTTGAGGGAGTGGGAGTGGGGAGGAACAGTGGGGGAGAAAAGAATGTTCAAATATCTCATGTCTACCACTATGAGCATATTTAACCATGAGAATTTCTTTGTTTCTCAAGTATTAGTGAAATAGAGCACTCTAATTTACACACACACACACACACACACACACACACACACACACACACACACACACACTCTATTTCTGTCAATAGAACATAAACTTCTGGAGGGCAAGGACTCTAATTTTGACTTTGAATCTCCAGCACCTAGAACAGCACCTGTTACATAGTGGCCCTTGCTGTTGTTCAGTCCTTTCCATTGTATTCTACTCTTCATTACCCTATTTTGGGTTTTCTTGGTAGACATACTGGAGTGGTTTACCATTTCCTTTTCTAGTTTATTTTACAGACGAGGAAACTGAGGCAAACAGGGTTAAATGACTTGTCCAGAGTCACACAGCTTGTAAGTGTCTGAACTGGATTGAATTCTCCCTACTCCAGGTCCAACATCCTATCCAATATGTCACCCAGCTGCCCCAGCACATAGAAGGCACTTAATAAATGATTTTTGATTGAATGTCTAATTGAAATGTTAATTTTATGTTGGGGTTCACTAGTCTATATCCAACTAACAAAGAAGAATCAAGTGAATTTGTGATCTGTGCAGGCGTATGCCAAAGAGGTCTTGAGGCATATTGCAAAAGTGGATGTTGGGGCCAGGTAGGTGGCTCAGTGGATTGAGAATCAGGCCCTAGAGATGAGGCCCTGGGTTCAAATTTGACTTCAGACCATTCTTAGCTGTGTGACCCTGGGTAAGTCTCTTAACCCCCATTGTCTGGCCCTTACTGCTCTTCTGCCTTGGAACCAATACACAGTATGGATTCTGAGATGGAAGGTGAGGGTTTTTTTTTAAAGGTGTCTATTTGTCCTGAGTCAAAGTGTTTACTTTTCATATATTTTGCATTTACTTGTCTGTGTTCATGTTGTTTCCCTTCAATAGAATGAAAATCCCTTGGGGGCACGTTTTCTTTTTGTCTATGTATCTCCAGGGAGTAACTCAGTGCCTGGCATATAGTAGGTGCTTAATAAATGCTTATTGAACAAATGAATGAACAGTAGATAAGGCTGATGTCTGCCCCAAGTTGCATGGGAATGAAGTGAGCTCCAATAGCTGGGCAAACATTACTCTAGCTTCCTACAAGAGATGCTTAATCTGTCCTCTCAGGATTCTGCTTGGGCTGTCTTTTGCAGTCTGTTATCCCTCAGTGTCTCTTTTAGTTCACTTCACTAGAGCTGGACAACTGCAGAATTCACTTTGGACCAAAGCCAAAAAGGTATGGCAAGGCCAAAAGTGGTGAGGGAAGGCATTGCTTTGGCCCCTGGCTTCAGGGTAGATGATATGCTTGCTATACCCTTGAGATGGGTTTTTAGTTGCCCTATAAGTGCAGGTTACTTAAAACAAGCTCTTCCATCACACTGCCTCTTTCCCTCTTGCACCTAGCATAGTGCTCTGCATGTTGAATGGTTTTATTAAACCCTTACCTTCCATCTTAGAATCAATACTATATATAGGGTCCAAGGCAGAAGATTGGTAAGGGGTTAGACAATGGGGTTAAGGGACTTGTCCAGGGTCACACAGCTAGGAAGTGTTTGAGGTCTTTCTAACTCCAGGTCTAGCTCTCAATCCACTGAGCCACCTAGCTTCCCTCCAGATAACAGTTTTTCTGAAAAAGATCTAGAGCAGTGATGGTGAACCTTTTAGAGACCGAGTGCCCAAGCTGTACCCTCATGCTGCGTGTGAGCTACCCACTTACCCCAGACAGGGGAGGGAGGAAGTGCTTCCATTAGGCTGCTGAGCAGAGGGGTGGATGATGTGAAAAAATGTCCTCAGTATGTGTGGAGAGGAGGAAGGGAGCAGCCCCCTCTGGCACATGTGCCATAGGTTCACTAGCATGGATCTAGGGGTTTAATTGAACTGCAAACTTAGGGTGGCAATAGAATAATATACTAGTTAAGAATCCTAAAGCCATTTGGCTCATGACATTGAGAGGTGTTGTTCCCAGGGATAACGAGGAGATGGAACCACCATACTCTGCCCTGGTAAGACCACTCTGGCATATGGTGTCCAGTTAGGAGCGTCGATATTTAGGAAATGAAACTAGCAAACCATATATAGCCCAGAGAAGGTGCGCACGCAAACATCGAATAAATGAATGACCTTGAATCTGTTTTACACAAGGATTGAAGGAAAGAGGATGTATGGGAGCAATCTTCGGGCATCTTAAGGAGCCTCTTGGGTGGATGAGGGTTCAGACTTCTCAGCCCCAAAATGCAAAATTAGCAACATAAACTGCAAAGGGGCAATTTGAGACTGGAGTCAGGAAAATCTTTCTCAGCGTTGGCTTTGCCCAGAGGCTGTTTCAGGAGACAGTGGCTTGCTTTTTATAGGAAGTACCTCCCAAAGCCTAGATGCCCACATGTACCCTAGGTTATAGAAGCAATTCTGCTTAAGGTATACTGGGCTTGGTTGCCTGGTAAGCTCTTGATAGCTCACTAGTTAGCATTTATACAGCCCTCTACAAACATTCCATCATTGGTGGTGTTCTCATCCCTCCCCCCATTTCACAGAGGAGGAAATTGAGGAACAAGGATGGTAAGGGATCTCTTCCAACTCTGAAATTCCTTGATTCTGTGGTCCACAGTGTAAGTTAGTAAGTGCTCATTGAGGTGGGTTGTTTGGGATTATCTGTTGTTCAGGGAATTCCCTTCACCAGCTTGGAATTTTGTAGGTTTAAAGCTGGAAAAGGGGTCCTAAAGATTCTAAGGCTTTGGCACACTTTTTTCTGCCCTAGCTTGGATGTCTTCCTTTGAAAACTTTGCTCCTCTGGACATTCTGGGGTTATGTTTGGCTTGACTAGGTGTACTTATTCCAAGAGTTCTTCTTTTTCTTCTTTTAAGTTGGAAAGGGTAGCTGAGGAAGAGACTAATGCACTCTGTAAGATAGTAGCACATTCCACTGGTCAGGCACTAATGGTTAGGAAGTAGTCCATCACATCAAGTCTAAATTAGTCCCTCTCGGGCTTCTTCCTGAATCTGGCTTCTGGGACTAAGTAGGATTCTTGGTTGGGATTAAGACTGGATTGTTGATTTCACTGGAGAAGGGAGCTTCTAGGGAGGAAATTTCTTCCACTAAGGTAGGCTGCCATCTCTAAAACTTGGGCTCCTAGCCAGTCATCCAGAACATTCCAGAGGTCAATGGGTTGCCCACCGCTGGGGGTGTGTCAGAGGTGGGATTTGAATCTCAGTCTTCCTTTTGTTAGGACCAGCTCTCTACCCATTGGGCAACACTGCTTTTCTCCTAGGACAAAGAAAAAAGTCCTTCCTTTCCCCCATACTCCTTTGCATCACTGCTTGCAAGAAAATACCCCAAGCAGGGTTATGGCTGACATTTCTAAACCTTCCTAATAGGAAAGATCAGGGGAGACAGAGATGGCGCCCCACTTCTTCCTAGCCCAGCCCCCCCCAAATCCTTATGTGCATCCATGTGTCCGTGTAGACCCTCCCTTCGTGCCTTCTCCATGGCTGCGGTCCATGGCCCTGGTCCTAGCTCCGGTCCGGGTCCTGGGCTTGGTCTCCTAGGTAGATTGGCTAACACATCAGTCTCCATGGAACTGTTGCTCTAACAAGTGACCCATCCCCCTAGGCAGTGAGAGACCTCACTTTGGGTAATGGTTTAATTATAATGTCAATGTGGATTCATTAGCATGGCAGCTGTCACTGCCGAGGAGCCGGCAGGAGGCTTTCCGAGCCCCTGGGGTCAGGCTAATTGATGTAGTGAAAGGTTTACTGTATGTATTCAAAGACGGGATGGGTCTTGGGGTTGACCTGGGAAGGGCAATCAAGAGGGAGGGGAGGGGAGGCGGCTGAGGGGTGAGATGAAGAATGAGGGATTCTCATCAGAGCTGGCGACGGATTCAATTCCATTAACCCCGCCGGCCACATGATGGTCCCCTTCCTTCTGGAGGAGCTGGGGCCGAGGCGTTAGAAGCATCATGGGAGAAGGGCCATTGGGGCACCGCGAGAGAGCTGTGCGCCTCTTATAAGTCAGCAGAGAAGGCGGAAGGATTTCCTTCCTTTGATGGTTTGGACCGGCCTACTTTTCTATACATAACTATTAGCATTTCTATATCTCTTTAAGAGCCTTTGCTGAACACTTTTTGCTCCCTCTGGGAAGGAGGGAGGTTGTATTATTATTCGCTGAGAGGCTCCAAGATTTTGCCTATGGGCTGTGCGTGTTTGGATCTTGGTCTTCTAGACTTCAATACTCCACTTCAGCCACTTTGCTCCCCCACTAGCTTAATGTTATAAGCAAACCGGACTACTTCCTGTTGTCCGCCACAACAGCCCATCTCTCACCTGGATTCCAGCCTCACGCCTGGAATGCTCTTCCTCTTCATCTCTTTTTTTGTTGTTGTTGTTTTAAACCCTGACCTTCCATCTTAGAATCAATACCTGGTATTGGTTGTAAAGCAGAAGAGTGGTAAGGGTAGGCAATGGGGGTTAAGTGACTTGCCCAGGGTCACACTGCCAGGAAGTATCTGAGGTCCGATTTGAACCCAGGACCTCCCATCTCTGGGTCTGACTCTCAATCCACTGAGCTACCCAGTTGCCCCCTCTTCATCTCCTCCCATAGAATCCCTAGATTTCTTCAACACTCAGCTCAAGGGCTTCCATTTCCAGGACACTTTCTCTGTGCTTCTCTGATGCACTCCATTCTTAGTGTTTCTTCTCTCTTGGGAAATTCCTTTATTTACTTACTTTAAAAGTAGTACAGGGGGCAGCTGGGTAGCTCAGTGGATTGAGAGCCAGGCCTAGAGAGGGGAGGTCCTAGGTTCAAATCCGGCCTCAGACACTTCCCAGCTGTGTGACCCTGGGCAAGTCACTTGACCCCCATTGCCTACCCTTACCAATCTTCCACCTATAAGTCAATACACAGAAGTTAAGGGTTTAAAATTTAAAAAAAAAAAAAAAAGTAGTACAGGCTAGACTCTTCTGGGAAAGTGGAAGCTCCCTTGTGGCAGGGATTGTTTCCGGTTTTATCTCAAGAAGAGTTATTCCTGTAATGGACTTCATTCACAGGACAACTTCCACTTTGTTTCTCTCTTCCTTTGGAATGTACTGCTTGGCATTCAGGCAGCCTTGCCCTTCTGTGGGGTGGGAAAGGAGGAAACTGTGACCGCAGGCTGGAGAGTAAGCTGGGCACACTTGACTCTTCAGAACCTTTGGAACTTACTTTGCTCAGACTGCAGATCCAAGGTGGAAGATCTGTCCTGTAATCCCACAGAGCCTTTCAAGTGACAGTGTTTTCATTATTAACCTCCTCTATAGGAGTATAATGGGAATTATGTGTCATGTTATGTTATAAGTATGTATCAATGTGGGATCATGAGTCTTTTGTGCTTGAAGTGTTTCCTTGTGATTGAAGAAATAAGTAGCTGTCCTATACCTGATCTACTTTCAACATGGAATACTTTTAAGGAAGAGGGACTTCTTATGAGCCATTCCTAAGCCTTGTTATAGAGATTTTTCCTATCTCTTCTAGGGTGGGAGGATAGGAAGTCAGAGAATACAAGAAGAGTCTGATCCCTTCTTTTAAAGGTTAGACTCTTGCAAGATTAGATTTAGTCTGAGCCTATGGATGGGGCTCCCTAGTAGGAGAAGGCACTTACCTCAATGGGACTATAAGACTTTAATATGCAAAATCAGAAGATTTGAGTAGATTGGGGCATTGGATAAGAACATATTCATAAAGCACTTTTCAAATCTTAAAGGGCTATGATGGCACAGCAGATAGAGTGCCAGGGCAAGAGTCAGGAAAATTCATTATCCTGAGTTCTAATCTCTGTGTGACCCCAGACAGGGCACTTAACCCAGTTTGCCTCAGTTTCCTCATCTGTAAAATGAACTAGTGAAGGAAAATGGCAAACCACTCCAGTATCTTTACCAAGAAAACTCCAAAGAGGGTCATAGAGAGTTGACTATGAATAAAAAATGACTAGACAACAATTTTTTCTTATTAGCTTATTACAGTTTATGATGTAAGTTGCAGGGCAAAACCATTTTCCCCAGAAGTTCTTGTCAGATGGGTGATCCTTACCCCAGTATTTTGTGTTTTGGGGCTTATTGTATACCAGACCACTATGCTCAAATGCTTCTGGTTCTTGCTTATCCTGGGTTTGTTCCATTGATCAATTTTGCTATTTTTAATGGATGAAACCCAATTTTTTTATGATTGCTGCTTTATAATATGCTTTGAAGTCTAACAATGCTAAATACTATCCTTTCCTATATTTTCCCATTATTTCCCTTGAGATTATTGAAATCTTTTTCCTCCTGAGAGCTCCTATTGTTTTTATATTTCTACATCTTCTTTTGGCGGTTTGACTGATATGACACTAAATTTATGTGTTTAAGATTATTGTCATTTTTATTTTATTGGTGCAGCCTAAACATAAATAATGAATAATTGTCATTTCAGATTCCTTCCTTAGTAACTAAACAAGAGCTTTTCTCCTCCCCACCTCTTACCTTTACTTCTCTTTGCCTTTGCTTACCTTTTTTTTCACTATTATTTATATATATATACATATATATACTACTTTATATTTATATATATTACATATATTTATTTTTATATATATTATATATTATTTATTTATTATAAATATTTATATTTATATATACTACTATTATACTATTACTATCAAATAGAATTTACTATTCTAGCTAGTTTACTGTCTATAGGCATTCTACTATCTTATACATAATAAAGCTTGATCTCTCCCAATGGAGTCAGTCTCAGCCGTCAATCAGTTCTTTGGACGAGGCCCCAGTCAGCCTTGTCCACACCCAGGTGATTCAGACAACTTACCCCACCAGGTGCCCAGTTTCTCTGCTGGATGGACCAGTATGGGATGCTGCTTGGCTCAGTAGAGCCAGTCACTTGGAAGTTATCCTGGCTTGTCACTAGGCTTGGTTGTTGCTCGACTGGGCCAGGAGGGCTACTCTGCCACTGGACGATGGCCACCAGATAAGGCCAGGCAGGCTGCTCGGTTACTCGAGAGTGGCTGCTAAATGAAGCCATGCTGCTATTGGATGGTGGTTATTAGACAATGCCAAGCGACCTGCTCTTGCTGTATGGTGGCTGACAGGGGCCCAGTAAGCAGCTCTATCATTGGGCAGCCACCGCCAGACTGGACAAGGCAGGGCGTTCTGTCACCAGGCTGCTGCCGAGCTGCAGGGTTGAACTCATTGGTTGGCCACTGGTTGTTTTTCTTTTCGGGATACTGAAGCAGATGGAAGACTTTGTTATGAACTCTAATTGCTGGTCCTCTGGTGGCTCATTTGACCTTCAAAGCTCATAAGGACATAACCGGTTCCATTCAATTTCTGATACTCGATATAAGAAGAAAAATAAACAGAGGTAGAACCATGTGTTTACAGCCACATGGTGTCCAGGTATGGAGAGTAGGTAGCTGGAAGCAGCAAGCTCCTGCCTCTCCCCACAACCAGAGGCTTATAGCATTTCTTTTTCCTCTTCACTCAAGTGCCACTGGGGAGAGGGACGGACAGACAGACAGACGGATGGATGGACAGAGAGGGCTTGTCCACTCCAGCTTTTTGTATACACTCTCAGTCCAAGCTCAGCAGGCAATCAAAGGGCTTTTTATCATGGAAATCCAACAAGAGTCAGTCATAGGATACCCATGGATGTTCTGAATCAAGTTACCTTCTCATCCTTACTTCCATTGTGCTCTTACAAGTACAGCCTCTTCATGGATTGGCAGATCCCACTCTGCCTGCTTGAAGGGCTGGGCCCTCATTGACCAGTCTCCTCCATTACACATATATACACAGGCAGCATTTGCTTAATTCAGACTGATGTATTGGAGAGGATGCCCATACTCTTTGTTTCCTCTGGAGTATAAAATAATTCATACGTCCCTAAAATACCAATCTATAGTAATGGGTTGATTTGGAGTTTACATATGCCATAATCCTTCCCAAGATCAGGATTTGAGGCTGTATGGCTGTGTCAGCACCAGGAACTGTTGCCTATCGATCAATGAGATTCCATGGCCTTACCTATAAAGTGAGGGGATTGGACTCAGTGGCCTCTAAGAAGAGTTTCGCCAGCTCAAACATTCTGTAACGCTGTAACTTCTCTGGGCCTCAGTAGCTCCATTTAAAAAAAGGGAGTTTGTGCTAGAGACGTCTCCACCATCCCTTCTAATTCTGAAATGATATGGTTAGTCACGGGAAGAAATGACACAATGAAGACAGTATTAAAATCAAAGACTGAGAAACCAGAGAGCTGCCAATGGCTTAAGATGGAAAGAAGTTGAACATTGGAGTCTCCCTCTCTCTTCTTTCTTTGCATCAGCTCCACTAGGTTCAAAGATGGCTCCCAAATCTCCATAGTCAGCTGTAATCTCTCCCCTGAATTCCCATCTGCAACTGTACATCCCACCAACACCTCCAACTCAACGCTAATTTGCCCTGTTAATCTTGCCTCTCCACACCTCCATTTCTAATGATGACACGACTGTTCTTTCAGTCTCTCCCTTTTGACACTTCAAAGTCAGCTTTTTTTTTTTTCCTCAAACCACACATCCAATCTGAGGCTACCTTCAAAAAATGTCCTCTTTGTCTTCATCCACGCAGCTACCACCCTGTTTTAGGCAGTCCTCATCACCTCTCTCCTGGATTCTTGCTCCTCACTGGATTGTACCCATCTCCCTTCTCTCCTCTTTCCAACCCATCTTTCCCATTTTGTTCAGTCATTTCAATTGTGTCTGAATCTCCATAACCCTATTTGGGGTTTTCTGGGCAGAGATACTGAAGTGTTTTGCCATTTCTTTCTCCAACTCATTTTACAGATGAGGAAACTGAGACCAAAAAGGTTAAATGACTTGCCTAGGGATACCCAGCTATTAAATGCCTGAGCCTGGATTTAATCTCAGATCTTTCTGGCTCCAGATCAAGCATTCTTTCCATTCATTGTGCCACTTAGATGCACCCACAACTTTCCAATAACCATTATAATTCTGACTCTGAAGTTGAGTTTTGGGACTGAACTCTGAGCTCCTGGGGTTGCTCTGGTATGTTCCCTTTCAATTCTGAAATTGTATGGAATGGGGAATAGAGGGGTGGATATAGGGTCAGAAAGACCTGGGTTCGAATCTCACCTCAAATACTATCTGTCTGAGAAGCTCTCCATACCTCAGTTTCTTCACATATCAAATGAGAGGATTAGATCTGATGACCTCTATGGCTCCTCTAAGCTCCAGTTCTGTAATTTTATGATATCTAAAATCTCTAATGAGAAAAATTGTCCATTGGCACTCTTGAGACTTCCTGTTTAGCTAGCACTGATATCTTTGGTCAGAGAGGCAGGTCCAATATTTAATCGACTTAGAAGGGATGACCAATAACCAGGAACAAATTTCCAAGAGGAGGATAAACTTTCCTTTTCTTGGGTATTGGTCATTATGTGGAGTCTTGGTGGGTCTTTCTTCCTTGAGTGAACACATGAACATTTGGAGAATGCTGTGATATTAAGCTTTTCTCTCAAGTGATCTAGCTCCAAATAAAGAGAGAACGGTGCACCTCGGGCCATCTGAGAACCCTGTGGCTAGGTCTTGGTTTCCAGCCCCCTCTCCACCCCCTTTCTCCTGCTGACAGACCTCCCTGAAATCCTGGGCTCTGTCAAATAAATGACATGACTCCTTTTATAAGTAGACCAGAAGTCTGCAGTGGCTAAGTTGGAGCTGATTTCCTATCTTATCTTAAGTCATCAGTCTCTCATTCAGGATTTCACAAACAACTCTCAGTCCTGGTCTTTGAGAGCCTGAGATTTGCAGCAAAGCTAGTGTGATTGGGTGCTGTCCAGAGCCATTGTCTATCTACTGCATTAAAGAACAAAATATCGGCTCTAACGTAGACAAGGAGTTAGAAGGCATCGAGAGATATTTGGCTATCTGTGTGTCATAGAAGAAGTGCCTAACACAGACTTAGTCCAGTGGGGATTGGTATGCTAAGAAAATTCACTTGAGTCATTTATGAAGAATGAATACTGTTAGGACAAAAAGGCTCTCCCAAATCAGACAGCATTTGCTTCGGAGCCTTCCATCTTGGTAAAGCTGACAATCAGTGTCTCCGAATTCTTAGGGTTTATGATAAGCTTCCTCTTTCCTTGATTCTTGTTATTCAAGATTTTGCCTAGCTCAGTTTGGTTGGCTTCACATGATCCAAGGGGAGGCGAGCCACTGGGACAAAGAAGGCAAACCCAGCTAGGCACTAGTACCTTTGCACTCCTATCTTTCTTTCACCATACTGAATTATTCAGATATTCCAACAGATTGGTGATCTCATCACCTTGGAGTGCCTGCAGCAACACAGATGGTAACCTGTCCACATTGGTGCATCCCATGTCACTCTGGTCCATGCTTGCCCTAATGGGCTAGAGGCTTTCCTCCTTTTCTCCTGAAATTGTCAGGTACAGATGGAGGACTCTGGGTGTCTACATGCCAACCATCTGCGAACAGCTCCTTTTCTTCCTATAACCCAATTCCTTTATGGCAGATTTTACTCTTCTTCTTTGGACTTCTTCATTGATTAAATGGTGGTGCATCCTGTTCGCATCCACCATATATCTCTCCATTTCCTTCTATGTTGATATTCATTCCTTTACATGTTGAATGAACCTGGATTTCTTTGCAAATTAAGTGCCTGTATTTACTCCAACGAGGCTGTGATCTCACTGCCATGGAGAGTCCCTCCAACGATGTCCACGTCCAACCTATCGATGTGTAAGGAAGGCTCTTGTTTTCCCAGCAATTCGCCATAGGCAGTTCACTCCTTGGTACCACTTCTTTATAAATTTTTAGCTTGTTTATTTGAAAAAATTATGACCTAAAACACAAAGCAAACATCTACATTTGCTTAGTAAATATATAAATGAGCAAAATCAAATTAATTAATTTCAATGAATTACAAATCATAACACTATTTTAATCATTCCCTCAAAGTCTCCATCAGAATTCCTTGTTCATTTTCATTTTTATGGTTCCTTGTCTGATTAGAATTAATGTGTACTCCATACTTTTAGTCTGCCTTTTTATTTTTTGCTTCGCATCATCTCATAAAGGTCTTTCCAGATTTCTTTGTATTCCTCATACTCATCCATCTTAATTGCATTATAGTGTTCCATTACATTAATGTACTATGATTTATTTAACCATTCACTTTTTGTTGGACATTTTGGTCATTTCCAATACTTTAGCAATTAAATATTATGCTGTTAGAGAAATCCTTGAATAAAGTTCCTTTTTTGTTGTTGTTTTGTTCCCAGTGGGATTATTGGGTCCAAGGGGAGGATTAATTGCAAGACTTTTACTATGAACTGACTATCTCCAAAAATATGAAGTGAGTTTTCTGTTCTCCTAGAAATGATGGAGGGTGTCCAGAGCATCACATTATCATGGATTTAAAGCTGGAAGGGAACCTGGAAGTCATTTAGTTCATCCCTCTGATTTTACAGATGAGGAAACTGAGGCCTGAACAAGTCAAGTGACCTGACCAAGAAATGGTAGAAAGTAACAGAATCAAGATCCAAATTCTGGTTCAGCACTTTCCGTCACAGCATTCCATCCATTTCTCCATAACCCCACAAAGCATTAAATTTTGTGGATAACTTTAATTATTCTTATTAATTGATGATATTCTGGCCAGTTTGATGGCATCTCAAAATTGGTTTAATTGGAATTGATTTGATAATTAGTGTGGTTGCATATTGTTGGGGCTGATGATTGATTACATTTACTCTTTTGCATATTATCTGATCTTATCTTTGGTCATTTGTGTGCTGTGAAGTGGGAGCCACTATCACCTCCAGCATAACTATTTGAAATGTGCCTTGGCTTACTCACAACTATTCCTCCAATTCCCTTTATGTGACCTTCAACTCTAGTTCTTCAGGATTGGTGGCACTTGTTGATTCTGACTGACTGAGAAGCTTTGTGCCATGAAAAGACCCATGTAGTTCCCAAAGGCCATCCAGCCTGCTCTCCTTTTCACCTCTAGTCCTAACTCTTTATGCAGTTTTCCATATCCATCCAACACAGTGATGTTCCACCCATTTTGCAAATAAGGAAACTAAGGCTCATTGAGGTTAAATGACTTGCCCAAGGATGGAGTTGGTATTTACACCCAGGTCCTCCTGGCTTGCAGGCCAGAGCTCTGACCACTATGCTGTCCTGCTGACCTTGTCCATCAAACTGCAAATGATAGTCTAGGGCACTGATGGGCAAACTTTTTAAAGAGGGGGCCAAACAAAAGGAAATGCTCCTCTGTCAGTCTGTTTCTAAGGCAACTCTTTTGAAGTTTCATTGTATTGTATCCTACTCATTGTATTCGTCAGATTAGGAATCATGTCCAGTAGCCAAATAGAACATTTCAGGGGGCCACATCTGGCCCGTGGGCAGTAGTTTGCCCATCGCTGGTCTAGGGGATAGGCGTAGGATTTAAATGAATGCCAAGTACTTCAAGAATTATATTTTATAAAGTTTATTATCTAACAAAATAGAACCACATGACTTTTTCTACCTGCTCAACAAACCCTCTCCACCAAAGCTGCAACAGGAAGAGAAGAGAGTGAGGGACGGAACTCCACAGAATTTATATCCTGTATACATCAGCACGTAATGACAGGAAGAGAGTGGGGTGCTGGGAATTGTAGTTTTTTCAGGGTAACAGATTCTAATTACACATAGGTGTGTTTTATCCAGTTGTTTTTTTTCTGGCCAAATTCATTTAAATAGTTGTGGATCTAACTTAGGAGAAACTGCTGCATCTTAGAGCTTGAAATGAACTTAGTCCAGGCAACAAAAGTGTCTGCCTTGCCAAAGAGAGAGAGACCCATCCCTCAGATGCTGTCTGAGTTTGTTTCAACCCATGAAACAAAAATGTTTTTGAAAATACCATGTCTATGCGATTCACTGAGTTCATGGGATCCTAGATCCAAGGTTGGAAGGGACCTCAGACGTCATCGAGACCATGATAAAGAGGCTGAGGTTAATGGAGGCAGAGCCACTTCTCAGAGGATCATGGGTTTAGAGCTGGAAGGGACTTTGGAAGCCGTCAGGCCCAACTCCTTCATTTGATGAGGAAGCAGAAGACTAGGAAAAGAAAGTGACTTGCTCATGGCCACTCAGCTCACAGGCTTGAAAGATAGGATTTCAACCCAGACCCCCCACTTTTGAGTCAGCCAACTTTCCGCCATTCTAAATAGCCTCATTGTTGTTCCAAGCCATTGCCAAGGAACAACAGAACTTACAAGGGGTCCATTTGATTAAATGACTCAATATATGGCCTCAGACACTTCTCAGCTGTGTGACCCTGGGCAAGTCACTTGACCCCCATTGCCTACCCTCACCCCTCTTTTGCCTTGGAGCCAATTCACAGTATTGACTCCAAGATGGAAGGTGAGGGTTTTAAAAAATAAATAAATGACTCAATAAAAAAAAATTAGGAAACACAATAAATGGACATTTATGGTATATATTATAAGATTTGTAATTATATAATTTTATTTGTTCCCAGCCCCTTAGCGCTAGTACCTTCCCTCTAAGATCATTTCCAATTTATCCTGGCTCTATCTTACTTTAGTAGAGTTGCTTGGATTCTCCCCCATCTGATTGTGTGGTCCTTTATAATAGAGACCACAGTTTTCTTTTCTTCCCATTCCCAGAACTTAACCCTATGGCTTTAGGTGACATAAATATTAATAAATGTTTGTTGATTTGATCCATGACAGCTCTCTGAAGTAAGTGGTACAGAAGCCTTATTAAGTTATTGTACAGATAAATTGAGGGTCAGAGAATTGCCCAGGATCATGCATTTGGGTGAAATCTAGGGACAGAGTGAGAACCAAATCTCTACTGACTCCAGGTCCAGGCTTCTTTGCTCCATACGCACGTTCAGGGATGTTGCATAGTTTCTGTTGGCTGCGTTGATACTTTCTTACACATAAAAGAATTGCTGTTTGTCAAATGTGTGTGCATCCTCTTGTGATGGATAAGAGTCCTCATTCATTTAAATGTGTGGCCGAGGGGGCAGCCGGGTGGCTCAGTGGAATGAGAGCCAGACCTAGAGATGGGAAGGTCCAGGGTTCAAATTTGGCCTCAGACACTTCCCAGCTGTGTGACCCTGGGCAGGTCACTTCACTCGCATTGCCTAGCCCGTACCACTCTTCTGCTTTAGAACCAATACAGAGTATTGATTCTAAGACAGAAGGTAAGAGTTAAAAAAAAAAAAAAAAAAGAAAGAAAGATCTGTCGAAGGGCAGCTAGGTGGCTCAGTGGATAGAGAACAAGTCCTAGAGATGGGAGATTCTGAGTTCAAATTTGACCTCAGACACTTCCCAGCTGTGTGACCCTGGGCAAGTCACTTAACCCCCATTGCGTAGCCATTACCACTCTTCTATCTTAGAACAAATTACAGTATTGATTCTAAGACAGAATGTCAGAGTTTTTTAAAAATAAAAAAATGTAACTGAATTCATAATAACTATTTTGGTCCCAATGTGTTTTCTTACAAGTTGGAATTAGGGAAAAAAGATACTGGTCAGTTATACATCAAGGAATCAGAGAGAAAAGACACCAGCCCCAGGGCTGCAGTGATACCCCTAAAATGTAGAGTTACCTTCAGAAATGCCTTCAGCATCCTGGATAGATCCTCAGTAGAGGACGGATGGGAGAGCCTGGACTAGAGACTCAGTGCACGAAGGGGCCCGAGTGGGTCACAATCTGGTCCAATGGCAGGAATACCCGTGATGAGATCGCAGAGTCAGAAGCATTGAAGTTGGCTATTGTTCAGTTATTCATTTGGGTCCAACTCCTTGTGACCATATTATGCCAATATTGGCCTTGAGGCTTTCCTGGCAAAGAGAGTCGAGTGGTTTGCCATTTCTTTCTCCCAGTGGATTAAGGCAAACAGAGGTTAAGGGACTTGCACAGGATCACAAAGCTAGCATCAATGTCTGATGCTAGATTTGAAGTCACATCTTTCTGACTCCAGGCTCAGTGCTCTATCCACTATGCCACCTCCCTGACTCAAATGAAGCCAGGACTAACCTCAATCCTTGGCTAATAATAATACGATTACCATCAGGAAGGGGCATCAATGTTAAGTTAAAAAGAGCCCTTTATACTCAAAATGGTGAGAAAGAGATATAATTCAATTCAGGTTCACAGACATTTATTAAGACCTTGCTAGGTGCTAGACAAAGGAGCATAGTACAGTGATTTTGAAGTCTATGATTTTAGATTTGTAGCTGGAAGGGACTTTGGAGTTCATAGAGTTCCACTCCACCCCCATTTCACAGATGAGGAAGCAGAGGCATGGAGGGTGGCTTATTCACTGATGCATGATAACTAGTGTTGGTGTGGTATATGAACCCTGAGGCTCCTCATCCCGATTTTCTCCGTTACCCTCTGCCACCTCTTTGGGAACATACCTCTTGATCCAATCTCTGCTTCTCACTCCCTGTGTGACCTTCAGCTGATCAGCTCTCAGCCCTGAGCCTCAGTTTCCTCATCTCTAAAATAAGGGACTTGGACTGGACGGTGCCCTCAAATCTGTGCTGCTGTGTGAACGTCCCATGCCAGGTTCTAGAGATGCAACAGTGAAAAAGTCCCTGCCCCTCAAGACCTTGCAATTTAGTGGGGAGATGAGACAAATTCACAGGCAAACACAACCCAAGTTAGACGGAGAACAGAGAGGGTCAAGGTCTAAGTTTGGACTTGAGAGGTTGAGAAGGGAGGGAACTCCTTGAGTCAGGGAAATCAGGGAAAACTTCCTGGAGAAGGTGGAGCCTTGAAAGCAATGGAGATTTCTGCCTCCAATTAGGTATACCTTCTTCCTTTTTTCTTTTTCCTTCCTTCTTTCTTTCCTTCCTNCTCTCTCTCTCTCTCTCTCTCTCTCTCTCTCTCTCTCTCTCTCTCTCTCTCCCTCTCTTTCTCTCTTTCTTTCTCTTTCCACACACAGCAGAAATATAAAGTCAACAAATAGGAATATATGCAGAGTAATTATATGCAAGTTAGAGAGAGAGGGCACTAGCAGCTCTGGAACTCAAGAAAGCTTTTATGCAGGAAATGGTATCTTCCCTGCATCTCAAAGTAAGAGCGAGAGCCTATGAAGCAGAGCTAAGAAGGGAGTGAGTTCCAAGAACAGAGAATGGTCAAGGCCAAGTGGTGGTGGTGGTGGTGGGAGACGTGGTATCACGGGTGAGGAAGAGAAAGGAGAATGGTTTGACTTGATTGCAGAGTAGGGGAAGAGGAACTTTGACCCAAGACTGGAAAGTTAAGTTGGGGTCCTGTTGTGGAGGGCTCTAAAAGGTAAACTGAGAAGATGCTTCGTGTCCACCACTCTCATGAGACGAGGGAGGTGGGCGCTCCTAGGCCTGTTCCTCCTGAGCTTGGCTAAGCAATATCGGGGTCTAGATGGATGCTGGGGAATTATCTCCAGGTCTCCAGCTCTCCCCCAGCAATCTTCTAATGGAGCCCAATGTGGGGCACCTTTGTTCATTGTCCCTGTACAGGGCACAGGAGGCCTCTGCTCAGAGAAAGCCCAGGAATCGTTTACCAGTACACCTAATCCTTTGTTATTGTTTGGCCCAAGGAGGATACGAAATCCCAGCTTCTCCATTCTTTGCACATAACTCAATTATCTGAATTAAATGAGTCGATACTGCCAGGCAATGAATATGAAAGCCTCCTGTGGTTCCCCCATTGAGAAACCAGGAGAGCCAGGCATTTGGTGGAGGGTTAGAATGTGCTTGATGGTCCAGGGTTCATTGACAAACTCTTCATGAGACTTTTGCAGAATAAAATTCTAAATCAAAATACGAGTTCAAATCCTGCCTCAGACATGAATAAGTGTGTGAGTGACCCTGGGCATATCACGGAACTTCCTCGTCTTTAAAATGAGCGGGTTAGAATCGACCTCTGAGGACCTTTCTGGGTCTAAATCCATGATTTTTATCATCATATAATTCCGCGAATGCACCCTGTCCTTGGCCAGGGCAGGAGAGAAAGGGCAGAAGGAATGGGAGAGAGCCAAAGGCTAAGGGGCAGGCCTGGAAGGAAGGGGCGTTGGGGCTCCTGCTTTTACCTCTCACCTCCCAGCCCAACTGAAAACTTAGCTGCCTTCTTGCAGGGACCCTCACAACAGTGTCTCCATTTCCCTCTCCTCTCTCCCACTGCTCGGGAATGCCTAGTACGGGGCTCACCACGTCCCTAAGAAGTCACTCAGAAGACAGCTGTGTTAGTGTGAGAAAAGGCAATGAGCTGAAGGCAGAGGACCTGAATTTGAATGCCAGCTACTAGTTTTGTAGCCTTGGGAAAGTCACTCAAATTCTCAGTCCCTTGGTTTTCTTTTTTTGTAAAATGCTGATAAGATTATCACAATGGGGGCAGGTATACCAGTGGCTCACCAGATAGAAAGCCAGATCTAGAGATGGGAAGCCCTGGATTCAAGTCTAACTCCAGACACGTCCTAGCTGTGTGACCCTGGGCAAGTCACTTAATTCCCATTGCCTAGCTCTTCTGCCTCGCAACCAATAGATAGGATATTGATTCTAAGGCAGAAGGTAGGGGTTTTTAATTAAAAAAAAATAGCCCCGGTACCACCCTCCTATGGCTGTTGGGCGGCCCAAATGACACCACATAAAGAGTTTCAAAGACCTTAAATCTTTCCATAAATGTCAGCTACGGTGATTAAGGAAGCTGTGTATCAGGACAACCTGATCTAATAGACAAGCCCTTTTGCACGTACGTGTAAACAAAGCCTTACTCCAGAAATGACTCCCACTGGGTGATTCCATGGCCTCAGAGACCAGGCTGTGACTGGGTCTCGGAGCAAGGAAGGCGGGCATGGAGGCTTCTCCTGCGTTTCCTCAATAAATATGAGCCAAATATTTTCCTTGAAAATTATGCAATTGAATTAGCGAACACTGCTCTAGGTCAGAGAGGTTCTGGTCTTCATGGAAACGTGGCAGCGAAGGACCGATTCCCCTTCAAAGCCCCACAGCGTGGAGAAATCAGGCCGTCGAATTTCTTTTTGAAGTTTCCCTATTTGCTTGTTGCTTTTAAATCACATTCAAATGAAAAGAGCCGCCCGTCCCCCAGAAGCCATTGCCAATTAGTCCAGGGAGGAACCCATTAAGCGCAAGAAGCTAATTGTATCAGCAAAATGTGCGATTTCCCAGAGAAGCAAACTGGCCCCAATCAGAGGCAAGGATCAACACTTGAAGCCAGTGGGCATCATTGCTGATGAAATGCTGCTGTCACAAGTCACATTACCAACCCCAAATGACAGCTAGCAGATGTCTCCTCGCCCCAGCTGAAAATACGCCTGCAACCCAGACCCGTCCCCAGACGCGGGAGCATACAGGTGAATACTGTAGGTGGGAGAGGTGAAATGTTTCAGTGTCCCAACATGGGCTATCAATTGCCGTGAAGGTTATCTTGCAAATGGCTGCCATTTTGTATTTTGGAGGTAATTTTCCAATTGGCCTTTTTAGTCTCTGACCATCCCCCAAACTCTGAACAACAGCACCTGCTACCTGCCTTAAAACAAGGGAAATGATGATAATGATGCTGTGGATGATGGGAATTTAACAAAGAATTTTGTGATTGCAAAGCTTTTTATACAAATATCTTCTTTGATTCCCAGAACCGTCTTGGATCTATAGCAGTGGTTCCCAAACTTTTTTGGCCTAGCGCCCCCGTTCCAGAAAAAATATTACTTAGCCCCCTGGAAATTGATTTTTAAAAAAATTTTAATAGCAATTAATAGGAAAGATAAATGTACCTGTGGCCATCACCGCTTCCCTGGATCACTGCAGTACCCACTAGGGGGCGGTGGCACCCACTTTGGGAATCACTGATCTATAGGTATTCTTTTCCCAGATTTACAGACAGGAAAAGAAGGCCCAGGGTGTTGGAAGTCACTTACCCAAGGTCATACAATAATTTATAAATGACTGAACCAGAATTTAAACCTAGAGATTTGAACCTCTGAAGGTTCTAGAGAACTCTCTAGAGAA
This sequence comes from Gracilinanus agilis, assembly GCF_016433145.1. NCBI lineage: Eukaryota > Metazoa > Chordata > Mammalia > Didelphimorphia > Didelphidae > Gracilinanus > Gracilinanus agilis. Next base: position 19,920,367 of record NC_058130.1, on the reverse strand, counting down.
CTGAGCTTAGTGTTTTTTCCATTCCACCAATTACACACACACACACACACACACACACACACACACACACACACACACACACGCTGATAAGAATTACTTAAAATAGAAAGAGTAAAAAGGGCTTTATTCTATAGTGCTTTATAGAAATAGTAAAGAGTTGAGACACAATATGACTTGGGGTTTTGACTTTAAAAGATTGTTCTATGAGAAAAATGAATAATATGGGAAATGGGTATCAAATGATAACAGGTTGTACAACCCAGTGGAATTGCTTGGTGGCTCTGGAAGGGGGGAGGAAAGAGGAAGGGAAAGAAAATGAATCAAGGAAACATGGAAAAATATTTATTAAAAATTTAAAAAAGAGTTGAGACACAAAAAAATCTTGCCTCTAGCAGAGGACTAAAATTGAATCAATGGTGAGAGGAAAAAAGAGAAAGAAAAAGGAGAAATGACTCAGATCTGGATTTCTACCTGAGATTATGGAGACAGTCCAGTAGCCTTACTGCTTAATAACTTAGAGCTTCAGCAGGAATCTTCTAATCGGATCTCAAGTACACTTATGCCAGGAGATGGAAACCATGCCTGGAATGCATTCTGTCCTCACCTCCACTTCTTAGGGTCCTTGTCTTCATTCGAGTATCAGTTTAGGTGCCACTTAGTTCAGGAAGCCTTCCCTAAACCTTTTTTTTATCCCTTCTCAAAATGACTTTGTGTTTAAGTGTCCATTTATATGTTTACCCCCTCAAGAGAATGAGGGGTCCTAGAATGGCTGGGTTCATAGCAACTTATTATATATTGCCTGGAGTTAGGCTGAATCTAATAGAAACTTCAGACACCCAGCTACGTGCTAGAGATTTAATTGTGCCTTGCTTTATTCCTATCTTTGATTCTCTATGTGGAATAAAATACTTTATACAGCTAAATATGTTCCATTGGCTCCTTTTGGGGAAGTCAACTCCATTATATGAAGGTCATGTGGCACAGTGAAATACAGGAAGCTCAGAGGAAAGGCAGGTTCTTCAGAACCTGGGGGCTCAGAGCTAATTCTGATTGAGTAAAAACCCTTTAGGTGAACACGATGTTGTGGCCATCTAATTAATTTAAACCAGAGCTAGGAGACCACATTCTCTTAGAAACAGAGAGCCTCGTACTTCCTCCAGAACTTCCACTCATTAAGATGGATACATAACCATCATGATAGGCATGGGATCTACCCATAGCCTGATCTTTCCTGCTAAATAGAATTGCTTTAGTGGTTGGCAATATCATGTGAGATTAAAATGAGCAAGGAAATGAGTTGTGAGAGAACTGAGGACTCCAGTCTCATCAACTGTGAAAGTCAGGGAGACCCTCCCCATGACCTGTAGAGATTTTGTTGTGTTTGTGTTTCTGCCCATGCATAATAACATCCATGTATACTCAAGAAGTGGCTCGATCTCCCTGTTATGTGAGAAGATAAAGGATTGGAGGAGCAACTTTCCTGTCTCCAGGTTATCAAGTCCCAGAAACAGTAAAAATACTTCAAGGAGAAAATAAAGAAGAGAAAGTGTCTGAGGAGGCAGAAGAGAATCTTTTCCTGTTGGGAAGATGGAGAGTAGAAAAATGTGAAATAGAGAAGAAAAGAAAGGAGAATGACCATTGGCGGTGGTTGAAGGGCTATATTAATATACAGGAAATACTCTGTCTTTCTAGGGCATGTATCTAGGATGTGCCGGAGAGTGTCTGGAGACTTGTAGAGACTAAAGCTCACTCTCCTGAATAAACTAACGATCACTCTCCATTTGTAGAAAGTCATGTGAAGGATAGCCACATTCCCCTCTAATTTCTCCAAATAAATGTAGAACATGCACGAGATCAAGTCAAATACTTGGCTGCTGCCAATCATGCAGCAATCATGTGGTTCTGACCCTAGGAGTCCAGTAGCAAAGCAAGATTCCAATTATAGCCTCCAACCCCGTCTGTAGCCTATAGTGGAATAACCAGGGCAGAAATACTAAACCAAAGGGGAGTATACAGTTTTATCACTTATCGTTTGCAGGGTCAAATACAAAAATCCTCTGCTGGGCATGTCCAGAACTTCCACTCATTAAGATGGATACATAACCACATGATAGGCATGGGATCTACCCATAGCCTGATCTTTCCTGATAAATAGAATTGCTTTAGTGGTTGGCGATATCATGTGAGATTAAAATGAGCAAGGCAATGAGCCTTTTATGACATAGTTTCCTCCTATCTTTCCAGCCTTCTTCTACCTCACTCCCAACAATGAACTCTTCAGTTCAGTGATGGTGGCCTTCTTGTTGCTCCATGAACAAAACACTCCATCTCTTGGGCGCAGGTATTTTCTCTGGCAATACTTCCTGCTTAGAAAGTTCTTCCCTCTCATCTCAATCTACTGGCTTTCCTGCCTCCCCCTTTAATTCTCAACTAAAATCTCATCTTCTACACAAAATATTTCCCAACTCCTCTTGTTTCTAGTCCCTTCCCCCTCTTATTGCCTATTTATCCAGCTGATAGCTTGTTTGCACATTTTTGTGTGCTTGTTATCCTCCACCTCCCCCATTCCATTGTGAGCTCCTCAAAGCAGGCATGATCTTTTGCCTCTTTTTGTTTTCCCAGCACTTATCATAGTGTCTGGGACACGATAGGTGCTCAATGAATGTTTATTGACTGATCGACTGCTCCAGCTGGCTGATGGTGGCAGAGTCCGATAATTGTCTACAGGAACTCCAAACGGGGCAAGACAACAGGCATATTGCTCAAGCTCAAATCCAAGGCAGGAACTTGAAGAGCTTGGGTAAGAATGGCAAGGATTACACTGACCTCCAGATATTTTAATATGGAGAGATGATACATATGTCTCCTCGGAACCCCATGCTCATTAAAGGTCATAGAGAAAATCTAATTAGGCAGAGGCGCTTGGAGTGATTCTGTTATGTTTTGATGATCTTAAGGATGAGAGTGGAGGGGAAGAAGAACAGGATGGGGACATGAAGAGAGAAGAAGGATGGGAAAATTTACTTCACATGGTCTCATAACAAGTAGAAGCTTATACAAACAAGGTGGACATTTGAACTTCACTCATCTGAATTTTCAAAAGTGGAAAAAATATGCAAGATAAAACTGAATACAGAAATGTATTTCACTAAACAGGGAGCCAGGAAAGAAAGGGGAGATAGGAGAGGATAAATAAGAGGGAAGGTAAATTGAGTGAAGGATTAATTTTTAGTAAAAAATTCTAGCTAAGGATGTATAAAATATCATTTAAAGCTCTTTTGACAATGGAAAAGATGTGGAAACTGAGGGAGTGGGTATCAATTAAGGCTAATTAAGATGTGGCATATAAATATAATGAAATAATATCGGGCTATAAGAAATGACAACAAGGATCTGGTCTCAAACATTTCCCAGTTGTGTGACTCTGGGCAAGTCACTTAACCTCTATTGTCTAGCCATTACTTAGATTCTAAGACAGAAGGGCAAGGATTTTTTTCAATTAAAAAAATGACAAAAGGAACAGTTAGAGAGAAATCTGAGAAGACTTTATAAAATGAGGCAGAGTGAAGTGAACTGAACAAGGAGAACAATCATGATAACAATTTTGCCAAGACAAACAAATTTGAAAAACTTAGGAACTCCTTTTTATATAATGACTAGTCAAAATTCCAGAGGACTTACATTGAAACATGCTACCTTGACTTATGACGTACAGGTGGGAGACTCAGAGTATGATTTGAGATTTTTTTTTTTACATGGCCAATGCAGGAATTTGTTGTTTTTCTATCTTTCTAGGTGGGGCAGAAAGGAGGAGGAGAGATGGGAGGGAGAAGGGATAGAAGGTTGATTTTTGCTGATTAAAAAAATAATTTAATGTTTTAAATAGTAGGCTTGTAAAGACACGGAATCAAGTCTTAGGGTAGAAAGGGACCTCAGAGGCCATCTTGTTGAACTTACACCTGAACAAGAATCACCATTGTAGAAGGAGTCATCCAGTTTTTGCTTGATGACTCTTAAGTGAAGGGGAAATCACTTCCTGCCATCACCTACTCTACTTGTGGACAGCACTAATTTTTAGAAGGTTTTTTTCCTTACGCTAAACCTAAATTTGTCTTTTTTAAAAAAATATTTCCCATTTTCTCCTGCTTCAGCTTTCCTGGGCTAAGCAGAATAAGACCTAGCTAGCTTTTTCGTGATCATCCTTTATATCCCTTCTGTCTCTTCTTCTCCAGAATAAAAATCCCTGGTTCCTTCGGCCAGTCCCTGTGAGGTCAAGACTTGCTCTCGGACATGAAAAGACAGCCAGTCTATTGATCGTCTCCTTTTGCCCAGCCTTTCTCTCAACTGCTCACATCTACCATGAGTATCATTTGTATGGTCATACAGTTAAGACTGTAAATCTGTGCCCTTGTTTAGTGTGGCATGTACTCTACCTCTAACCCAATTTCCCCTCTGTCTGTTCTCTGTGCAAGCTCATTTGGCTTGACAGCTATTTAATAAACCTATTTGCTTTTCTTTGACATGAGGCAGAAGTAGTGGGTGTTGAAGAGCTGTGAGGCCCTAGTGGACAATGAAACTCTTTCCCACTCAACACTCTTCCAACTCCACACAGATAAATTGTGGAGAACTGGAAATTAACCCAAGCTATCTTCTTTTCTTTGAGAAACAAAAATCTAGCAGGGCAGCACATGTAAAAAAAAGCATAATAGGCAAAAAAGATGGCAGAAGAAATCTTATTTTATGGTTAGGGGAAATGAGATGAGATTAGGGTCACAGGGCTCTTTCTTCAGTCTCGTTTTTATTGTTTTAGAATACAGAGCATTTCTTAAGGAACGGCTTCCTTTAAATATTTCCTTCTTCAAAAATAAGATGTCTCTGTGGTCCAGATGGTGAGGGGTGGAGGCAATGGAGGCAACTGTCTCCAATTAATTGCTAGAAAAACTACAATATCTCTGGGGAAAAAAAAAACAAGCTATAAGCTGCCTACGATGAATGAACCTGCTCAGTCATCACTTCTCATAGTTAATTCAGTTTGCTCCTATCTCTGCTTCATTTCCGGGAGAGAAGAGGTAGAAAAGTTATGAGACTCAGGTTCTAGATTCAGTCTTCTGCTTTTTTGGAATCCCCAGCTCTCTTCGAGGCTCAGCTCAGATCCTGCCTTCTACACAGGACGTATCGAAGCCTCCTGTTCGTTAGTGCCCATTCCTGAAAAGTCATTTTAAAAATAGATTATTTGTAGTTACTTACCTGTGCATATTCAATAGATAGACTATGAGGTGGGAGCTCAGGAAAACCTGCCCAAGAAATATTTGTTGAATAGTTCAATTGTCCTGGGTCACTTTGTGACCTCAGACAAGTCTCTTCCACTTTGCTAGTCTTATTTTTCTCCCATATAAAATGAGAGGGGGTAGAATAAATATCATTAACCTCCTCTCCTGTCTCTATAATATCTAAATTCTATTATTTTAAGTATTTCAAGTGATCTAGAATATGGTATGTAACCTTCCTTCACAAGAGTGGAGAACACCCCAAATAGTTAGTCAGTCAACAAACAAGTTAGTCAAATATTTATCGAGCTTTTACTATACCCCAGGCACGGCATCCAGACTAAGCTCAATGATCAGGGGCTTTTTTTGTGACATGATAGAAGAAGTGAGAGTCCATGAATGAGGGAAGGAGGTAGGCAGATTCGACCAAGGGGAGTGCAAAAAATTCCTTTCCCCGTAATTTGAGAACGTGTCTTCACAGTAAGCCAAGAATTGGAACCAACAATAAATAGATTGCAAAAGGGCATGGAAGAATGATGAACTTGGGGGACTCACTTAACTTCTCTGAGACTGTTTTCTCATCTGTAAAAAGAGTGTTGGACTCCATGACTCCCATTTCCAGAGCTAGGATATCATGATGTACAGAACCATTGTTATTCTGCCTTTGCTTTTGAAGACCAATAGCTTCATGCAATGGTGTACTGTTGTGATGGTGTTGTTTGTCCTTCATTTCCAAAGAGGACCAATGACATCACAGTGAGTCATATGTTGACTTGTGCATGGAATTGATTTTAGTGAAGCACGTTTGAACAAAATTGTCAGCCTCCCTCTCTCTTCTGTAGTCATCAAAGTCTGAGGCAAGACAAAAGTCAGGTACCTAACATGACTATTAAGAGAAGCTGAGCTCTTCTATATCTACAATTGAAGACCAGCAACCATGTGGGAACAAGCACATCTTGAAAGGCAGGATGGCATAGTGAGCTAAAGTCCTAGACTTTGTGTCAAGAAACTCTGGATTGCCTTTTTATCTCAGATACTTATTAGTTGTGTGATGCTGGGAGGTCCACTAGAATTTGTCAAGACTTCTCCATTGTCTGTTTCCCAAAGAGATAATAAAAAAGGGGATAGGACCTCCTTGGACAAAAATATTTATAGCAGTTCTTTTTGTGGCAGCAAAGAACTGGAAATTGAGGGAATGTCCATCCATTGGAGAACAGCTGAACAAATTATGGTATATGTTGATCATGGAATAATATAATAAAAAATATATGATATAATAAGAAATGTAATAAGAAATGATGAGCAGGATGATTTCAGAAAAAAAACTGGAAAGATCTACATGAACTGATGCAGAGTGAAATAAGCAGAACCAGGAGAACATTGTATACAGTAACAGCAATATTGTACAATGATCAACTGTGGAAACCTGGCTATTCTCAGTAATGTAATTCTAAAGGATTTATAAGGGGGAATGCTATCCACCTCCAGAGAAAGAACTGTTGAAGTTGTCTTTCCCATCAGTGTATTTATGGTTTTATTTTGGGGTTGTGGTTTTGTATGAGCGTGCTCTTACAACGATGACCAATATGGAAGTGGGTTCTACATGATGATGATGATGATGATGATGATGAAGATGATGATGATGATAATGATGATGATGATGATAATGATGATGATGATGATAATGATGATAATAGATTCCTCTACGGTGGTTTGTAGTTGAAGAAGAGACTGAGGCTTCTTCCACTTTCCTCACTTCTGTGTATTCTACCATCCAGTGATTCTGGTCTCCCTATTGTTGTTTCCACAAGACTTTTCCACTTGTTGAACCTGGGCATTTTTTTTCTGACTGTCCCACAACACATAGAATTCTCTCCCTCTTCACTTCCACCTCTGGCTTCTTTGGCTTCCTTCCAGAGTCTGTTAAAATTCTACCTTCTACAGGAAGCCTTTCCTGGTTCCCTTAAATGCTATTGGCTTCCTTCTAAGAAGAACACCAAGTTATCTTGAATATCTTTTGTTTGCAAGTTGTCTCCCCCATTAGACTGGGAACTTCTTAAAGGCAGGAACTGTCTTTTGTATCCGTAGTGCTTGGCCCAATGCCAGGCACAAAGCAGGTGCTTGATAAATGTTTGCCAATTATCAAAGTTTGTGTCATGATTTTTGTAACGTGTGTACCTTGATGTGTTCGGGGATCTTTAATCTCATCAGTTGGACCCTCTGCTCCTTCCACTGATTCTCATTGTAACCCATCCTTCTGCCCATCCTGTGAGAGTCCAGTCATTCCCACAAATACTCCCCAGGATCCTCCCAGGGATCAGGGGCTTTCCTTGAATTTGCTTCAAATTGCCTAGGACTCTCTCATCAATGAGATTGGGTGACTGCAAATCTGGCTTTTGGGGCAGAAACCTTTCTAATGACATCTTGTTGCTATTGTTCAGTTCCATAATCGTAACATGGAAACATATTTAAAACTGGAAGGGAACTTGGAGACCAGCGAGTTCAATCTCTTTACCTTATAGAAGGGGAAACTGAGACTCTGAGAGGTTAGGTGACTTGTCTGGAAAGTAAGTGTCTGAGGTAGGATTTGAACTGGTCTCCTTGGCTCCAAATCCAGTGCTCCAGCTATTGCTCCCCTCAACTATCTCAAAGAACATTGTTGTTTGATGTGCAGCAGCCTGTCTAGGCTCATGATGCACTGTCCAATTTCTTTTGGGTGAGCCACAAATTCAAAAATCTGTGGCAGTCTGACTTCAAGTCATTCAATGTTACTGGAAGTATATTGTTTAAAAACCAAAATGGAGGGGGCAGCTGGGTGACTCAGTGAATCGAGAACCAGATCTAGAGAGGGGAGGTCCTAGGTTCGAATCTGATCTTGGACTCTTCCCAGCAAGTCACTTGACCCCCATTGCCTACCCTTGCCACTCTTCTGCCTTGGAACCAATACACAGTATTGATTCTAAGATGGAAGGTGAGGGTTTATTTTTTTAAAAATGGACCTTTAGGGGGCAGCTGGGTGGCTCAGTGGATTGACAGCCAGGCCTAGAGACAGGAGGTCCTAGGTTCAAATCTGGCCTCAGACACTTCCTAGCTGTGTGACCCTGGGCAAGTCACTTAACCCCCATTGCCTAGCCCTGTAACAAATAAAAAAATTAATATAGAAGGATATATATATATATATAAAATATATTAGGGTTTAAAAAATTATAAAAATAAAATAAAAATGGACCTTTATTGCAGGGAAAAGCTCAAGTCCCTAAGAGGATTGCCCAGTTTCCCAAAGGTTATCTAGCCCACTCTCTTCTTCTTGTTTAAGTCTGGACCCAGTTTTCTGTCCTTGTATAGCTTCTGTCTAAGACATCTGTCCATACTGATGTTGTCTAGGTGGTGCAGTGAATTGGACTCGGAGTCACAAAGACACGAGTTCAAGTCTTGCCTCAGACATTTACTAGATGTGTCTTTCAGGGTGTCACTTACCCTCTGTTTGCTTCAGTTTCCTTATCTGTAAAATGAGGATAATAATAGTGCCAACCTTCCAGACGTGTGAAGATGAAATGAGAGTCCTTGTAAAGTACTTTGCAAATCTTAAAGTCAACATGTGTGTTGATATTAATATTATAGCTAGGATAGATGCGTATCTGTGTGTCTATACAATAATGTTATAGCAAATATATGTATACATAGACAGGTATATCATATATATAGTATATATAATAAATAATAATATAACATATATCCGTATGTATATATATATGCTGATGGGTGAGGTCTATGGGTTCCCCACCCAACTACGTCTTCTACACTGGACAGTAGACACTCTTCACCCACTTAGCTTTTCTGTACGAATAGGAATGACTCTTTTGAGCAAATCTGGGTCTCTTTCAGGAGGCTCTGTTGGGCTCTGGGCTAGTTTGTGCTCAATAACAGGCTGCTCGTGCCTGCACTAAGCGAGGTGGAGGCCTCCCTCTCAGTAGGGAATCCCTCTCCGACCTGGTCTTTGCACTGTCATCCTCCATAGTATTAGTTTCTATTTCCTAATTCTGAACCATCCAATAATGATATGTCTTAGAATTGTTCTTATCCTCTGATCTCAAAGCACTCTTTTTACAAAATTGGAATTCTCATCACATCGTCACAGTCATCTAGACAAAGGAAAAATGATTTCTGTTGGGAAATCTAAAGAATTAAGATAAATAAAAGGCCCATCAGGTAATCCAGTGAGTGAGGGACAGAGTCAACCCTGGTGGCATCTAGAGGCATTAATTTAATTTAATTTGTAAATTCTTACCTATCATCTTAGAATCAATACTATGTATTGGTTCCAAGGCAGAAGAGCTAGGCAATGGAGGTTATGTGACTTGCCCAGGGTCATATAGCTAGGAAATATTTGAGGCTAGATTTGAACCCAAGACCTGTCTCTAGGTCTGGCTCTCCATCTCTTGAGCTACCTACCTGCCCCCAAATTAAGCATTTATTAAGTTCCCACTATGTGCCAGGTATGGTGTTCAATGCTGAGGATACAAAGAAAAGTGGGAAAAAAATGGAAAAGCCACTGCCCTCAATGAGCTCACATTCCAGTGGGAGAGAAGAGCTGTAAATAGTGAGGTGCCGGATTCAAGCATCGTAAGTAGGATGGGCTCTCTGAGGGGAGGCACTAGCAGTGTGGGTAGAGGAGAACTTGGAAACAGTGGGATTCCAGTGGAGCCTGGAGGGAGAGCAGTCCAGGAATGAGAGACAATCAGCACCAAGTCTGGGCAGTCAGGAGAGGGGAGGTAGAAATCCATGGAACAAGAAAGCCAGCATCACTGAATCACAGCATGCCTGGAGGGGAGGAATGTGGGAGAAGACTGGCCAGGTAGGAAGGGTCTAAGGCTGAAGAGAGTCAAACAGTGGATTCTATATTCAGAAGGGGAAAGTGAGTCACAAGTGTCTTATTAACCAAGCCATAGGCTTACTTTCATCTTAGAGAATCTAGGCAGGAGGGCTTCTGCCATCACCATCTCTTCAGAGGATTGTAGATTTAGAACTGGAGGAATCTTAGAGGCTGTTCAATCCAACCCATTTATTGTAAAGGCGAGGAAACCGAGTCCTGTACAAGTTAAGTGACTCACCAAAAGTCACAGAGGAAGTTAAGGGCAGAGCCAGTATTTGAACTCAGGGCTTTGGACTCCAAACCCTTTATTCTTTCTGTTTGTGCCACATTGATCTTTGCTGTGAAAATGTATGATTTCCCCCTAAGAGATCATGAATAAAAAACAGAAAGAAAGAAGCCAGATCTAGTCATTTTAGTCCTGACTCGCCATGGGCCGCCGCTTAATGGGCAGAGAAAGAAAGGAAGGAAGGATGGGCAGAACGTGTCTCTCCCAGGCAGCCTCGGCACTCTCTCATCCGAGGAAGGGCATAGAGGAGAGCTTGGGATTAATTCTGCTGCCCCCAAAGCACTCTCCTCTGCCAGGAAGGTTAAAACATCAGCGGCACGAGGAGTCCGTCCAAGGCCCATTTCTCTTGCCGTCCCCTCTTGGCCTCTCTTATCTAGCAGCTCCTCTTCATCCCAGCTCCTGGCCTCATTACTGATGGAAGCTGGAGCCCTGCAAAGAGGCCCTGACGCCTAAGGAGAGGTCAAGCCATCCCACTGTAGCCCTCCTCATCCCCTCTTCCCCAGCCCACACATTTACTTGGGAGAGTCACAATCCTATCGGGCTTCTCAAGAGGTCTCAGTGCTAATTAGAAGCATTATCACTGAGCAGAGGAATACCAGGAACCCGGGAAAAGCTTCTGTTAAGTGTCTTCAGCATCACAGGAGCCCCGGGAGGCCACGGAACTCTCGGACTTGTCCGATCTGCCCGACTGGATGAAAGTTTGGGGAGTCCAGACTCGTGCGTCCAAGGCAGCGCCGCCTTTTCTTTCCTGGGGAGGCAGAAGAGCCAATAAAGCAGGCGAGAAATAGTGGTGTGGCGGCAGCAATTTGACCTCAATTAGGCAGCTTTCAAGGATCTTGTGTCAGAAAACCTGGATTCATTGCCTACCTTTGGCTCTTCTTACCCTTGTAACCTTGGATAGGTGGGTGGGTAGTGTTAACAGATACCTCCTTAGCAGCTAAACCCAGGCTCCCTACCTTGTTTGGTCCTGCCTTCTGTCATTCCCGTCTCCCTCACACCCCACTGAGCCCACAAAATAACATTTTAGTTCACTCCCCTGGTTTTCCCCAGAATAGTAGGTAGTGAAGTGACGAGAACACTGGCCTTGGAGTTGGGAAGACCCGAGTTTGAATCCTGATTCAGATGCTGTGTGACTTTGGTCGAGTTCCTTAACTGCACTGTGCCTCAGTTTTCTCATCTGTAAGATGAAAGGAGTGAGACTTGAGGGCCTCTACGTTTCCTCCCAGTTCTAAACCTGTGATCCTAAGTCATTTAACTTGTCCTGGACCTCATCTTCTTCATCCATAACAAAGGGGATGGTCTAAATGGCCTCTGAAGTCATGTCCCACTGTAGCTCGTGAGTTCTTTATGCAGTCACCTAAGTAAGGCCACCAGGAGAACTCATCCAAACCTTTTGAAATTCCCAGCAGTTTTTTTTTTCTAGCTTTTTTTTTTTTAAACCCTTGTACTTCGGTGTATTGTCTCATAGGTGGAAGATTGGTAAGGGTGGGCAATGGGGGTCAAGTGACTTGCCCAGGGTCACACAGCTGGGAAGTGTCTGAGGCCGGATTTGAACCTAGGATCTCCCGTCTCTAGGCCTGACTCTCACTCCACTGAGCTACCCAGCTGCCCCTTCCCAGCAGTTTTTGCCCATGTCCTTCCCCAACTCCTCCAGAACATCCCTACCCAACGTCCTGGAGTCTTCTTCTAGCCCAGGCGCTTTCCTAGTTTGTAAATGCGTGTGTTACTCTCAGACAATTCACCTTCTCTTCACTCTCCAGGAAAACCTTGCTTTTTGCCCTTGATGATGTTTTTGTGATATTTCTTATATGCAAGTCATCCTTCAGAATATGTCTTGGCCCACTAAGAGCCACCATCCACTCTTTAAAAAAAAACAAAAAACCTTTTCAGCTTTCTTTTATTTTTTTAATTCACATAGAAACAATATTTTTTGCAATTGTTATCTGATATTTTGGGATTCAGATCCTCTTCCTCTCTTCCCTTCCCCAAGATAGTAACTATTATAGGTTATACCAGTGCTTTCAAGCAATGGGTATTTCCATATTCTTCATGCAAGGAGAGAAGACACATACCATACATACAATAAAAAACTCATGAAGGAAATCAGATGAAAGACGGTGTGCTTTGATCTGCAATCAGACTCCAGCAGTTTCTTCTTTGGCTGTGGAGAGCATTTTTCATCGTGAGTCCCTTGAGGTTATCTTGGGACCTTGTTTTGTTGATAATGGTTTAGTCCTTCACAGACGATCATCACATAATATTTCTGTTAATGCATATACCATTCTCCTGGTTTCGCTCACTTCACTTTGTATCATATAAGCCTTTCAAGGTTTCTCCGAACTCATTCTGTTCATCATTTCTTATGGCACAATGGAATTCCATTACAACCATATACCACAATCGTGGTTTAGCCATTCCTCAATTGATGGACATCCTCTCAGTTTCCAGTTCTTTGCACATTACAAAGAGAGCTACTGAAAATATTTTTTGTGCAAGTAGGTCCTTTCCCCCATCTCTGATCTGTTAGGATACAGACCCAGTAGTGGCACTGATAGATCAAAACTATGCATAGTTTTATAGCCTTTGGACATGGTTCTAGATTGCTCTCCAGAATGGTTGGATCAGTTCACAGTTCCACCAACAATGTATTAGTGTCCCAATTTTTCCACATCCCTTCCAACACTGATCATTTTCCACTATACATTCTTGTAGTGATATCTTACCAATTAAATTGCAAATGACAAAAAGCTAAGGGTGATAACTAGCACAGTGGATGACAGATTCAGCATCCAAAAGATGCCCAAACTTGATGGGCTAGAGCAATGAGCCGAATCTAATAAAATAAAATGCAATTGGAATAAATGCAAAGTTAAATTTGGATTCAAGGACTCAATTTTACAAGTACAATATGAGTGAAGCATAGTTAGATAAGTGATCCAAAAACAATCTTGGGGTTTTGGTGAATTATAGGCTCAGTATGAGATAGCAGTATGACATGGTAGTTAAAAAAGATAATTTGATCTTGGGCTATATTAAAAGAGATCAGATTTCCAGGAATAAGGAATGGTCCCACTGTAATCTGCCAAGGTCAGACTAAATCTTAAGTATTGTATCCAATTCTGGCAGTCAAGTTTTAAGAACATGGAAAACTGGGGGCAGCTGGGTATCTCAGAGGATTGAGAACCAGGCCTAGAGACAGGAGGTCCTGGGTTCAAATCTGGCCTCAGACACTTCCCAGCTGTGTGACCCTGGGCAAGTCACCTGACCCCCATTGCCTACCCTTACCACTCTTCTGCCTTGGAGCCAATACACAGTATTGACTCCAAGATGGAAGGAAAGAGTTTAAAAAAAAAAGAACATGGAAAACCTCAAGAATATCTAGAAGAATTAATAATATGGAAATAGGTCTTGATCAATGACATATGTAAAACCCAGTGGAATTGCTTGTTGGCTACAGTGGGGGAGGATTTGGGAGGAAGGAGGGGAGGGAAAGAACATGAATCATGTAACCATGTAAAAATATTTTAAATCAATTAATTAAATGAAATTTTTTAAAAGAGTGTCTAGAAGAGGGCTAATAGAATGGTGAAGCATCTTGAGTCAATCTCATGTAAGGAGCAGTTGTAAGATCCTGGCGATGTTTCTTTGGGAGAAGAGAAGATTCATGGAGAATGGGATCATTGTGTTGAAGTATTTTAAGAGCTGTCATGAGGGAGAAGAGTTAGACTTATTCTGTTTGGTCCCAACAAGCAGAACTAAGAATGGTTAGTGAAAATCTCAAAGGATGTTTAGGCTTGATGTCAGGGAAAACTCCCTAAGAATTATAGCTATCCCAAAGTGGAATGGCTGACTTCAATTGGTGCTAAGTTCCCCATCACTGGAAGTCTTCAAGTGAAGGTCAGACGACTAATTGTCAAGTATGCTATAATGGAGATTCCTGTTGGTTATGTGTTGGACTAATGGGTTGCTAAGGTACCTTCCTACTTTCAAATTCTGTGATTCTATTGTTTTTTGAAGTCACTTCCCATTTTGACTCTTCAAAAATCATGGTGCTCCATGATTGGCAGACATATAAAATCAAAAGGAGAACATCAGTATTCAAGAGAAATATCAATGGAAGTTGCTTGGGATCATTGAAAAGGACGCATAATTTCTCAAATGAGGTCCAGCCTACACAACTCCAATTTGATTCTGCACCAAATTTATAATCCATCTGGACTGAATGTTCAGGAAATTTGTAGTAACGGACCAACTCAATGATACATCTGCCTAACTGTATGGCATGACTTGGGCAAAATGCAATTTTCACCTATTTGGCTTTTCCTACATGAATTTTGTGGTGAATTTCTTTTTGGCAGTCATGTGTCTCATTGAGGAGGTCATGTGGAATTCTGAGGCACAAAGCAATCAATGTAGTTCCATCCATGAACTGGAGCATCTAGAAGGCTTCGTACATAAGAAATTCCTTTTCCGTTTGGACTCTATGTAGGGTGTCCTCCACCGTGATGGTAAATGCCATTGGCAATCACAAAGACCTCCCTGTCTTATGCTTTGATTGAAATTAGTAGTCAGAAGAACACTGAATAAAGTTATCACTCAAGTTGCCTCTATCAGGGGATCGTGTGTGATTTTCATGCATGGGTGGTAGATACCCTTCTGAAGGAATTTTAAGGTTTCATTTTATTCTATTGAACAGATAAATATGTCCACACCTGGGTGCATCAATGACTCGTGGGTGTTGGTGCTCTCATCTTATCCTATACCTTCTCATATGGCATAACTCTTATTTAGGTCCTTCTATAAACCTCCATGTGTATCCAAAAACATGCTAGGAGCCCTCCTCTCAGTCTCTTAACACTGTGTCACGGAAATTAGTGGAGCACAAGATTTGTTGCTCTGTGCTCTTGCCACATTATCAATCCTCTGCTTTTGTCATCTTACATCTCAGGAATGACATCCTTAGTTGTTCAGTCATTTAGCCTGTGTCTGACTCTTCATAACCCCATTTGGGGATTTCTTTGCAAAGATACTGGAGTGGTTTGCCATTTTCTTCTCCAACTCATTTTACAGAAGAGGAACCTGAGGCAAACAGGGTTAAGTGACTTGCCCAGGGTCACATAGCTAATGTCTCAGGCCAGATTTGTCCTCAGGAAGATGAGTTTGATTTCAGGCTCTATCTGCTGTGCCATCTAGCTATTTCTTCTGAGAAATCCTTAAGTAACATTTTTTTCTATTTATGTCCACCTTGTTCCTTTCTGTTGCCCCTTGAGTGACCCTCAGCTAGAATTCTTTGGAAACTGGAATTTTAAGACTCCTAGGCAGAAAGCATCTCTGAAAGAACTTTCATGTCCAACAGATGGGCTTTTCAGTCAACACGCATTTATTAAGTACTTACTATGTGCCAGGTTTGGGGTGCCAGAACATCCAAAAACTCCTCAAAATAATTTAGCTCACTTTTCTTGGGTTTTTTAGTTATGGGCCAGCTCATTGCTCAATTATTTTGTATGGAAGAGGTACATGTACTATTGGTGTAGCTCAATGTGCTATCCATCCAAGTACATGTAAGAATCTAGACAGAAAGCATTCTTCATCCACTTGACTCTTCCTGTGTAGATAGTTGGGTCAAACTCTTCTGTGTAATTTCTGGATCAAATTCAGGAGGATCCATGATATTCCAGGGGCCAATCAGCACAACCAGCACTCAGACAGACATGAGTACATGGAGGTCTTTACCATCTATAGCAAATATTTTATCTAAATTTTTCCCACAGTTATGAATATGAACTCATTGACAATAGAGTCTGTTTCAATTTTAAAATTTGTATTTACTGTTTAACGAAGTGCTTAAAAATGCCTTTCCATTTCAATAGCCCCCTCTCCGTGAAAAAATGTGCATCCTTTTTGTTTTTAGAAATTTCTTGAGATCATATCCTTCAAAGCTCTCATCATTGTGCCACCTCCAACACAGAATTCTTTTGGGTCTATTTTGTGACATCTACAATCTTTGTTTTCTTTAGGAGAGTACATCAAAGATATTAGGGTTCAAATGTGGTAATAAAATCATAACTGGTGTAAAAAATGGACAGATACAATTGCATGATAATGAACACATGGTTTTCTGTAGAAAATCAACTATGCAAGCTTGAAAATGATTGAAATGAAATTCATCAAAATTTTTTTCAATTACATGTAGAAACAATATTTAATAAGTTATCTGACATTTTTACATTCATATTTTCTCCCTCCTCTCTCCTCCCCTTCCTGAATGTGGCAAATAGTGTGACGTACGTTATATTAGTGCTATCATGAAATACATATTTCCGTATTTCTCATACCATAAAAGATACACATTGTTTATTCAAGAAAAAACTCATGAAGGGGGAGTATCTGGGTAGCTCAGTGGATTGAGAGCCAGGCCAAGAGATGGGAGGTCCTAGTTTCAAATCTGGTCTTAGATACTTCCTAGTTGTGTGACCCTGGGCAAGTCACGTAACCTCCATTGCCTAGCCCTTACTGCTCTTCTGCCTCAGAACCGATACACAATATTGATCCTAAGACAGAAGGGAAGGGTTTAAAAAAAAGAAAAAACTCACAAAGGAAATAAAATGAAAAATGGAGTGCTTTGATCTATAATCAGACTCCAATAGTGCCTTCTTTAGCTGTGGATAGCATTTTTCATCATGAATCCCTTGAGGTTATCTTAGAAACTTGCATTTCTGAAAATTGTTTAGGTCTTCACAGTTGGTCATCATATAATATTTCTTTACTATATACAGTATTCTCCTGATTCTACTCACTTCACTTTGCATCAGTTCATCGAGGTCTTTCCAGGTTTTTCTGAGATCATCCTGTTCATCTTTTCTTATGGCACGATAGTATTCCATTACAGTCATATACCACAACTTGTTCAGCCATTTCCCAATTGATGAACATCCCCTCCCTTCAGTTTCCAATTCTTTTCCCCTACAAAAAGAGCTGCTAGAAATATTTTTGTATAAGTAGGTCATTTTCCCTTATCTATTTCATGTTTTCCACAGGACTCCTCTTATTATTTGTAGCTCATTCTTTTAGAGACATAAGAAATTAGGCATGTTAGGTTGATCTTTTTGTATTTACCTTTTTAATTATAAAAAGTTCTTTATTACTCTTCCTTTGAAACCTTCCCATTTTTGATATTATCTTGAAAATTGATGCCTAGCTGGTTTTAATATGGGATTATTTCTAGTATGGATTACTTTGTCATGCTTTTATTCCCTTAAATACCATTTTGTACTCCTAATTTAACAAAACAGCTATTGAGATAATGGAATCCACGCCCGGTGCTTTTGCCATCATCAATGATAAGAACAAAATGCTACGGAGATTCAGACCTGTCTGTTCCATTTCACATCCATTTGGTGACCCCTTTCCAGTTTTCACCTTTAAAATACTCTTGAGATAATCTGATTTAGTTGTATTAATCAATCAAAAATATTTACTAAATATTTATTATGTATCAGGCCATATGCCTCCGTACACTAGGGGTACAAAGAAAAAGCAAAAACAGCTCTTGTCCTCAATGAGGTTGCTTTCTAATGGCGGGGACGGGGCAATATGTACAGGAATAGAGTATGGAGTAGACTGAAGTCACCGTAGAGGGGAAGGTCCTCCCAGCTGAGGGCACTGGGAAAGACTTCCCGGAGAAGGCAGGATTGGAGATGAGTCTTGAAGAAAACCTGGGATTCTGCGGTGAAGAGGGGAGGAATAAGAGCTTCCCAGGCATGGAAGACAGCCAGGGCAAAGACACAGAGGAGAGAGATGGGAGATGAAGGATCATCCTGTGCAACCAACAACAATTAGGCCATTCTCCATAGGTTTTACATTATGTGGAATGGCGCAAAGTAGAATAAGGTAGGAAATCGGTAGGAAAGGGCCAGGTGGTGAAGATCTCTAAATTCAAAGACTAGTTTATATTTTATTTTAGAGGTGACAGGGAGCCACTGGAGTTTCTTGAGTAGAGGAGTGAGCACATACATGATCAGCCCTATAATTTGGAAAAATTGCTTTAGTAACTTTAGGTAGTTAGATGGCATAGTGGATAGAGTATCCTGCCTGGAGTCAGGAAGACCTGAGTTCAAATCTAGCCTTAGATACTTCCTAGCTGCGTGACCCTGGGCAAGTCACTTAACCCTGTTTGTCTGTTTCCTCATCTGTCAAATGATCTGGAGAAGGAAATAGCAAACCGCTCCAATATCTTTAGGGAAACAGTCCCAAAAGGAGTCACAAAGAGCTGGACATGGCTCAGATGACTGAAGCACAACCCTGAAGATAGGTAGATTACACAGGGGAGATACCTGAGTTAAAGATATCCATCGGAAGGCGATTGCAATCGTCCATGCCAAAAGGAAGACTAAAATTAGGGTGGTGGCAGTAGGAGCGGACAGAAGGGTCACAGATGGGACAAGTTTGGAGATGGAAAAGATGAGTTTTGGCAAATGGGGTGAGCAAGAGTGAGGAACTGATCACACCAATTTTGAGAACTGGGTTATCGGAGAGATGATATGGTTCTCAGCTCCTACAAAGAAGTTCTGAAGAGGAGTGAGTTTGGGAAGAGAGAACCAAGTTTTCTGCCCTCATTTTCTTTAGCCATTTTTACTCTTGTAAAAGCTTATACTCTTTCTAGGCTTTGGTCCATTGGTTAATCAATAAACATTTATTAAAAGCCTACTAAATACTAGTATACAAGATTATGTACACATAGTGCTTTGCAGACTTTAAACTATTTTTTTTTTACTATTACCATAATTATTGTTGGGTAGAGTTCTAGGATCATGGACTTGGCACTCAAAGGCTATTTGGTAAGACTCCCTCGTTTTGTAGATAAAGAGTCTGAGGACCAACAAGATGAAGAGACTCACTCGAGGCCCCCCAAGGAGTCAACATCAGAGGTGGGATTCAAACTCAGGTCCTATTGGAAGACCAATGGTTAGACGCCTTATTGAACATTTTATGTAGTGTCCATCTGACCTAAATCCTGGGAAGTGATCCACATGAAATATCAATACATTTTAAGAATTCAAGAACACATCCCTCATTATTCTTAATTACATCTTCATCAACACGCTCACTGTCTGAAAGGAACAACCTGAGATCATTTGGGGGTGTTAATATAATTTATTTTATTTTATTTTATTTTATATATTTTTTTAAACCCTTGTACTTCGGTGTATTGGCTCCTTGGTGGAAGATTGGTAAGGGTGGGCAATGGGGGTCAAGTGACTTGCCCAGGGTCACACAGCTGGGAAGTGACTGAGGCCAGATTCAAACCTAGGACCTCCTGTCTCTAGGCCTGACTCTCACTCCACTGAGCTACCCAGCTGCCCCTAATTTATTTTATTTTATTTTAATTTAATTTTTTATTTTGACTTTAATTTTTCAATTTTATGTGTTAATATAATTTTGCCATTGCTCTCTCCTGAAAATTGGTAGCTCTAACCCTCTTTCTGTCTGGGCATCTGTTTCTGCCCTTTAAAAGATGCTCACAAGAGGAACCTTTGGCCACACCACTCGTGATAGTGTGGGTTGTCCCTCCATGACACTGGAAAGTCAAGCTTCTGCCCCCATTTAAAGGTGAAGGATGCAGTGGAATTGTGTGTCGGCTAAGGGGGACTCGGGGGGTTTGGGGGAGAGGGAAAGAACACGAAATATGTACTATGGGAAAATATTTAAAACAAAAACTTAAATAAAAATAAAGACGAGGGATGGCGGGCTCCGAGGAGTTCTGTGACTTGCCTAGGCTCACCCGGTGAGGATGTTTCAGAAGAGGGGTGGAACAGACGTGTTTCTGCTACCTCCCCAGCTAGGATGTCCCATTAGGCACAATACACAAGGAATCTGGCTAGAGATGAATGCCACAGACCCATTTTCTGGCCCACAGAACCGGCCTGAGGCTTTCTGTGGCTGTGGAGCCCCAGACCCTCCTCTCCCTGGCAGCGTTTCCCTGCTCAGCCACTCCAGCCAGCCTGGATGGCCCACCATGTTATCAGGCTCGTCCAGACCAACCTCATCTGTGGATAGCCTCAGAGTCAGGGGAGCTTTCTTTGGACATTAACTTTAAAAAAGGGGGGCTCGTTCCCCAAGCGAGGTCCTCGGCTTCCTGCGAGATTTTCGAGGGGAGCCGACGGGACCTTGGTGGGACCCTTTAATGGTTTTTTCCCTCCAGTTCTTATCCTAAACCATAACCCTTTAATGATTTCTGCTCCCCCACCCCCAAGGCCTTATCCGAAAGTAGCCTGTCTATCTGTAAATGGCAACTGTGGAAAATGTGCCTGGGCCACTGGTGTGAGAGATAGGCAAGGCTCCTAAAACATCTCCTCGGAGGCTTATCACCTTTCTCCTGGCTCCACAGTCGGCTGGAGCTCCAAGGCTGGAGGAAGCTGCCTGTCTGTAGGCCTGGACAGGGGCTCATCAACAACTGATAAGCTCCTCTGTGAACATACAGACTTTTGGGGGCCGACCGTCCTTTCAAATGCCAGAAACATTTGTAGGAAATACCCCGGGCGAGACGACGGCCGCTGAAGTCAGCCGAGTGAGTTCCCAGGGTGCCAGGCTCCTGGCAGCACGTCCAGGGACCTCCCCACCCCTGGCTGGCACGCAGTAAGGAGAGCTGACATTGGCCCCAGGCTTTAGGGTGTCTGACACAGTTTCCATGGGCGATCTCCTTTGAGCCTCCCAGTGGAGCTAGGTGCCGGAGGGATGATTTGTAATATCCATTTTCCAGATGGAGAAACTGAGGCTCAGAGAGGTAAGTGGCCTGCCCAGGGTCCCACAACTAATACAGGTCGAAGAAGGGATTTTAAATCAGACTTCAAGACACCAAACCCAGAGCTCTCTCCACTGTATCAATCTGTGTTTCGAAAATACCATTATCACCAGTCACAAGAACGTTAAGAGATAACCGTTAAGGTTTGCAGATATCATGACTCCATTTGATTTTCTCAACAATCCTATGAAGTGGGTATAATTATCATCCCTGTTTTACAAATGAGGAAACTGAGGCTAAAATAGTGTTTATTTTTATTTTGTTGTTGTTGCTGTTGTTTTTGCCCAATTTATCCAGAGTCACAGATAGGATTTGAACTCAGGTCTTCTTGACTTCTTGTCCAACACTCTCTCCACTACATCTCCTAGCACAAATCACACCATATTTCATGGTTTTATGGGGGATAATCATACCTCAGAAATGCAGCTCAAAAGAACCATATTTACACGTATGATTGATTCCCTGCGTGACAAGGAAAGCTCCCTACAGTGAGAGTCATCCCCAGATGCAAAGGGTTGCCTCAAAGATGGTGGATCCCCTTCCTGGGAGGCCATCAAGCAGAGACTAGATGACTATTCTTTAGGTGTTCCGGTGGGGAGGATTCCTTCATGTATAAGCTGGCCACTAAGGCCCCCTCCAAATCTCTGCCCTGTCTGACTCCCAAGTTCTGCCCAGCTCTATACTGATGATTCTGTGATCAAAGACCTTTATAGAGGGATGCTCAAGAGGAGAGTATATGGGGAACCTTCAAGTACCGCCCAAGAGGGACTTAGGACTCAGCATTTACCCCCTTAAACTCTGCCATCGCCTCTCCCATAAGCCACAGAGGACCCAACCTACAGGGTCCAAATGGCCTTCTTCTTGGTTTTGGGGCAGAATTAAATATTATTTGAGTTTCAGAATGTCCACTAATGAGGATTAGTCAAGTAAGCAAACAAGACCCCAACCCTTTAAGGCTTTTGCATATTGGGGGTTATTTATTTACAAAGTGGGTGGTGTCTGGCTGCATGCCTTTGGCCTTGCCACATTTTAGACCATTCTGTTGAGGGGAGAGCAATGTTGGGACCTCTTTGTGAGTAAAAGGGATGGACGTCCTACAGGGAAGGGGAGGATCAAGGGAAAACAACATTTTTCTGCCAAGAGATAAGAGATTTTACAGTAAGTTTATTTAAAAACTTCCTTTCCTTTTTCTTTCTTTTTTTATTTTTATAACCCTTACCTTGTGTCTTAGTATCAATTCTAAGACATAAAATGGCAAGGGCTAGACAATCAAGGTTAAGTGACTTCCCTAGGGTCACACAGCTAGGAAGTGTATCTGAGGCTAAATTTGAACCCAGGTCCTCCCAACTCCAGGTGTGGCACTTTATCCACTGTGCAATCTAGCTGTCTAACACTTATTTTTCTTTATTTCTTTTTTCCCTAGAGGGAGGAACTTTTTTTTTTAATTTTAAAAGATATTTTATTTTCCCAATTACATGTAATAACTACATTTTCTGAAATTATAAGATCCATATTATTTCCCTGCCTTCCTTTCCTTGCCCCTCCTGGAGATGGTAAGAAATTCAATTAACATTATATGTATATTATCATTCATAACACATTTCCTTATTGGTCATTGTAAGAGAATACTCATATAAAACCAGGACTACAAAATGAAAACAAATAATGTGGAAAATAGTATGCTTTGATCTATATTTCAACTCCCACAGTTTTTTCTCTGGAGATGGAGAACATTCTTTGTCATAAGTCCCTCAGAATTGTCCTGGATCATTGTATTGCTGAGAGTAACTAAGTCTATCATAGTTGATCATTGTACAATGTCGTGATTCTCCTGGTTCTGCTTATTTCATTCTGCATCAGTCATGTAGGTCTTCCCAACTTTTTCTGAAATCATCCTGTTCATCATTTCTTACAGAACAACAGAACTCCATCACTATCACATCTCACAATTTGTTCAGCCTTTCCCTAATAGATGGATATCCCTTCCATTTCTTTGCCACCACAAAAAGAGCAGCTGTACATATTTTTGTACAAGTAGTCCTCTTCCACTTAAAAAAAAATATCTTTGGGATACAGATCTAGTTGTGGTCAAAGAATATGCACAGTTTTATAGCCCTTTGGGCATACTCCAAATTGCCCTCTAGAATGGCTGGATCAATTCACAAGTCCACCAGCAATGCATTAGTGTCCCAATTTTGCCATATCCCCTCCAATATTTATCACTTTCCTTTACTGTCAAATTGGCCAATCTGAAAAGTGTGAGGTAGTACATTAGATTTGTTTTAATTTGTATTTCTCTAATCAAGAGTGATTTTGAATATTTTTTTCATATAAGTATTAATAGCCTTGATTTCTTCATCTGAAAACTACTTGTTCATATCCTTTTTACCATTTGTCAATTGGGGAATGATCTGTATTCTTGTGATTTAACTTAGTTCTATATAAACATTTGAAAAATGAGAGCCTTCTCTGGGAAATTTGTTTATAAAAATGATTCCCACTTTGTTGTTTCCCTTCTAATCTTAGGGGGTTTTATACAAGATCTTTTAAATTTAATATAATCAAAAATCTTAATTTTATATCTTATAATGCTCTCTATCTCTTGCTTGATCATAAATTCTTTCCTTCTTTATAGATTTGTCAGGTAAACTATTCTGTTATCCTAATTTACTTATGGTGTCACCATTTATATCTAACTCATATCCATTTTTACTTTATCTTGGTATAAGGTACAAGATATTGGTCTATTCTTAGTTTCTGCCATACTGTTTTCTAGTTTTCCCAGCAGTTTTTGTCAAATAGCGAGTTCTTATCCCCAAAACTGGGGTCTTTGGGTTTATCAAACACTAGATTACAGAGGTAATTTACCTCCTATATACCATGTATCTAATCTATTCCCTTGATCTGCCATTCTTTTTCTTAGCTAGTACCAAACTGTTCAGATGATTGCTGCTTTATAGCACAGTTTAAGATCGGGTACTTCTAGGCTCCCATACTTCACATTTTTTCCCATTAATTCCCTTTATATTCTTGACCTTTTGTTCTTCCAAATGAATTTTGTTGTTATTTTTTTCTAATTCTGTAAAATAATTTTTGGTAGTTTGATGGGCATGGCACAGAACTAAATTAATTCAGGTAGAATTGTCATTTTTATTTTATTAGCTCAGCCTATCCATGAGCAATGAATATTTTTTCAATTGTTTAAATCTCACTTTATTTGTGTTAAAAGTGTTTTGTAGTTGTGTTCATATGATTCCTGGATTTGCTTTGGCAAGTAGATTCCCAGGTATTTTATGTTGTCTAGAGCAGTGATGGGCAAACTACAGCCTGCGGGCCAGATGTGGCCCCCTGAAATGTTCTATCTGGCTGCATGCCATTATTCCTAATCTGATGAAAAGAAAAGAATGAGTAGAATACAATACAATGAAACTCCAAAAGAGTTGCCTTAGAAACAGACTGACAGATGAGCATTTCCTTTCCTTTGGCCCCCTTTTTAAAAAGTTTGCCCATCACTGGTCTAGAGTGATTTTAAATGGAGTTTCTCTTTCTATCTCTTGCTGCTGGACTTCGTTGGTAACAGAAATGCTGGTGATTTTTTGTGCGTTTATTTTGTACCCTGAAACTTTGCTAAAATTCTTAATTATTTCCATTGGGTTTTTTTAGTTGATTCTCTAGGATTCTCTAAGTATACCATCCTATCTTCAGCAGAGTGATCGTTTCATTTCCTCATTGTCTACTTTAATTCCTTCCATTTCTTTTGCTTTCCTTATTGCTATAGCTAGCATTTCTAGTACAACAGTAAATATTAGTGGTGATAATGGGTATCCTTGCTTCACCCCTGATCTTCCTGGGAAGACCAACACTTATTTTTCAAAACATACAAAAGTAGCTATTCTGAAACTATACACACCTAGACAGGCAACTGAGAAAATTCAGAAGGAAAAACTTTTCCTTAGCAGGTTGGATTCTTATAGGACTTTCTCATCCTCTCCCTCTCCATCCCCACCACCAAAACTTCCATAAAACTGCTTTATCTTCTCACTAGATAGATAGAACTTGAGTTTTAAGTCCCAAAACTCCAGACCTGAGCAGGTCATAGGAGCAGTGGATCTTAGAACTGGTCACCCTTTAGATCAGGGGTTCCCACACTTTTTTGGCCTCCCGCCCCCTTTCCAGAAAAAATGTTACTTAGCCCCCCGGAAACTAATTTTTAAAAAAAATTTTAATAGCAATTAATAGGAAAGATAAATGCACCTGTGGCCATCACTGCCTTCCTGGATTGCTGCAGCACCCACCAGGGGGCAGTGGTGCCCACTTTGGGAATCACTGCTTTAGATGATCATTTTACAGATAAGCAAACTGATATCCAGAAAGAGAAGTTGATTCCATTCAATAAAGCATATGAGACTCCCAATGTTCCTGGTCTTCTCTTTTTTATGGATGAGGAAATCAAGAGGCCTGGAAGAATTTTTCAACTCTGAGTTTCTAAGATTCTGTGAGTTGTAAGACCTCAGAGATCAAGTTCAACCACTGAGTTTCTTGATCGGGAAATGAAGACCCAGAGATGTTCAATGGCTTAGCCAAAGTCACACAGCCGATTAATGGCAAAGCTGGGACTAGAACTCAGATCTTTTCTCTCCAAGGCCAGGATCCCTTCCACATGGTTAATCCCTCTCTCCACTCTCCAAATTCCCAGATCGAGGACCCAGAAAGAAATTTCAGCCTGCATCGCTCTCTTGTCTGGGATTGTCCCAGCCTTCGGGGGGGATGGCAGCTGCCTCATCCACACACATCACACGTTTGCAGTTGTAATTATTTTTCCACCTTGAAAGGAATCAGAGGAGATCTGTGTGTCCTACTCCAGAGTCAAGCTGTCAGCAGGGTACCTAACAGCAATCAACCGAGAAATAGGTCTGGCCCCTGGCCTGGGATTCAGATAATCTCATAGGAGAGCAAGAAAAAAACACAAGAATCCTTTTGAACTTTCCAGACCCTCAGACCACAACCAAGTTCTTTGGGAGCTCAGCCCTGATGGAAACCATGTGAGCAGGTGAAAATATAAGTGTGAGAGGCAGGATGGGGCCAGAATGGATAGAGTTTAAGGCTAGACACGTGCCACAGTGTTTGAAAGCATCAAAGATACACCTTTTGCCAATTAGCTCTCTTGATATTTTAAGCCATTGTTTTGATCTGGTGTTATGGAATGTTGATGTCTAAAGAAAAAATACTCTTACACTTATGGTTACGATGACAAGAGGACAGCCAGGGAGTCAGGAATACCTGAGATCTAGACCCAACTCTCCTGTTAACTTGTAATGTGATGGCAGGCAAGTCTCTTAACATCCATGAACCTCCCTTTATCTGTAAAACAATGTGATTGGAATTGATGATGACCTTGTCTCTGGCAATAGAATGTGGCCTCCTTGAGGGGAGAAACTGCATCCTTTTTCTCTTTTAAAATAATTTTGATTAATATTTATGTTATATTTATATTTTATTCATATTTTATTTTTGTATTACCCAAATTTCTCAGTGTGTCCCTTCTTTCGCAACTTCTCATTCTTATGACAAAGAATTTTTCAAAAGGGGAAAATATAAGTGTTTAATAAAGCTAACCAATACATCAAAAAAAGATAAACATTTTATGCAGGGTTCTGTACCCATAGTCCCCCACCTCTGTGAAAAGGCAAAGGAAAGCTTTTTTCCTATTTCATTTTTGTCTGTGCGTCCCCAGCTCCTAGCAAAGTGCCTGGAAGACAGTAGGAGCTTTTTTTTCCACTATGAAAAATGCTTTAATTATGTTATCTGCATAGTATTTGATGTCAAAGAACAAGAAGATGGTGTTGATGAGTTGAGATCACCATGAAAAACCAGCACAGGGAGACACGAACATCAGAAAAACAAATTCGTGAGTGAATAAAGAGTTTACAGAGTTTTCGACATAATTTACAGAGTAATTGATGCATGGTCTTATACCATCCCCTCTTATGAATTAATTAGTCGACTATCAATTAATTAGTTGATTGGCAAGTTCCCCTCCAGCTCTAAGATGCTATGATAGATTGTAGAAACTGAGTTCACTCATTAAAGCCCTGGAAAGTTTCTCATGATTATGATGATACGAAAGTTGTTGTAACTCTTAGAATAACACTTGGGATTAAGGTGGCCTCTCCTGTCTCTCTGGATGAGCTCAACTTAATGTTTTTGATCATTTATTAAGCATCTATTATGTTAGATGGGGAGGCAGGTCTGAATTGGATATAGGACAAAGTATATATAGAAGTAGGAAGAAGAGTGGGAATATAGTACATAATCTAAGAACTATATGATGGAAAAGAAGCAAAATGAAGGATGAGCAACGGATAGCCTTGGAGCCATACTAAGGTCCTCACAATATCAGAAGAAAAAGAGGAAGGAGGCAGCTGGATAACTCAGTGGATTGAGAGTCAAGGCTAGAGACGGGAGGTCCTAGGTTCAAATCCGACCTCAGACACTTCCCAGCTGTGTGACCCTGGGCAAGTCACTTTACCCCCATTGCCCACCCTTACCACTCTTCCACCAAGGAACCAATACACAGAAGTTAAGGGTTTAAAAAAAAAAAGAAATAGAGGAAGGCCCCCAGCAAGACAGATTTATTTCTTATGGCCAGCTTATGGGATGACAGGGAGAAGAATAACATGGAAAATGTAGGCATGGATGGGTTGTCCTCTGCCTCGTCAATTATATTATCAATTAATAACATGTATCTAGTACCTTATTTATTGGAACGGGCAAGCCCATCTATGACATCATAGACATATTAGTATTTTCTGTATATTCGCTGAATTTTGCTAGGTATGGGAGAGAGGGAGGGACGGGGAGGTACAAAGATAAATGAAACACACTTAATTCTTGCCCTCGTGGAGTTTACAATATAGGGTATAAAGAGCATGGCTCTGGAGTCTGAGAACCTGGGTTCGAATCCCATCTCTGAATCAATCAATCAATTAGTATTTATTAGATGCTTCCTGTGATAAGCACTGAGGATTACTACTACCTGTGTGACCTCCCTGAGTTTTGGTTTCCTCATCCTGTTAAATGAAGGGTTTGGCCTCGGTGGTCTTTGGGGTCCCTTCTGGCTCTGGATCTAAGATCCTGTGACATGTTCACAAAGAAATCTTGGGAAAATAAGATTCTCAGAGAAGCACGAACTAGGTACTCTGAGTCCAGATAAAGAATCCGGGACATCCAGGGAGTCTTTGAGAAGGCTGCAATCTTTCAGTCTTAAACTTTCACGTGCTATAGAAAAGGGGAAGATGGGAAGCTCCCTATCTAGAATTATGCCAGTCTAAGCTGGAAAACTCTTCAATCAGAGGTCATCTAGTCCAAGTTCTTCATTTGTCAGTAAGAAAACGGAAACATTTTAGCTTTTTCAACAACAACAAAAAATTAATTCTCCATTTCCCTTTGAGAGGGGGGCTATCTTGGATTCTTCCTCAGTGAGGATAGTAGACTTGAAGTGCCTTTTCCTTATCACTTGTTTTGGGTCAGTCATTTCAGTCATACCTGAATCTTCATGACCCAGTTGGGGATTTTCTTGTCAAAGATATATGGAATGGTTGGCCATTTCCTTCTCTAGCGCATTTTGCAGATGAGGAAATGGAGGCAAACAGGATTAAATGATTTACCCAGGGTCACTCAGCTATTAAATGTCTGAGGCCAGATTTGAACTCAGGAAGAGGAGTCTTCCTAACTCTATGGCTGGCACTCTTGGAGAAGACCTTTGATTGCATTTGCTTTGGGTTCTTTCATTTTTACAGGCGAGGAAATTGAAATGGAGAGAAGTTGAGTGGGTTGCTTCAGTTTCCCTAAGTAGGCAAGTAGCCCTGCTGGGATGTACATACCAAATTAAACTGATCACTCTTAGATGAGACTGGGAAGAAACAAACAGGGGAAATGGGAATGTTTCATGGTGATCTTGGCCGGTGCATCTGGGATGAGAATGGAGCCGTTATGTTCTGAAAGCCCCGATATCTGGTTAGATGTTGACATTGACCCTCTCCTGGTCTCAGACTTCAGCAAAACAGGCTAATGGTTCAAATCAAAGGGGACTTGAGCCACGAGGAACAGGAAAAGAAGGTTAAAGTAGACCACCAAAGGCTATTGAGTATAGAGAGGGAGTTATTTAGATTTTGCACATGGTGGCATAGCCCATGTTGCCAGTCATGTCTACAATTCCAAAAGATAAGAGGAAGAAGGGAGGTGGTAGAACAGTGGAGACACAGAATCAGGAGACCTTGTATTCTAGTGTATACATATGTATATATATATATAAAACTCTTATTGGCTTAGATATATAGATATATAGATATAACTCTTATTGGAACCAAGACTAAGCCTCTTTCCCTCTTCAGATCTTTTAGAATTTTCACCTGTAAAATGAAGGAGATGAAACTAGACCAGTTGGGATGGGTGGATGGTTCAAACTCAACTAGAAATGGGTGACTAATCCATATAGAAGGCTCCCTGTGGGCCATATACTGACTTAGAAAATGATCTCTTGGGGGCAGCTGGGTAGCTCAGTGGATTGAGAGCCAGGCCTAGAGACGGGAGGTCCTAGGTTCAAATCTGGCCTCAGACACTTCCCAGCTGTGTGACCCTGGGCAAGTCACTTGACCCCCATTGCCCACCCTGACCACTCTTCCACCTATGAGACAATACACCGAAGTACAAGGGTTTAAAAAAAAAAAAAGAAAGAAAGAAAATGATCTCTTGATGTTCCCTAGGTTCTATTGTATCCTTATTTATTTTTGTTAAATATTTTCTAATTCTATTCTATTCTGGTTGGGGTGACCCTTGGGAGTGCTGTGGGCCACATGTTTAAGGCCTCTGGACTAATTAGCATTCTCTAAGTGACTTAATAATTTTTGCCTTGTCCTTTTTCAGCACAACTAAAGGTAAGTTTCAATTCTGCAAATCCCCAGAAAGTCCCAAGGGAGTATAGAGGTAAAGGGAATGGTCTAGGACAGCGATTAGGCAAACTTTTTAAAGAGGGGCCAAAGGAAAGGAAATGCTCAGCTGTCAGTCTGTTTCTAAGGCAATTCTTTCGAAGTTTCATTGTAGTGTATTCTACTCATTGTATTTGCCAGATTAGGAATAACGTCGAGCAGCTGGATTGAACATTTCTGGGGGCCCCATCTGGCCCGCGGGCAGTAGTTTGCCCATCACTGCTCTAGGGCCTTTATCTTCTCCTCTTTGGATGGCATCTCTCTGAGCCTCTTGTCTCAAAATCTCTCCTAGCAGGAAAATTATCCTTATAAAACTCAATATAAAATTAGGGAGTTCGCACAGACTTTCCATTTCAGGATATTATGTGTGCATGTTAACCTAATTAGCTCTTAATGCAGGAGGAGAGTGAAGCTGCCCGATAAGGTTTTTGTAAAAAAAAACAAAACAAACATCTCCTTCTTACCCCCTTGCCCCATCCCAGAATTGTGGATTTTGCTAAAACAAATCCTTCCATGACAGGAAGGTATATAACCTCAACCCAGTACATTTATTCTCCCTCTTGGAAAGAGTGGAAGGATAGAGAATAGTTGAGTTCTTTGCTATTTGTCAAATGCATTTTCTTACTTTCCAGACATTTATTTGACCGAATGTGAAATCATAACTGATTTCCCATAACTCCCCTTTACAAATGCTGAATTGGCTGAATTATTGCTCACTATACATCCTGTTGCCTCTCTCATCTCTGTGCCCATGAGTAGGCAGACCCTGATGACTGGTGTGACCGCCCTTCTTAGGTCTCTCTCTTAAAATTCTAGCTTCCTTCAAAGCCCAGCTCAAGGACCCGCCCCTTCCTACTATGGGCCTTTTCTGATCATAACCCTTTCCCCACCACCACCAGGGGAGAAGCACTCTTCTCCTTTCTCAAAATGTATTTACTTTGTATGAATTTTGGATTTCCTACTCTGAACTTCTTGTTTCCTCCCAATAGAATGTAAATTCTCTGAAGGAAAGAATTGGTTTATTTTTTATCTTTCTATCAATAGTACCTAGTACCAGTGTCCAGTACATAAAAGGTGAATAATTTATTGTATTAAATGTTTATGAACAGGTTAGGCACTAGAATGTGTCTGGAAAGATTATGTCTTACATTTGGAATAGAAATATGTTAAATTTTTAAAAATTTAAGAACATCATTATATACTTTTTATTGCCTTTTTAAAAAGTAACCTGTCACTCTGTTTAAAAAAAAAGCCTTCTCGGGGGCAGCTGGGTAGCTCAGTGGAGTGAGAGTCAGGCCTAGAGACAGGAGATCCTAGGTTCAAAACCCGGCCTCAGCCACTTCCCAACTGTGTGACCCTGGGCAAGTCACTTGACCCCCATGGCCCACCCTTACCAATCTTCCACCTATGAGACAATACACCGAAGTACAAGGGTTTAAAAAAAAAAGCCTTCTCCACTGAACAAATTCTAAAAAGAAAAAATAAATCCTGAAAAGTAAAGCCCTTATTTCATAGCTACATAAACCAACACAGCAAATATTGGAGATATCTATCTATCTATCTATCTATCTATCTATCTATCTATCTATCTATCTATCTATCTATGTTTCTTTTGGTATTTTAAGTTGGGAGATGAGTGGAATGTTTCATCCTCATTCTTTTAGGCTCATGGTTTATCATTAGATTAGTCAGAATTCTAGTCTTTCAGAATTATTAGTATGATAGTATGAGGCTATCCTTGTAGAAATCATTCCCTTAGTTCTGCTCACTTCACTTTGCATCAGTTCATAAAGGCCTTCTTCGTTTCCTCTGGCACTATTTCATTGCTTCTTAGAGCATATTACATTTGTAAACTATCATTTGTTTAGTATACCCCAATAGAGGGACACCCCTTGGTTCCCAATTTTTGACTACCACAAAAATTTTGCTACAAATATTTTTGTCTAGCTAAATTCTTTTCCTCGTCCTTTGATTTCTTTGGGATATCAGGCCTAGTAGTTAGTATGTCTTGGTAAATCCGTAGTATTTTGGGGGATATAGACTAGGAGACTAGTAGTAGGTATTACTAGTTATTATCTGTTAGTATGTCTTTAGGGTATGAATTAGGAGTCAATAATAGGTATGGGCAGCTAGGTGGTGAAGTGGATGGCATGCCAGGCCTGGAGTCAGACTGATATCTCTTTGTGATTTCAAATCTAGTCTCCTACACATACTAGCTGTGTGACCCTGGGCAAGTCACTTAATCCTTTTTGCCTCAGTTTCTTCATCTATAAAATGAGCTAAAGAAGGAAATGGCTAAACTACTCTAACATCTTTGCCAAGAAAACCCCAAATGGGGTCATGAAGAGTCGGACATGACTGAAAACAAGTAAAAAAAATTAGAAAGAGGTTTAGATGAGTGAAAGAATATTCACAGTTTGAGAACTTTGGGGATATGGTTTCAAACTGCCATGCAGAATGGCTGAATTAATTCAAAACTCCACCAACAGTATCCTAATAGGATACCTCTGACGACTGTCATTTCCCCCTTTTATTATTTTTACCAAACTCACAGAAGAAATATGGAACCTCAGAGTGGCTTTAATTTGCCTTTCCCTAATAGTTAGGGCTAGAGAACATTTTTCATATGGATATTGAGAGCTTGCATTTCTTCCTTTGAAAATTGTCTAGTGAATGGCTCCTCCCCAGAAACACAGTTTTTAAAAGATCATCAGCCCAGTCAAGGTTCCTGTTTACTATCCAAGGGAGGAGAGAGAGGCAGGAACTACAAGGTCCTTCTTTGCACACCAGCACCCATCTTTAACATCAGCAGCTGAGACTGGAGAGATGATATGGACTAAGACTTGACTCCATCTCTCTTTCCCGGGTGAGCCAGGAGAGGGCCTGGTGAAGCCAAAGTCTTTCCCCGTTTTTGCCCCATGTAGAGACATGAGCCCACAGAATCTCAGATAACCCCTCACACTTTTTTTTTCCTACCATGCCAGTGAAGTTCCTTGTTTCTCTAGGCAGAGGCCATGTGGAAAATTCTTGTAGCAAAGAAGTGTCTGCTATCTCTTTGGGTTTGGCCATTGAAGACCTGGGGAAAACCATTATTAACTTAATTGTTCAACCAGGAAAAAAATCAAACCCAAACAGAATCAGAGGGATGACCTGGACCATCTCAACAGCCAAACTAGCAGCTAAAGGAAAGTTAATGTTCATCCCTAAGATGGCTCACCTCAAAGTTTGCTGCCTCTTACAGGGGGTCCATCCTGATTCCCTCCTCCAGTTTTTGGCGTTCCCCTCTTCCTCCAAATTGCTTTGTATAGATTTTGCATTCATTTATCCTCCTATATGTTGTTTCTCTCCCCCTCTCACACCCTTAAGTTTTTGTCTATGCTTCCCCAGTGCCTAGAAAAGGGGCTGGAAATTAGTTGACAATTAATGTTGATTGAATTGAATAAGAACTTCCACTGGTTACAAATAAATAGGGACTGTAGCTCCCTTATTACAATCATTTATTATAATCACATTATAATATATTATGTAAATATAATATATTAATGCAATATATTATAATAAATAGTAAAGTAATGTAATATATAATATAGCAATGTAATATAATATATAATAAAGTAATGTAATATATAAAATAGTAATGTAATATATTATAATATATAATAAAGTAATGTAATATGTAATATATTAATGTGATATGTTATAATATATAATAAAGTAATGTAATATATTATAATATATAATAAAGCAATGTAATATATAATATAGTAATGTAATATATTATAATATATAATAAAGCAATGTAATATATAATATAGTAATGTAATATATTATAACATATAATAAAGTAATGTAACAATATAATATGATTATAATATACCAACTTATAATCATATTATATAAATAATCCTATTATAATTATCATCATGGATAATCTTTATATAGAGCTTTAACGTTTACAAAGGGCTTTACAAATAGTATTTCATTTCATTCTCACAACAATCCTGGGAGATAGCTATTATCACCTTAATTTTACAGATGAAGAAACTGAGGCAGATGGAAATGAAACATGATAACCCAGATTCAAGAGCTAGAAAGTAACTGAAACTGGAGTTGAACCCAGGTCTTCCTGACTCTATCTACTGGGCCACCTTAACATTTATACTTTCTCGTATTTCATCAAGACCTTTGTCTTTAATATCTTAGCCATTTCATAGGTGATGAGAGGTGAAGAACCTTTTTTCACGATGAAACAAATCCATCTGATACACTGGCCCTATGTCAGAGGGCACGTAGCACCAGTAACCTCCCATCACACTCCTGAGAGGAGGCCCACATGTCTCATTATCTTCTCTCCTGAGATTCTTAAGAAAAATAAAATCGACTTTGGGTGGGGAAATGTATCAGAATGATTTCCCATCTGCTGAGAGGAAATCATGTTTCCTGAGAATTTCTCTCTGTAAAGTTGCCGTAATCTTCCCAGAGAAGGGAGCATCTTATACTTTCTGTGATTTGATTTTCCATTTTTACAAACAGAGATTTAGGGGCTGGAAGATGTGAAGGTCACAGAAAACATCCAGTTGAGAAGAATGTGAGTAACACTAAGACCCAGGAAGCTGAAAGAGATAGTCGCCCAGAGAGAACCGGAGCCAAGCTTGGCAAAGCGAAGATATAGAGTTTAGTAGGGTTGGTATGAGGAATGCTAATTGGAGCCAGAATTCACTGAGGAGAGGAGGAGAAGGGCTGATCACCTCAGCATGGTGGGAGTGTTTGCATCCATGAAAACCATGTGGCGTTGTCTACGTTGACTCACCAATTGCTTTGGAGGGTCTGGAGAAGGGAAAATAGACCCAGGAAACAATAGCCATAGAGGGGCTACTAGGTGGCTCAGTGAATGGAGAGCCAGGCCCAGAGAAGAGGTCCTGGGTTCAAATCTGCTCTCAGACACTTCCTAGCTGTGTGACCCTGGGTAAGTCACTTAACTCCCATTGCCTAGCCCTTGCCATTCTTGTACTGTGGAACCAAAACAGTATTAACTCTAAGACAGAAAGTAAGGATTAAAAAAAAAAGAAGTAGAACCCGTGGAGCTCTGTTATTGTATCACTTTTAAAGATTGATCTCTAGCGTTACAAATGTTTCCAAAAAACTCCCAACTATCCTTATCCTTTAGCAGGATATTGCTATTAGAATTTATTACTAATAGAAACATATTGCAAATGTTTCTGCAAGCCATATTTATGGGGTTGGAGAATAGGAGTGGGGAGTATCTATGATAAGAAATCAACATCTGGGGTTTTGATTATTTATTTATCTATTTGTTTATTTAAAGAACCCTTACCTTCCATCTCGAAATCAATGCTATGTAATGATTCCATGGTAGAAGAGTGGTAAGGGTGGGCAATGGAGGTTAAGTGACTTGCCCAGGGTCACTCAGCTAGGAAGTTTCTGAGTCCAGTTTTGAACCCAGGACCTCCTGTCTCTGGGCCTGACTCTCAAACCATTGAGCCACCTAGTTGCCCCTTTGACTATTTTTTTTTAAATAGCAGAAGGTTTTTTGCTTTAGAGTTCTAAATGAATACCCCAAATGAAGTTGTGTCCCCGGAGAGGGTCACAGCAACACTGTACATTGGGGGGTGGGGCTTGGAGATTTGGAGTCAAAGGAGTTGAGTTCTAATATCGGGTCTTCTTAGTACCTGCTTGACTTTGGCTAAATCATTGGACCTCTGGTTTCAGGTTACTGCCCTGTAACAACAGAAAGGGCAGGGGGGTGGGTTTAGAGGGGATGGAGGACAGTTAGGTAACATGGTGAGGTGAATAGAGTGCTAGGTCTGAAGGCAGGAAGATGTCTTTGTTAAGGTAAAATTTGGCTTCAGATGTATGACCTTGGACAAGTCACTTTATCCCATTTGCCTCAGTAAAATGAAAGAAAATGGCAAACGACTCCAGTATGTGCCAAAAAAAGCCCCAAATGAGGTCCCAGAGAGTCAGATAAGACTGAACGACTAAAACAACAAGACCAGAGTGAGGCTGGGTGCCTTAAAGCTCCTAATTTATGTTTCTGGGACCCTCATAGGTGACCTTGTACAAATTACCTCAAGACAGCTCAGTAGCTCTGCGTATATAGAATGCTTGACCTGAAGTCAAGAAGGCTGGAGTTCAGATCCAACTTGGATACTTCTTAGCTGTGTGACCCTGGGCAAGTCACTTAACTCTGCCTCAGTTTCCTCAACTGAGGATCATAATAGCATCACAGGGTTATTGTGAGGATCAAATGAGAAAATATCTGTAAAGTGCTTAGAAAAGTGCCTGGTAGTAATAGACTTCTCTACTAGCAGCAATGCAATAACCCAGGACAGTTCTGAGGAACTTAGGAGAAAGAACATTTTCCACATCCAGAGAAAGAACTGTGGGAGCGGAAAATCAGAAGAAAACCATATAATTGATCACATAGTTCGATAGGGGTAGGATTGGAGTTTTGATGTTAAAGGATTGCTTTACTGCAAATATAAATAACGTGGAAATAGGTTTTGAACAATGATACATGGATAACCCAGTGGAATTGCTTGTCAGCTCTGGGAGGGGGTAGAGAAGAGGAAGGGGGAAATCATGAATCACGCAACCATGGGAAAATATTCTAAAAGAAAAAAAAGTGCCTGGAACACAGGAGGTGCTTAATAAATGCTTATTCTTTTCCTTTTCTCTTTTCATGAGCCTCAGTTTCCCCATTTGGGAAATGATAGATTTGAATTGGATGATGTTTAAGGTCTCTTTTTACTCTATATCTATGATCCTATAGGTCATAAAATTCAACTTACAGGTGACTATGACTTCTTCAGCCATTCCTTTCCTGGATGATCCTAGATAAATATTAATTATCCTCTCTATTCCTTGCTTTCCCATCTGGTCAAAGGGATATTAATATTGGATTACAGTAATTCACTGTCATATTACACTTTTAAGGCTTGCAAAACACTTCACATAGTTTTTTTCCAATCCCATTTGCAACAGCTGTAAGGCAGATGCTAATATCATTCCCCTTTTACAGATAAGGAAACTGAGGCTGGGAGAGATTAAGTGACCTGTCCAGGGTCACCTAGAAAAGCAATGGGTTTGAACCCATGGCTCTTTGTCTCTGAGTCCATTAAGCTATCTACCACACTGTTCTGCCTTTCCGTTGGGTGGGAAAAGAATAGGAGGGCCTCAAGTGCTGAAGAAAGACATTTGTGAGTTGTGCTGTGACCAGTGGGAGCCCTTAGAGAAATGAATGGGGGAGTGGCATCACCAAGGGGTCATTTAGCATCCAAGTGATGTCTTTAAATCAGCCACAGGAAGTTCCGACTTTTTCTATTGAGACGACAATGGGCGGGCTAGTGGCAACATAGGCTCACAGTTGACTGAACACTCCTCTTTGACCTTTCCTTCGTTGGGGGACAAACCCTGGTTTAATTGAGGTCTGAGTCTCCCTCTGCCTTTAGCAGAGGGGAGATTAGGCACAGGTCTGCTAATTACTATTTAATCGTTCACTAATGTTGCAATGGGTTTGTCGATCAAAATCGAGTTACCAGTGGATTCAAAGTTTTCACAATCTCAGGAGGGAAAAAAAAAAAGACGCCGTATCTGAGCTGATCCAATTTCTTGAGAGGATTAAAGAAGGAATCAAATCGGCCTTCCTGATCTTTGCAGCCAGCCTTGCCATCAGGGCACTAGCAAGGAGAGAAGGTAGAATTGGAAGAGTGCCATGCACGTTTTTAGAAGCAATGAAACCTGAGCAGCAGGAAAGGGAGCATCCCAAGAACCACTCGGGGGACGTGAGATCCCATGAGTCTCTGCTCCAAGCTTTATCACTGTAATCTATGGGACGGGTTTTTTTCTTGGTATTGAGAGGCCCTCCCAGGCCACTGGACACAGGGAGACACAGCAACAATGACGTCATCATTTTAGTGGTAGAACCCAACCATAGCTGCTGGCTTGATCGCCCTTTTCGTTGACATTTTTCTTTGTATTCCCACCATTTAGCACAGTATCTGGCACATAGTAAGCACTAAATTTATGTTTGTTGACTGACTGAATGTGTCAGACACCAGGAATAAAAAAGGAAAAATGAAGTAGTCTTTGCTCTCAAGGACCTTACATTCTAAAGGAATAATCATAGTGGTATTCCACAACTTGCCAGATGGATCTCCCAAATAAGGGATATCTCAGGTTCAAGATATGTTGTGCTTTGTTGATAATTCAGAAGCCCCCATTTGTGTGCTTAACTTTCATTGTCAGCCAGAGGACACAGCTAGCTGAAATG
Source organism: Gracilinanus agilis (assembly GCF_016433145.1). Classification (NCBI taxonomy): domain Eukaryota; kingdom Metazoa; phylum Chordata; class Mammalia; order Didelphimorphia; family Didelphidae; genus Gracilinanus; species Gracilinanus agilis. The sequence continues at coordinate 19,881,860 of NC_058130.1, read as the reverse complement.
AAAGGCATTTAACGAAATGTCATAATGAGAAAAATAACAATAACAAACATGGGGTACACTTTCCCCCAAACCCACCCAGAATCTGTGGGGAGAGGAGACATCTATAGATGACAACAAATGGCGAGCCATACACAGAGGGAACATGTCTTTATGGCACATGTGTGCAGAGCGGCCAAGACAGGGGTGTGAGGAGAAGCAGCTTACCCTTCTGATGCCGAGGGGCCACTCGCTTCTTGGTGCTTCTCCCATTGACCTTGACCTCGTAGTCTGTTGGACACTTCTCCTATGGCTGCTGCCAAATGCTACTTGGCTGCCGTTTCCACTGCCTCCACTTTCTGGCTTAGCGAAAGTCCTTGGCTGGGTCTTGTTATACTCTTTAGAAGTCAGTACTTCTACCGCAGAACCAGCAGAACTCACCCTGTTTATTTTATCCAGTCTTGGCTCTGAGTCCTCCCATCTCCTGGGACACAAATACAAAAGGGGGAAAAAGCCATCTCAGCTCTCAAGGAGGTCACGTTCTAATGGATATTAGAAGAGGGGTCAAGGCTTAAGGATTTGTGGTAGCCTAGCTAGAAATTCTTTACTAAGTTCCCTGTGACTTTGGCTAAGTCATTTCCCCTTTCTGTACCATAGTTTCCTTATCTGTAAAAAGAGAGGACTGGGCAAAATTATGTCCAATGCTAATAAGTCGGCAATGCTAGGACTTGGTAGCTTACGTTGCCAAATCACAGAACGTGATGTCCTGCAGTTAGCTCTGACAGATTTCTAAAAGGCAATGTGTCCCTTATACATATAATATATACACATATTATATATATATATATATATATAAAATATAACACATATATACTATATGTGATATATACATATTACATATGAATGCATGTATATATAGATATGTGTATATGTACATACTTATATGTGTGCTTGCATGTATATATACATATATACACACATATGTGTACATAAGCACTAATTCAATCTAAAAAATAAACATATTCTGCCTGGTGAACCTAAAACATGCCAGCTCCAATGACAATAAACCTCCTACAAATGGACATTAGATCTATGAGCTCTGACAGAATGGGGGAGGAACACCAAAAAATAACGCCGACCTCAAACACTGTTATGCTATGTTAACCAATGGAATGAATCGGAGCCCCGCTGGCAGACCCCAGAGGTGGGCCCAAGGGGCTTGAGCAGTAGCCCCGAGATCCTGAGAGATGTGAATGATCTTATTCATTCATTGCTACCTGGGTTGTGTTTTATATTTGGATCTGACCCACCCATTGCCCGGCTTTTGCTTTAAAGGAATAGAAATCATATACAAAGAGGCTCACTCACCTCCTGCTTGTTTATTTTTGGTTTGATTCGGTTTGTTTGAGACTGGATGACAGAAGAGAAACACAGACCAGCCATCAGTCACAACCTCAATCTTGTGGAGCTACAGTTCTAACCAGCATCCCTTTTGGATAGACAAGAAGGCAATGGGGAAGACTTTGACCACCGATGGGTCCATGGGTGAAAACTGGGCAGAATCTCATTTAGTGCCTCTGTTTCTGTTTTGTTTCATATTTGATGAATGTGAAGAGAAAAGGCTAGCTGAGGTGATATTCTTTTACTTGCAGGTGGAGAAAATAACCCTAGGTTTAGAGCCAAAAGGAAACTTTGTGAGTACCTCGTGTGTTACACTGTGCAACCCCCACTCCATTTTTACAAATGAGGAAAATAAGGCCTATCGAAGTTAAAGGTCCAAAGTCATACTAGTAAGTAATAGAAGCAGAATTTGAACTCAAGTCCTCTGACCCCAGAGCTAGAACTCTTTCCATTATACTATTTAGTATCTTCCATTTGGGATAACCAATAAAGATCCAATTCTGATCATAGGATCTGAGGATAGCATGTTTGGAAATAGAAGGGATCCTCCAAGTTGACCATACTGTTCTAGTGTTCACCCATTTTCCAGAAAGCATCCTTTCTGATTATGAATGGAAGGACATGTGGTTAGGCCACTTTCAGAAGCCACCTACCTCTAATATTGGTGTAGCAGAGTACCATGAGCTTCCCCAAATTCTCATGTTTTACAGGTGAGAATCCTTTCCAAACCATGACAAATTAAGTTCATAACAAAGACATCATAATTATTAGTGTAAATAAAGTAATAATAGAACATCTTCTCTCTCTCTCTTTCTTTCTTTCTTTCTCTCTCTTTCTTTCTTTCTTTCTTTCTCTCTCTCTCTCTCTCTCTCTCTCTCTCTCACACACACACACACACACACACACAACTTGAATTCACTCTCCCACAAATCTATGTTCACTCAGTAGAAAGAGTCAACTTTCGTACCAATTGTGTGCAAGGCTTCCATACATGGAAAATCCACATGGCCATAGCATCTATGTGATATATGCACACACCAAGAACATGCCTAATCAAAATCCACATGTGAAGGGTCAAGGTGTCAATATTTTCTATTTCAGTCATTGTACTATATCAGCTATTTCCCAGGGTTGTTGTGAGGATCAAGTGAAATAATATTTATAAAGTGCTTTGCAAGCCTTAATGTGCCATATTAATAATGGTCACTGCTGTTTGACTCTCTGTTAGATTTTCTCCTCATAAAGAACTGATTGGTCTTCACAGTTCTCCACCTGGCATTCTTTGCCAGTGCTCTCTGCCAGGTATTACTCTCCACACCAGCTAGCTGATAGCTTAACTAGACCAATTTTAGAAGAGAAAATAGAATTTTAAATTAATCTCCCTGTAAAAAAAAAAGTAACAGAACTAGACAAATACACAATTGAATTTTTCCACATTAAAAAACAAATCGTTCTTGTTGCACAGTTTCTAAATATAATAAAAGATGTGCTAGCCATTTCTTCTTATAAGACCTATGTGATGTTCATTCCAAAACTTGGTAAAGAAGATCCTGAAAAAGAGATTTTTCAATCAATCTCAGTATTTAAAATAGAAACAAAATAAAATATGATAATATGTCTAAAATTAATTTGCCACAAGCAAACTGGAATATTATAATAAAGTCAAAGATGATTCAATAGTAAGAAACCATGAATGTAATAACATGAGACACTCAACAAAAGAGCTAATCAAAAGGGTGCCTTAAGCAAGGCAGGAGTCAATTCAATAAATTCAATAAATATTTATTAAGAGTCTGGTATATACAAAGTATTATCCTAAGCCCTGGGGATAAAAATGTTTTTCATATTTTTTATTTATTTCATTAAATGTTTTCCAATTACCTATAAAGTTTCTGGAACAATCATTTTTGAAAATTATGAATTCCAAATTATGTCCCTCCCTCCTGCCCCTTCCCTTCCTTAAGAAGGCAAGCAATTTGATATTGAGATTTCCATATTAGCTGTGTTGTAAACACAGACAAGAAAATAAAACAAGAAAAATGAAGAAAGCATGACTCAATCTGTGTACAGAGTTAATCAGTTCTCTCTCTGGAGGTTAATGTTTCTCATCATACGTTCTTTGGAATTGTCTTGATAAGAATAGCTGCCTTTCACAGCTGATCTTTGTTACAATATTGTTGTTACTGTGTGCAATGTTCTCCTGGTTTTGTTCATTTCGCTCTGCATCAGTTAATATAAATCTTCCAAGATTTTTCTGAAACCATCCCGCTAGTTATTTCTTATAACACAATAGTATTCCATCACAGTCACATGCCTTAATTTGTATAGACATTCTTGAAATAAAAATTTTTTTTAAAGGAAACAGTATCTGCTTTCAAGGATCTTATAAATTTACTGGTGAGATACAACACATACATACATACATAAGTATATAAATACTAAGTCTTTTTTAAGTGGAGGACCAGGGAGTTGACTCGAGATGAATTCCCATTGAGGACTTCCTCTCCTGATGGAGGTCAGCCCCTCTAGATATAATTTAGAGTCCTACAGAGTTGCCTAGAGCATTGAGAGGTTAATGTCTTGCCCAAGGTCACACAACTAGTATGTGTCAGAGGCCAAATTTGAATCTGGGTCTTTCTGACCCTGAAAGCTAGCTTTCTGTCCCATATGAACCCATATTCTCTTTTATGTATAAAATATATTACAAAATAATTTTGAGAGAAAGACAGTGATAATAAGATGGAGCAGGGAGAAAAATCAGTAGACATCTCATGCAGGAAGTGAGCCAGAAACTAGGAATCCTTTGATGAGGAGATGAAGAAGGAGTTCATTCCAGATGTGGGGAACCATTAGTACAAAACCTTGTGGGTAGGAGATGTAGTGCCATTTACAGAGATAGAAGATGAACCCTATCCACATTTATATATACTACTAATTACTAAGAAAAATGATTTAAAAAGAAAAGCCATTAGCAATAATAAAAAGTTTTCTTGTCAATAAAACATTTTGGATATTAACTTACTGAGACACAAATGAGACCCTTATAAAGATAACTTCAAAAACATTTTGACAGAAGATCAGCTGAAGCAATACCCTTTGACATGGCTCAATGACCCATTAGAGTCAAAATGTCAATATTTTCCCAATTAATTAATATATCTAAGGCAATACCAAGCAAACTGTCAATAAATTACTATATGAAACTGGATAAAAATTACTTTATGTAGAAAAATAAATGGAGAATATCAAGGAAAAATAAGTCAGTGTAGGGGGCCTTCCTCCTGTCAAACTTCAGAATTGATTAGTTATAATAAAGCAGTTATTATCTAAACTATCTTGTCCTAGGCCAAAAAGAAAGAAATGTGGACCAATGAAACAACATGGAGAAATAGAAGTATGGATGTCCACTTCTAGGGAAAGAACTGATAAATACAAATATATAAGATAGAGTTTTATAAATACATAATATGGACATTATATATGGATAGTCAAATGATACCTTCTTTAATATGGGGAGGGGAGGGAGGAGATATCTGGAAACTTTAATGTAATGAAGAAAATATAAAATGAAAGGACTATATTGGTGAAAAAAGTAGAAGTGGAAGCATAAAACAAGATTTTGTGTTTTAGAAATATTGGGATATTAAATATTGGGGAAAGAAATCATTAGAGAAAAAAGTTAGATAACAGTTTAATGTAGTTCAATCAAACAAATATTTGATGAGAATTATGGTGGTGGTGATGATGATGGTGATAATGGTGATGGTGACAGTGACAGTGATAGTAGCATTTCTATAGCACTTGAAGGTTTGCAAAATGTTTTCCAAATATGATCTAGCTTGACTGGGTATTCTCCTACCTCTCTCAGTTTACTACCCCCTTTTCCTCCAGAGGCCTCTTTCCCTTCAGACCCCTTAACTGCATTTCCCATGAACTCAGTAGACTGTAAGCTCCTTGAGAGCAAGCCCTGTTCTGCTTTTGTCTTCATAGCCCCAACATCTAGCACAGTACTTGGCTCTCAGGAACTACTTAAAAGCTTGTTGAATGGAATTGAATTTACTTGTTCCTGTAAGGGAACAGGAATCAAGAAGAGAAGCCAGTGAAATTGGAGACAGAAAATCATTTAGAAGGCTACTATAGTAACCCAGGCAGGGATGAGCTGAAAAGGGCCTGAATTAGGCATGTAGCAGCTGGAATAGAGGAAAGTAGACATGTAAGAGATTTTTCAAAGGGGGAAATGAGGACTTGATGACAGACTGGATCTGGGAGATTAAATAGAGACATAGTCATGACCTGTGGTTCTTTTCCCAAAAGATGAACCTCCTTTGTCATCACCAGGTATCCCCTCTGTCTTGGAATTGCCTTCCATCCTAACCAAGATGTTCAATGATGTCCACAATGTCCAAGAAGGCGAGCTAGAAGGCTACAATGACCAGGTCAAATACAATAGTCAATTAAAGTTTAAACAATTAAAATTACTCATTCTCTCTTTATTTTGAGGAGGGAGGGTGTTCTGGATCTATGATGTCATTAGGTAGAAATTTTCTCCACCAATACAATGGACAATTTATTTGTAGGAAAGAATTTTCTTAGGAGATTGTCCACCATCACACAGTAATAAGTCTGAGACAGAACCTGGACTCAAGTCTTTCTGACTAGAAGGCTGGTCATTAGTCCCCTAGGCTATGATATGTCTCTTCTTTCACTAATCAGGAAGCTACAAAGAAAGTGGCACCCACCACCATCTACAATTACTTCATTAAGAGTTTGCCAAACTGTTTTCAGGGAATGTTCCTTTTGGAGTATTTAGTTTATTTGGCATTTTTGTTTGAGGGTGGAGGGGGAACCTGCTGGGGCATATCTGCCATGTCCTGGCAAAATGTCTCAATTTTCAAAAGGGTCTTCATGACCACTGGCCATTAGATGTCAACATCTGTTGAGGAAGTACCTGAAGGTGGTCTGATTTAGATAGAAGAGTGACCAAGGGCTAGTGAATCAATTCTTTTTAGGCCTCCACTAAGAGGTAGGTATTTTGCTAGGTCTTGGGGATACAGATTCAGTGAGTGAGACAATCCCTATGGGTAAGGAATTTAAATTCCAATGGAGGAAACCAAATGGGTCCCCCAGGGCATCAGACAAGTCTGCTCTTGCTGACAGCACAAGGACAAATGGAACTTTCCCATTACTGAAATCAATTCAATCTTTGTTTCTGCCATCCCTACCCCATTCTTCCCTCTCTTTTCTTTAAAGTGGGGCCCATAAAGATCAAAGAGTCAAATCTCAGAAAAGGCTGCTTTATAAAGACCACATGAGAGGTACTACATGGACTTTTAGAATCCAATCCATAGTTTTCCAAAACGGAAACTAGTATGATTTGTCTCAGAATGATTCTTCATTAAAAAACAGGATTCTTCAGAGTAATTTCATCTCTCAGGGCTCAAGTGGAAAAATTATGGTATCTTTCTGCCATTCCTAATAGCTTCTTTTCAGCCAAGTATATTTGGCTCAGAGAACAGCCAAGATTTCTACTCTGGTTTGGCTCAGAGATCAGGAGAAGGGTTCTTAAAAACTCATTTGTTGAAATTTGTCTTTTCTGTACAGATTAAGGAGGAGTCTGCCAGAAGCTGAGGCTGAGATAGTGGAGAGAGAAATGATAGATCCCCCTATCTCAATTCCCCAGAGAATGGAGGCTTCTTGAGGGCAGGAAATATTTTCACTTTTGTCTTTGCACCCATAGTATAGATATATGTTGAATTGAATTAAATTGAACTGAACCGAATGAAGCTTTTCATCTGTGTTCAGATGAACACATGACTTGGAGGGTCTAGGGCATCTGGGAGGGCTTTTTATCTTTTGGCTTTATTGCCCTCCCTAGGAAATCTAGAGACCTCATCACATGCAAGTCCACAGTTCACAAAGTTCAAAGAGGGCTTACTGGGAAAAATAAAACCAAACCAAATCGTAGCCAATACAGAGCTCATGGAAAGGAGCAACATCTGGGAGGCCCAATCCTTCCTTCCCCAAGAAATTTGGATAGCTTTGGTTCCTTATGGCATTGCTTCTCACAGTGCCTCATCTGGCCCATGACTCTGCTATAGTTGTCTGTACTACAGGTGGTATTCAGTGTTGCTCCTTCTCAGTAGCCTGTCACTCCTTCTACGACTTCCCAAAGCTCCTAGTAAATGGTGTCCTCTTAGACCTGCCATTGCTCCTGGTCACAGTGTATCTCTGTGCAGTGTGACTCTCTCAGTTTAATTCCATCCAACAAGCATCTACAGTAATACCTTGGTTTTCATTGATATCAGTTATCATTGTTTTGGTTTTCGGCAATTTTTTCCAGGAAAAATTTATCTTTGGTTTTCATCCACTGCTTTGGATTTCCATTGGTGTGCTCACTTGACTTTGATGTTAATTTTGTGAAAACAAAGAGTGACCCACGTGGTCTCCTGCTCAGTGTGAACAATACGTGTATTGAAAAGCAAATAAATCCGTTTATCCATACAGATAGCAAATGAAAATCAGATGAAGCATATGGAGGAGAATATATATATGGAGGAGAATATATATATGGAGGAGAATATATATATGGAGGAGAAAATATATATGGAGGAGAATATATATATATGGAGGAGAATATATATATAT
>NC_058130.1:19847089-19864025 GCF_016433145.1 Gracilinanus agilis | reverse complement strand
CATGGGCTCCTAGGGCCATAGCTCTAGAGCGGAAAAGGATTTCAGTGGTTATCCAATCCAACCCCATCATTTTATCAACAAGAAAACTGAGACAGATAAAGGCTAAATGACTTGCCCAAGGTCACACGAGTAAGCAGTAAGGGCAAGATTTTTGTCTACCTCCTCCAAGTTCAGAGTCTTTCCCCCTCTGCTAGACCAACTCAAGATTCCCATTCAGTGATGTGTATTGGAAAGTACTCTGGATTTAGAGGCCCAGAATCTGCATTCAAATCCTGTTTACTAACTTGAGCAAAAAACTTTTAATCTCCTCCAGTCAGTTTCTTCATTTTTAAAATGAAGGAATTGGACTAGATGGCTTCTGAGGTCCCTTCCAGCTACAAATCCATGGTTCTATAAATCCATGTTAATGATGTTTGTAGTCTTTTGGGAGGCAAGAGAAGGGGACCAGCAACAGAAAACTCTGAGAAGCATCTTTAGCTCATCCAGATTTCCAGAAATTGAAATCATACCCAGTCCCGAGCCTCATGGATATTCAAGGTCACCCTCTATTCCCCTTCCCTATTTTGACTAAGATGCCCACGCAAGAAGCCTCGTCTTTAAAATCTTCAGATTATGGGAGTTCTGGCATTTAGAAGCATGAAAATAAATTCTCTGCACCAGAAAAGACCTTGTCCCAGGCCTATAAATGATTCATGGGAAGTATTATTACCCCAACATGTCCATGATCAATAGGAACAACTTAATTACGTTTGTAAATGCTGCCTATCTTCTCGGGCCAGTGCATTCTCTCCCCCCTACACCTGCAGGGACCAAAACAGATTAAATGGGCCTATTCAATACGGCCCATGAAATATTGATTAAAGATCTGGTTGGAATAAGTGTATTAATGTAGTCTCAGAGCACTCAAGTGAGTAAGAACACCCCGGGGGGAAAACTCCTCTACAGAACAAGTGAGATCAAAATGGGATACTTTGGAGGTGGTGAGAATGTAACTGAGTGAGCAGATCCTTTTTGCGATGTCACACGGCTTCATGGGACTTTTATCAAACCGTCCCGGTGATAAAAGGCTGGGCCAAGAGGGGAGGTAGGGGAGTGGGGGGAGAGATGTCAAATTCGAAGTAAACAGGAACAAAGCTACAAGTATTGACACATGCACGATGCTGGGCACTCACGGAGCGCATTATATGGATCGTGTCATTTGATTCTCCCAACGACCCCTCAGATAGGTAGGATTAGCCCCATTTCAGCAGAGAGAAGTCCAAAGCTCAAAGAGAGGTCAAGGGATTCGCCAAGGTCATACAGTACATCAATGGCAAGTCAAGGATTTGAACTAAGCTATACTGACTGCAAGTCCAGTGGGCTCTCCATGACATCACATGTTTCTTAAATAAAACAAATACTTCCCTAAGTTCAACTGAAATCAAGAAATCTTTTCCATCATCCCTCCTTCCAGGTATACTTGGGTTTTTAGCCATTGGCAGAAAAGAAGGAAAATGGGTGAATTGAAGAAAGGTACTGGAGAAGGGACAGCTAGAGTGGATAGAACACCAGTCCTGGCATCAGGAGGATGTGGATTCAAACGTGGCCTCAGATACTTTCCTACCTCTTGAAGTTTTATCCTGTATGGAATTCTCTACTTCTGCCTTTTTCCTTTGGTGAGTGCTGTGTGAAAATCAACTTCATGTCAGCTTTTTCGAACCTCAGACCCTCAGAGGGCCCTGTCCTTTGCCTGAGAAGGCCTTGGTGCCACTCGCTTTTCTTCAGCTCCCCAGGCCTGTTACTTCTCTTGCCCCTACCAATTCTCTGATCCCCCTGCTCAGAGGAGTGTTGTTAGAGAAAGGACTGAAGGGATAAAAACTTGTGCTGGGTAGGGGGCTTAAAGGAGGCAATAACATCTATTAATCCTGGGTGACAGCAGGCAAGTTCCTTTATGTCTCTGGGCTTTAGTCTCAGGTGATCCACAAAGTCACCTCCCACCCTTCATTCCACTCCCAGTTCTACTTTATTATGCTTCCATAAAGGTCTGCCCACAAAGACTCCAGAAAAAAAAGCAGTAGGGAAGAGCAGGACATTTAGTTCATTTGTTTGGTGAAGAAAGGGATGATGCTGGCTGGGACTATTCCTAGTTGATTGTGATGAGCTCTGCATCATTTGTTGGCTTTGAACCTTCAGGATCAACCACAATGCACACTACATGTGGCGACCACCACAGCTGTAAAAAGGAATCCTTTCTCTTGGGGTCAAAGTAGTTGTGGGCAGGGAATACAGGGGACACAGTCTAACTTGGGGGAGAATGGCAGTCCAGCTGTGGCTCATCTCTCAGAGAATCGCCACTCCCTCATGGATTGAGGACGGGAATGTGACCTCCCTCCATCACCACCACCACTATTGAGAATGATACCGTTCCAGGAGCAGGGACTTGCAAATAGGGCTGGGGGAGGCTGAAGATGGGGTAAATACTAGGGGAGGACCAAGAAACTCCTACTTCTCTTTCCCCTTAGGGATGAAGCGTGCCTCCCCCAGATGCTGAGACTTTTGGAGCAAAGCCTCAATCATTCCTCCCCTGCCTAGAGTCAGAGGCTCCAGTTGGCATTCAATAAATGTTTAATAGAATTGGATTGAATAAAATGGAAAGGAATTGATTAGAACTGAATTGATGTGATATGACCTTGGGCCAATCATGAATTGAAAGGCTCCAAGCATCTGTTTCCTCAGTTAGAAAATGGATATAATGTCAGCCCTACCTACCTCAATCAACCAATCAGTTTATTAAATGCCTCCTTTGAACCAGGCACTGTTTCTCATGGGATTATTGCATAGGTTAAAGCCAATCTGATTCTAAAAGCATTTATGAAATACTTACTGAATGCCAAGCATCCAGGCGGTGCCAAATTATTAAGACAGCTTGGACAGAGTAAAATGTTATCATTATGCAGACTCTACATTGTCAACTATTTGAGAATGGGAAGTTAAGGGATACCCAACTAATGAGTTGTAATATTTATTTTTGTCTTAGTCATCACTGAGGACACAGTAAATGCAAGAAATCCAATCCAGGGGTACCCCAGCAGCTCCCAGCTATTTATGCCAATGGGTCCCCAGTTATTTTTCATGAGGTGCATCTCAATTTGATCAACTGTTTCTTCACCCATAGGCCAGTCTTTCAAAGAATCTATCCTTCAGTTATTTTGGCCAGAAATCAAATCCCAATTGGAAGTGTACATGGCAGAAATCTTCTAGATTAGAGGTTGTTTTGTAGAAGGGTGAGATTTCAGTTTGGAAAGGAAGGTACAATAGCCTCACTTCCTAGATGGGGAAATTTAAGCCTAGAGCACTAAAGTGACTTCAGATCATAGAATTCCATTTGGAAAGGAAGCTGGAGACCATCTGGTCCAGCTACCTCCTTCTACAGTTGAGATCAAGATCACTCAGGCAACACTAATGCATTGCTGGTGGAGTTGTGAATTGATCCAACCATTCTGGATGGCTATTTGGAACTACGCTCAAAGGGTGCTATAAGACTGTCTTTCCTTTTGATCCAGCCATACCACTGCTGGGTCTATATCCCAAAAGAGATCATAAGGAAAAAGACTATAAAAATATTTATTGCTACACTCTTTGTGGTGGCAAAAAATTGGAAAATGAGGGGATGCCATTTGATTGGGGAATGGCTGAACAAATTGTGGTATCTGTTAGTGATGGAATATTATTGTGCTAAAAGGAATAATGAACTGGAAGGATTCCATGTGGACTGGAAAGATGTCCAGGAATTGATGCAGAGTAAAAGGAGCAGAACCAGGAGAACATTGGACACAGAGACGGATACACTGTGGCACAATAGAATGTAATGGACTTCTCTACTAGCAGCAATGCAATGACCCAGGATAATTCTGAGGGACTTATGAGAAAGAAGCTATTCACATCCAGGGAAAGAACTGTGGGAGCAGAAACACAGAAGAAAAACAACTGCTTGATCACATGGGTCAATGGGGATATGACTGGGGATGTAGACTCTAAACAATCACTTCAATGCAAATATCAATAATATGGAAATAGGTCTTGATCAATACACATGTAAAACCCAGTGGAATTGTGCATTAGCTATGGGAGGGGAGTAGAGGGAGGGGAAGGAAAGTATGAATCCTGTAACAATGGAAAAGTGTTCTAAATTAATTAACTAAATAAAAAAAATCACCCAAGCAGTAAGAGGCAAAGTCAAGATTGGAACCCAGACTCTTGTCTCCACATCCCCTGTCCTTTTGTTCCTTGACCAAAAGGGAACTTGGTATAATGGAACAAGCTCTGGATTTGCAATCAGAATGTGAATTAGCATTATTGCTTGTGCCATCTGCATGACTTTGGCCAAGGCACCTGATCTCTCTGGGCCTCAGTTTCCTTTTCTGTAAAAGGAAGGTGTAGAATGAAATGATAACTCATCTCCCTCCCAATTCTAACTCTATGAACCCAGGCAGCCAAGAGGCCAAGATTGGCCACAGTTGGGTCTAATCTCCCAGGATGCTTAGGATGATTTAATTTTCAATATCAAATTTTTACAGGATATTTTATCTCCTGTTCTGCAGGAAGAACTTAGCCCTGGGAGTTAGGGGACCTAGGTAACATATCCCACTGCTGAAACCTGAGCCCCATTAACAACATTTAGTCTTTATCAGATACAGACCAGGCATCTGCTGGGCTAAGTAATTATTTTGAACAACAACAATAACACAACCAGCAGGGCTGGGGCAGGTGAAGTATGTACTGAACAAAACGTTGGGCAAAATATTAAAGCAAGACACGGAAGGGACAGTCTTGACTTTGAAAGTAAAACGATCATTGAATCCTGGCTCACCTTCAATGCATTATAAATATCTTTAGAATGTGAGTCTGGAAAAACCTTTTTAGCTACCCCACCTATTAAAAAGGACTTTAAAGAAGCAGCAAGGTATCGAATAGAATATTGAATTTGGAGATGAGAGAATCTGGATTCAAATCTTCCCTCTTCTATTTGTAAGCTGTATGAAGCCAGTAGGGAGGAGGGAAATGAATCACACAGTGCATCCCACAACTCTCAAAGATTTAGGAAGTTATGTGCCCTGAGGCTTATAAGTACTGGCCACAGGATTTGGAGTCAGAGATACTGGGTTGAGGTCCTGGTTCCATCACTTACTACCCATGTGACTTTGGGGGGAAAAATCACCAAACTTATTGGGCTTCAGTTTTCTCATCTGTAAAATGTAAGAGTGAGATTCAGTGACTAGTAAGGTTCCTTCCGGCTCTACGTACCGAGTTCCTTTTATGAAGTCATCAATATGTGGCAATCTGACTTGGCGGAGGGACTTTTGACACTGGCAGAGGGACTTCTGAGCTGCCCACACCGAGGAAATCAGAGATATGTGGGGGCACCAAAGCCTGTAGAAAAACAAATCTGAAAACATTGATTCTTTCGATGAGCATTTCATGCCATGTGATTCTCTGTGGTGTGGATTTCAGGCTGCTTAGAAGCTCAAAGGGAATCAGAACCAGGTGGGCAGAAGGCTTCTCTCCCACCCCAGCACACAGCCCAGCCTCGTGCAGGCGTGGAATGGTCCAGAAGGCGGCCACTTGGTGGCTGCTTCCTTGCTCTTATGTAAGGAATCAGGCACATTGCAGGGCATTCTCTCAGTGACCTGTTACAAAACTTTTCTATGCACCTCCTAAAGACAAGCTGTTGTATACGTGGAATTTTGTACCTTTAAACTATGTTCCCAGAATTCCTTTCATCTCCCAGCATCCCTTTTCCTGCACCTCCAAGTTTGCATGGTTACGTTATTGTTTAATAAGTTCTATATCGATAGGGCTGGGTTTAGCTAGCTTTTTTTTTACTTTAGATATTATTAATAAATTTTAAACAATATAATTCTTAGTTATTGTATATTAATTTTAAAATCTGCCTTGTTTCAAAGATAATGGCTACAGGTATGCTACTCTGGCTAAAGGTTAATGACTCAACCCAAGAGAGGAGCTTTGACTTGGGGGTTTTACTCAGAAACATAGTAGATAAGGTGGAGGGTTGGTTTCAGGGTCTCATACATCATAGAGAACAGAGGACTCAGGAGGTATTGGAAGCCACTTTTGGGACAGTATGGAATAGAGACATCATCTCCCAGCCCTTTGGCAGAATCTGTACCCCAAACCTCAAAGAGCTAATAGAATAGTCCAATGGACAAGTCATTTCCAATGGGCACGTATAATATAAGAGAACACAGATGTGGAAACACTAGGAAAGACACCCATGTAACCAGAATCCCCCTCTCTTCCCAGTCCTACCTGGATCTGTTGTGAAAAGGTCTCCCTTACCAAACTCTTTGGTCTTGTATCACACAGAGCTCTCTAGTCTTTGCATAATGGTCTGTTTAAGAACACTAACCCTGAATCCTGGGTTTTCTCTGTTCTTCTCTGTGACTCTTGGTCACATCCTTGTAAGGCCAGTCCTCTTCAGCTCTGACAAGAAATATCCCCTATGGAAAGCCCTTTGTTAGATACTCATTGGCAGTGTCAACAGTAAACCCTTTGGCAGTCGTGCCTTCTGTAAACAGTTAGGAGAAGAATTTTCATAAAGGTTGCATCACTGACCCTCGCTGGAAGGAGGAGGGAGCCATGACTATCAATCAGTGCTATTCATGAAATTTCCTTATGGCTCAAAGAACGTGGAAAAGTGATGCTCAAGCACTGGTGAAGATATATCTTGTTTCATTTTATTTCTATCAGATGACACAAATCTAGGCAAAAGAGCTAACACAAGGTTATGCCAGCTTGAAAAAAAGTTCTTATGATGCTAGAGCACGAGTCTACATTATATAAAACGAAAATAAATGGGAATAAATGTCAAGTCTTATACTTGGGTTCAAAAAGTCAATTTCACAAATACAAGCCAGCAGAAGGGACATGGTTAGATGTAGGTTTGTCTGAAAGAGGACTGGCGATTTTAGGGGGCAGCAAATCGATACAAATTAGTCAGCAGAGTGATTTGGAAGCCAAAGAAATTAATGCCATGTTAGCCTGAGACACAGAACATCTAAGAATAATGAAGTGCTAATCTTCAGTACTCTGTTCTGATCAGATCACAGTCTGGAGTACTGGGTGCAGTTCTTGGTGCTGTGGTTTAAAAAAAGACATTAATAAGCTAAAGAGCATCCAATGGAAAACAGTCTGGATGGCAAAGGGCTTTGAGTTTGTGCCCTGTGAGGATTGGTTGAAGAAACTGACTGTATTTAATCTGGAGAAAAAGAAGACTCAAGTGGGTTGAGGAGGGGAAGATGCGGGGTGAAGAAATCCGATAGCTCTGTCCACATTCTCGAGACTGTTGTGGAAAAAAGTTGAGATGTTCTCCATTTGGCCTCAGCAAGAAGAAACAAAACATTTCAGTTTTCCTCTTTAGGCTTTGCATTCAGAAATAGAATTCTAGCATTTAACACAGTTCCTAACTATTTGGTTTGTCCAATAGTGGAATGAGTTATGTCAGGAGGTAATGTAAGTTCCTTTCCTTGGAGGTCTTCCAGCAGATGATGGATGACCACTTCTTGGGCATATTGCAGAGATAATATTGTTCAGGTATGAGCCGATAACTGCTGAGCTCTCTCCAAACTCTGAAGTTCTGTCTTTAGTTTTGCTTCCGTATGTGTGAGTTATTAATATGTGAGAACCAAGAAGAATTCTATCAGAAACCAGAGTTCTGGCTCAGATTCTAAGGTTCTCCAAAAGCTGAAGAAATGTGTTCCACCCAATTTTTTATGTTAAGAGGAAAATGTCAAGGACGAAAGATATTAAAATGAATAAAAGATAACTCTTTGAGTTGGTGTTATCATTCTATCCCTTCATTCTGTCATGGTTTCAGGCAGAAACTCAGACATTATTCATATAGAGCAGTGGTTCCCAAACTTTTTTGGCCTACCACCCTCTTTCCAGAAAAAATATTACTTAGAGCCCCTGGAAATTAATTTTTTAAATTGTAATAGCAATTAATAGGAAAGATAAATGCACCTGTGGCCATCACCACCCCCCTGGATTGCTGCAGCACCCACCAGGGGGCAGTGGCACCCACTTTGGGAATCACTGATATAGAGTAATGGGACTGCCAGAGTCCTAAGATAACAACAGAGCCCATGTCCCTTTTCCAGGTATCTCTAGGCCATAGATTCAGAGCTGGAAAGGGTGTTAGAAATCACTTAGTCCAGCCCCCTCATTTTTCAGAGAAGAAAACCGAGACTCAGTGAGATTATGTGACTGGTCCAAAGTCACACATAGTATCATAGATCAGGAGTTGGAAGAGACCTCAAAAGCCCTGCAGTCAAACTCCCTCTTTTTACAAAGGGGGATATTGTGACTCCCAGAAATGAAGGGACTTGCACAATTTCCCATAAGTAGTAAATGGTCAAGAAACAATTAATGCTTGTTGAATTGAATTAATGGTTCCTTTTCCTGTGCTCATCTTGAACAATGCAAGAGAAAATGATCAAATGTCCCACGGAATGATATTGCCATTGATTGCATCATGGAACTAACTCATATTTTCTCTAAGGAGACCATGGGAGACATCTTTCAATTTACTTGTGACTTCCTTCTTTCTTTTGGTCTTTGTTTATTATGGAAATGTCAATACAGATGTGGTTTAGTCCCTCTAATAGTACGTTGACTCATTGGTCATTGGATGAGATCCAACTCATTGGTCTTTATGTGTGTAGAGTACCAAGGATGAAATCAGTGTTTGTAGAAGATCTAAAAATAGCAATCCTTAGCACCCTCTGATCCCTTCTTTCATATTATGCCACCATCACCGTGGAAGCAAATGGGAACTTCAAAGGAACAAGGGCCATCTTGTATTTGTCTTTGTTTCATGTGTCACCATAAGCAGGAGGTCCTCATAATGATGAGTCTTCCTATACTGAAGTCACCCTGGTCCTGTGGCAGAAAGCATCTTTACCTGCGATCAAAATAGAAGCCTTTCTCTAACTTGGCAGAATCTGTAAGGGGATGTCTAATGAGTTGTCAGAGTAGGACTTTTGGGAAGGAAGATTGAAAATGCTTATGAATTTTGACTATTGACCCAGCACCAGATAAACAGACTGGATCCTTGTACAGAGGCATGGGGTGGCGGAGTGAATAGAGTGCTATACTCGTGTAGAAACTTAATATTAATTTGTACCCCTTTTTGACATCCCAAGACATCCTTTTTGATTTTAAAAGGGAAAATGTTTGACCTTAAGACTGAAGCTTCAATGGGTGCTTCTTCCCCCTTGCTGAATCAGGGTGGAGACAAGGTCTTTGTTTATCTATAAACAAACCTCTAGATTAGTGAAATAACTAAATAAGCTAAGCTATAAGCTAAGTAAGACAGTGAAAAGTGGACACATGGGCTGTGCAGCCATTCATAAGGTTGTCTGATTCCTGGCATCCAGAAGATCCACCTCTTCTTGTTCAGACTGAGGTTGGAGCTCTCCAGTCAAAGAGGCTTGGGAAAGGGACATCAGGAAGAGCATAAATTGTTGTAGAGGGATGAAGTAGGCTCCTTTTCCTTAGAATTCTGGATGGAGGAGGTATAAGGTCTGACTTGGAGCTGGGACTGGCTTGCAGGGGAAGTGGCTAAGAGAGTGCCTGGTGCTTCTTCTTTCTCTGGCCCAATTTTTGTTATCTAATCAATAACTATAAATTAAGATATGGTTTCCTTAATCATAATGCTTGGAGTCAAAAAGGCATGAGTTCAAATCTGAACTCAGGCACTTAGTAGTCAGGTAACCTTGGGTAAGTCATAAACCTTTTTTTTCCCCTTAATTCCTTTATCTGTAAAATGAGATGAACAAATGTTTCACAAGCCTTAAAGTACTACATAAATTCTGGTTATTATTATTGCGTGCCTTGTTGTTGTGGTTGGTCCTATGTTTTCAAAGAGGATCAATGGCATCATGGTGTATAAATGGACATTTTGAACCTTGGACTTTATCCCCCATAAATCCTTTAGTATTTCCCCAAATTCCCTTTAATCTCTCCTGCACCTCCACGTTTGCGTGGTCACTGTTTTATGAGTTCTGTAGCTCCTCCCTCTTCCTCTCTTTTTCACTGACATGGGTCAAGTGAGTTCAGCACCTTTTCACTCTAGTTTTTTATGTTACTTTATTATAAATAAAACTTTATAAAAATATAATATTTAGTTCTTGGATTTTCATTTTAATCTCTACTTGGGGCAGCATCTTGACTTTTTCATGAGACAGAGTTGGACAAAGTCGTCAGCCTCTCTCTTCCAAAGTCACTCAAGTCCACGGCAAGGCGAAAGTCAGGACACCTGGTGATGGCCTCGGATGCAGTGGACAACCTTGGCGTCTCTGATGTCTAACGATGGGCTGGACTCCTGTTGGTCCCTCTGCCTGGTTTAGTTTGTCTCGGATTGGCCCCGTCCATGCAGCCTTGGACTTCCACCCCAAACCAAGCTGGGACCAAACTTCTCTGTCTTCCAGCTCTTCAGTGATCGTAAGCCATGAGGACCAGGTGTGTGGTCACATTTTGGCCCACGACCACTCCACTGTCCAGACTGAAGCTGTAGAGAATTCAGATGGGAAGTCTCAAAACTCCAAGTGAAAGAAGGCAAGGATAGGGGAAGAGAATGTTGCCTTTGGGAAGATGCCCTTGTCACGACGAGATGTCGTAGATCACACACTGGAGAACGGAAGCTCCTTGAGGGCAGGAGCTCACATTGGTTCCACTTATATCCTTGCCTATCCCGTGCCCGGAGCTGAATCAATGTTTATAAGCTGAGAAATCTTACAGGTTCCTGACTGCAGTAAAACCTTCACTGCAAGGCTAGAGTGAGGGACTGAATTTGGGAAGTCGTTGGCAATGGGAACTCCCACGTGAGGAAATTCCCTCTACCAATGCAACTTGGCACCTTTTCTGCCAATTTGTACAACTTACAGTCTTAGAGAGTTGCCTAGAGGTTAAGTGACTTTCCCAAGGTCTCCCAGTCACTATGGGTCAGAGGCCAGAGTTTGAGGCCTCTATATCACATTACTCTTCATTGGGAGTTTGATTTGTGCAGACTAGCATAGGGGATCACGCCTTAGAGGATAATCTTTACAGAGAAATCTGACTTTCCCCAAAGTCTATGAGGCTTACTAGCTGTCCAAATCAGAGCTATTTCAACACTGAATTTTGATGTTTATGTATCTGTGTCTTGGACAGACACTGAAAACGGACAGTGAAATGGCCCCAAAGCTCAACAGGAAGAGGAGTGGGTTGGACGGCCTTTGGGAAATGACACCATGCTTTTCATGACCCCGAGCTTCTCCCTGAAACAAAGGCTCATCTCTTCCACCACAATATCCTTCCAGTGATGGGCTTGGCTGCAAGTCCTGGAACACCAGGCTCCAAAGCAGGAAAGTCAAGGGTCACTCCAAGGTCAGCAGAGAGCCTCATGGTGGGAGTGAGCAGGCTGCGACCCATCACCAGTGAAGAACACCAAGACGAGTGTGAAATGATCTCATCAGGGAGACGTGCGATGAGAAAGCGGGGCAGAAGTCTCTGAGGCAAAAGCGAAGGCCAACCCACACAAGCACGATGGATGGACTCTCAGTAAAGGAGCCACAGGAGAACGTGGACAAGAGTCACACGGAATGGAAATGTGTAAATTAGAGGCTGCCGGGTGACTTAGAAGTCAGAAAACCGGGCTTGGAGATGGGAGGTCCTGGGTTCAAATTTGACCTCTGAATCTTTTCAGCTGTGTGACCCTGGGTAAATCACTTAACTCTATTGTCTAGCCCTTTATCACTCTTCTGCCTTAGAACCAATACTTAATATCATTTCTAAGACAGAAGATAAGGGTGAAAATAAAAGGTACAGATTTGATGGGTTTGGTCATTGGCAGAGATACCCACATCAATAAAATCCCAGATCTATTAAATATCCAGACACTGACTAAAATACTTCTATAGCACACATCTACTTGAAATGTTACAATTACTTTATTTCCTGGGTCTTGATCCACCGCGCATGTAAAACCCAGTGGAAATGCACGTTAGCTATGGGAGGGAGGTGGGAGGAGGAGAGGGAAAGACCATGAATCATGGAACCATGGAAACATGGTCTTAATTAATCAATAAAAAATTAAAATAAAAAATAAAAACAAAGGCAGAAAAAATTCTGCAATTCAAAACAAAAACAAACAAACAAAAAAAGAAGTGACTTGATTTCCAATGGCTGTGTCTACAGAACATTCCAGAGAGCATGGACGAAAATGGGTATGTATGACTCTTGAATCAAATGCCCTAGACATGAATCCATTTTAAATATCCCCAAAGAGACTTTCGGGGTGTAGGCTAGGTGCTGCCCCAGTGTTATTCCAGAGGCACTCTCCAAGATCAAAATCATGAGCAGGAGGGTCTTGGAGCCTCAGCGGACACTCAGGTCCCTCACACTGGGCAGCAGTGGTCTTGGAGGAGGGGAGCCTGGATTTGATCTCGTCTCACTAAGGAGGCGTGCAGCCTTGGGTCAGTCACTTATGGGCTTTGCATGTCATCTTCTCCATCAATAAAATGAGGATTTAGATTGGACGATCTCTAAGGCTCCTTCCAGCTACCACATGCCACAAAGTTCTATCGAGTCTTGCTCGCTGGTCCAAGAAAGGCGATGGACGACTCCTTCCCTGGCAGACGAGCCAAAGACTTACTCTTGACCGTGGCCTCAAGCAGGGGCAGGGCTTCTCTGGGAGCTGAACTCCATGCTTTTCCAGTGGTTATAAAACATACAAATTAAAGGGCTATTAATATTATTGCCCCACACTGAAGGCATTATGAAAAGGCTGATTATCTCCGTGGTGGTCTCTATCATCAATTAAAACCCATCATTGCCATCCGTCTCTCTAGGACCGAGATTTAAATGAACGTCTCAATCAATAGCAAATGTGAAATCGCCACCCCGAGGACCAGATAAAGCAGCCGTGGCTTGATGGCTGCTTAGATGTTTTCTCATGGAAAAAAAATATCGGACTTAATCACGATGACTAGCGAAGCCCCATTCTAACAAAATGTAAGGCGCCGTCCTGATTTGGGGCCTGAAAGAAAAAACCTTGTCCTTCCAGTATGGAAAATCCTTGAAAGGGATGCTTTTTTATGAGCAAAGGAGGTCTACCTTTGAATCCTAATCATGTCTCTGGTGATTACATGGGACAATATGGTGGAGCAAGTCAGGTATTGCATTTGGAATAAAAGACCTGGGTTTGAATCCTACCTCTGACACGTGTTAACATAGCACTCCACTCTATGATTTTTAGTTATCTCATCTGTAAAATGATGATGATAATACTTGTAGAACCTACCTTATAGGGTTGTTGAGGCTCAGATGAGATAATACAGGCAAGGTGTTTTGCAAACTTTAAAGTTCCACAAGTGAAAAAGTGGGGAGGAGGTAGCTGGGTAGCTCAGTGGATTGAGAGTCAGGCCTAGAGGCGGGAGGTCCTAGGTTCAAATATGGACTCAGACACTTCCCAGCTGGGTGACCCTGAGCAAGTCACTTGACCCCCATTGCCTACCCTCACCACCCATCTGTTTTGGAGCCAATACACAGTATTGACTCCAAGATGGAAGGTTTAAAAAAAAAGGCCAGCTATGTGACCCTGGGCAAGTCACTTGACCCCATTGTCCACCCTTACCACTCTTCCACCTAGGAGCCAATACATAGAAGTTTAAGGGTTTAAAAAAAAGGGGTGGGGAACAGCACCATCTAAGAGACAGTGGACCTGGGTTCAAATTTCATTTCAGATGCTTTCTCCCTATATGACTTTGAGTAAGTTAATCTTCTATGCCTTGGTTTCCTCATTTATAAAATGAGTAACTCAGACTGAGTAATCCTTGATATTTCTTTTAATTCTAGCTCAGTCATCCTGCAAAATGTCACCTATTGTTATTTTTGTATAGAATGGCAAGTCATGACCCTGGGAAGGCTGTATTTCAAGCTCTAACCTCAACACTGAAGCTTCAATTCCTAAGAGAAAGGAATGGTAATACATCCTTCGGAGAGTCATTTGAATTTAAAGTTTGTAAAGCACTTTGCATATATTATCCTACTTGGTTCTTAAAATAAGACTGAGGCTTGTTATAAGAATTAAATGAGATAATATAGGTAAAATACTTTGCTATTATTATATTCCCATTTTACAGATGAGAAAACTGAGGCATAGAGAGATTAAGTGACTTATCCAATATCACTTAGCTATGAAAATTACGAGGCAGGGTTTGAGTTCTGTTCTTCCTGCCTCCTACACATCTCACCAGCTAGCTAAGTGGCTGAGTGTATGATCAGTAGGAATAACAGTGAGAGGTATCACAGAATGGTGCCTAGACAGCAGGGCTTAGCACCAGGGCATATTTGGGTTCAAGATCTCACTCTGATACATCTTGGCTTTTAACCTCTCAGTGGCCTAGTCACTTGCTAGGTTTTTAAACTGGAGAGCAGGTACTGACCCGCATTAATGATGTCAGAAGTTCCTTTTACAGATCCAGTTCATCTCTCCTGTCTAAAAAATATATATTTAAAAAAAGAGATATATAGATTCAGATCCTGAGCGGACTTTTAAGATCATCTGGTGGTGGTGATGGGGTAATAAATTAAACAAAGTGATTAAAAAAATTTTTGGTTCAATTTTATTTTATTTTGGGCTCAAAATTATCTTCTTTCCTTGATCCATTTTCCCCTGTTGAGAAAGCAAAGAAGACAAAGCCTATTACAAATATTTACAGTTATAAAAAAAACAAATTCCTGCCTTAACCAAACTCAGGGGGGGAATGAAGAAAAAGGAGAGAAAAATGATCTGAGTACATCAGCTTGCTTTTGGATGTGGTTAGCGTGCTTCCTCGTGAGTATTTTGGAATTATCGTTGGTCATTGTGTTGATCAGAGTGTCCAAGTCTTTCAGAATCGGTTGTCTTTACAATATGGATATCATTGTTTAAATTATTGTCTTGGTTCTGCTACCTTCATTTTGCATCAGTTCCTATAAGTCTTCCCATGTTTTTCTGAAACCATCCACTTCATCATATCTTCCAGCACAATCGTAGTCCCTCACAATCCTATACCATCACTTGTTTGGCCATTTTCTAGTCAATGTGTATCCCTTCATTTTCCAGTGCTTTGCCACCACAAAAAGAGCTGCTATAAATATTTTTGTGCATGGATGTCCTTTACCTTTTCTCTCTTTAGGGTATAGATCTAGTAGGTGTTTGGGGAAAATGGCCTTTAGTTTTCTTTCTCTGTTTAGGCTCTCCCTGGTTTAGGTATGAGGTCATCAAATCAATCACTTTGCTGATGGGGAAACAGGGGCCACAAAATGTGAAATGGGGTGTCACAACCCAGCATCTGAACCTAGGTCCTTTGACTCCAAAGCCTGATTCTTTACATGATGCCCCACACTGCCTTCAAGGCCCCTTATAGGCCTGTAGTAAATATTAATAAGAAAATACACGAATAAACAAAATATTTTTGTGACATCTATAATAATTTTTAAGCACATAAAGGGATCCTGAGGTCTTCCTGGCTCTGTGGCTGGCTTTCTATCTACCAAACCACACCACACCATACCACACCACACAGTCATTCCATTGCCCATGGAAATCTAATAATTCAGGAAGCCCCAGAGGCTCGTGGAGCCAAGTACAAGGCTTGCCTCAGTTTCCTTGGGCAGCTTTCTGAACCATTGTTGGCTTTCTCTAGTGACAATTGCAGTCTATTAAATTTGGTTAATTGTGTTCCAGTCATTCCCATTCAACAAGTTGGAAATGTTCCCTCCAAGGCCCTCTTCCTCCTCCAATTCCTTGTCACTTTGCATCAGTCCAAGGTCAGGAATGCTAATGCCCAGCCATTTGAACTCCACCTCCCCTGCCTGAGGAACAAACTAACAATTAGTCCCGGGACCAGCATCAAAAAGAGCAGCCCAGCATGGAGTCTGTCTAATTAGTCATATGAACGGTGGGTTTCCTCTTCGCTTCCTCATGCAAGCATGCCTGTCAGATCTCATACAAGGAGACTTTCTTGTCTGACGTATGACCCAAAGGCGACTGGGAAGAACAGGTAGTCCTGCTGTCCACCCATGATGGTCCCTCTTGGGGCAACCAAAAGAAGTCGCCATGAAATTGCAGGCATTGCTTCGCAACCTGGTGTTCGATTTGCCAGTGAATCGTAGAGAGGAGAATTATTAGGGACGACTCCCAAAGGCGAAGATAAGAGCCACATTGACTTTAAAAAAATCTACCTTTGATTAAGAATTTCTTTCGTATTAATGGAAAACTAAGCAAGATGAGGGATTCAAAGTGAAGGCTGACCTGTTAATCCTGGGAAACCGAGTTGTTTAGGCCAATGCACTTTTTTTTCCCACTCAAAAGCCTTCATGTTGCTGAAAGCCAACAGTCAGATGTAAGCTGGGGGACCTCAAGCCTCCGGCTTACTTCGGGGGGAATTAGAGGACATCCTCAAAGGCTCCAGCCGACCCACTGCCCCTCAGTCGTCCATCGCCCTTAGCCGGCTACCTGGACTTGGGCCTCATCCAAGGATTCCAGTAAAAGCGGCCTGAAGATGAGTTGGCTGAGAAATAAGAGAGTGCCTCGCTGTCTTTTGAATCTCCCAAGTGAGTTTTTCACAGCCCTAACCTTCCTTTCTGGGGTTAATTTACTTAATTGCCAATCTACCAATCAAGAATGTGTGTGTGTGTGCACTCACATGCATGTCTCTGTCTCTCTAGGACAGCTCTTGCTTTCAGCATTTTGAAACCACTTTGTTGTTGATATGGTTATTTTTATTGCAACTATTAACAGTGGACCAAAATCTGTAGATCTCTTTCTTCTGGGGTGAAAATGGCGGCAGGGAGACTTGGCTTCATTCAGGTTAGTTTAGGATTATAAATTTCAAAACTGGAAATGACCCCA
>NC_058130.1:19834043-19842097 GCF_016433145.1 Gracilinanus agilis | reverse complement strand
ACCACTCCCACCCCCACCCCAAGAGCTTTTGTTTACATCAGCATTTACCACATTGGAAATTAAAATTTCTTGATGATGAAAATAGAAAAGAGGACTTTGAGGACCACAGATCTAGTCTAACCTCTCTTTAGGAATTAGTTTAACCATATTCCTGTGTCAAGTATTCACTGGAAAACAATTCAGAGCATTGATGAAAAAAGTAGTGTTTGGGGTGGGAAGCACTATGAGCTGGTCTAACTGTTCTGGAAAACGATTTCATCCCATAAGTCACTGAACTGCCCTTGCCTTCTGATACCCTACTGGGCATATTCCTCAAGGAAGTCAGTGAGAGAAAAAAAGAGGTGACAAATATTTGTAGTAACATTCTCTTGAGATTTATAAAAGAAGAAATGGAAGTGAAATGTGTGTTCATCCATTGGGGAATAGCCAAACAAACTGTGAGATATGAAGGTAACAAAATGTTATTGGGCCATAAAAAACACTTAATGTGAAGAATAGAGTAAATATAAATGGAGCTTTGTATGAACTGAGGCAGAATGAAGGAGGTAGGCAGAACGGAGAGAATATACATATATTCTCTCTACCCATATATAGCGTAAAGGAGGGGAGGGGAGAGAGACAGAGACAGAGACAGACAGACAGACAGAGACAGAGAGACAGAGAGAGACACACACAGAGAGAGACAGAGGCAGAGGCAGAGACAGAGATACACAGAGGGAGAGATTCAGAAAGCCTTGAAGTGCATGGGAGCATTTACAACTGGGAGGATGAGGAAACACAAGGTGGCAGAAGTGGTGCTTGAACTGTGTGTTGAGGGAAGTCTTTTTAAGAGGTAAAAGAGATCCAGGAAGGTAGTTCCGATCTGAGAGATGCAAAGACACTGAGGTCAGAGGCTGAACACTGTGTCCTGGAACAGTCTGCAGGTCAGCTTGATTGAAGTAGAGAGTGAATGAAAGAGAAAGATAAAATAGGAAAGTGGAAAGGTAGGTGGGAGCCATTATGAGAAGAGCTTTGAATGCCAGGATGAAGGGCTTGTATTTTATTTCTTGAGAAAACAGGAAGCCACTGGAGCTTTTTTTAGGTACGGAAATTGTAATGTCAGATCTATGTTTTAGGAATATCAATTAGATGGATCTGTAGAGATTGGACTGGAGAAGGGAGAGACAGATTATTAATTTGATTTTTTTTCATGTTAATATTTTCATTTGGTGCTAAATTTTTGATAGGGCGGCTAGGTGGCACAATGGATAGAGTGCTAAGCCTACAGTCAGGAAGGCTCATCTTCCTATGTTCAAATCTGGCCTCAAAAATCTAGTAACTGTGTGACCCTAGGCAAGTCATTTAACTAACTCTGTTTACCTCAGTTTCCTCACCTGTAACATAAGCTGGAGAAAGAAATGGCAAACAACTCTAGTATCTTTGCCAAGAATACCCCAAATGGGGTCATGAAGAATCATGCACGAATGAATAAGAACAACATTATTTTTATTGAGATATCTAAACTTGAATTTATTCAGTACTGTTTTCTCTTTAGATCATCATGCTGACACCTTTTATTGCTTTAAAAAATGTGTCATACTTCTGCATTTAGATTGGTCTCCATGTCTTTCCACTTCCAATGCTATAGTCATATATTAATATTGTGGTGTTTTGTTTTTTTTTTTAAACCCTCACCTTCCATCTTAGAACCATTACTGTATGTTGTATTGGTTCTAAGGCAGAAGAATGGTAAGGGCTAGGCAATGGGGGTCAAGTGACTCGCCCAGGGTCACACAGCTGGGAAGTGTCTGAGGCCAGATTTGAACCCAGGACTTCCCATCTCTAGGTTTGGCTCTCAATCCACTGAACCACCCAGCTGCTCCCATTGTATATTAATATTGTTGCTAGACATTGTAGCAGATGCCCACAGAGGCAGCACAGCGTAGAGGAAAGGACCCTGAATCCGGTTATCAGAAGATCTTCGTAAATAGGTACCTCAGCTGGGCAAACCACTCATCTATGTTCTCGGTGCCTCAACTAGCTCCTTTGTAAAGTAGGGCTAGTGCCACTCACAGATGACCAGGGCACATAAACGTGCATTATTGTTATTATTGCTACCTGCCATGAGATTTATATAGACATCTTTATTTATATACAAATTTTATATCTAAATAATTTATATGGAAAATATATATAAATTATGTGTACATAAAATTATATATAAATATTTATTTGTATAAATCACGAGATCAATGAACATGGCAAAAATGCAAACCAAAAGAGTGAAATCGAGTTTGTGTTTGTCTTCAGTGAAGGAGAGCAAAGACAAGGCGAATACCTGAAAATCGCCTCTTAATCCAAAGTTCCATTTGAGTCGATATTTTCAACTTAGACGAGCTGTTTGCGTATAGATGGCCCAGTATGGAGTTTCCCTGCTCTCATTTCCCTTTGTGTCTGCCAGATGAACACAGGGAGGCAGCAAGGTGTAGGTACAGAGGATGAATGCTGGCCTTGCAAAAGTCCAGAGAGATCTGGGTTTGACTCCTGCCACTCGATCCTTGGGCAAGATTCACTTAACCTCTCAGCCTCGTTTGGTTCACCTGTAAAATGGCAAATGGTAAAAAAATAAAATAAAATAAAATAAAAATGGTAAAAAAAAATAGCACGTGCCTTTGAGGGTTGGGAAGATGAAATGCGATAATGTATATAAAATGGTTTGCAGGGGGCAGCTGGGTAGCTCAGTGGATTGAGAGCCAGACCTAGAGATGGGAGGTCCTGGGTTCAAATCTGACCTCAGACACTTCCCAACTGGGTGACCCTGGGCAAGTCACTTGACCCCCATTGCCTACCCTTACCACTCTTCTGCCTTGGAGCCAATACACAGTACTGACTCCAAGAAGGAAGGTGAGGGTTAAAAAAAATAATAATAAAAATAAAATAGTTTGAGAACTTTAAAGGGCTACTTCTATTCTGATCTAGCCTATTATTAATTATTTAGTTCTGTATTATATGTATTATTATTATATTAATTATTACCATTTACTAGCTATTAAGATCTCATTCTTGCCTTTTTTTTGTTGGGGTTGAGATGGAAACGGCCCCAGGACAAGTCGCTCTTAACTGGTTATTCTTTTATATTTCTTTCTACCTATTTCTGTCTATGATTCTTTTATGTTGACTCTTCCGATGGTTTGCCACTGAATAAGTCTTGAGCCGTAAGCTCGTCCTCTGGAGGCTCCTCGAAAGCTCCTTCGGCACCTCTGAGAGTCGTCACAAAGACACAAAAATGTCCTGAACCTCATTTTACTACCTCGGATGGCTTTTGTGTCATGAAGTCTTTTCTTCTGTGTCATTTGGAGATTCAGGAATATTCGCTATACCGACAGCTATTTAGAAAAACAAACGAAAGCAGCCCGTTCTCGAGTTCTGTGCATGGTGGTTAGGTTGAGGTGATTGTAGGGGATGATTCCATCTCGCCAGTTCCATTTACTGAATTTCCAAGGGTATCTCGGCATTTGGGTTTTCAGTGAATTTATGAAGGACAGGGAGCTTCCCGTGTGTACTTCTAGTTTCCAACGAATGTCTTTTTTAGGTCTCTGGTAGACGCTATTTTTTTTTTTTTGGTTAGTCTTATCATTATTATATCATTCTATTAGTATTTTTTCCCCATGGGGTCCAGATATATATAGCCCTTGACTGAGTTGCTAGCCAATTACTTTTTTTTTAAACCCTTTACTTCTGTGTATTGGCTCCTTGGTGGAAGATTGGTAAGGGTGGGCAGTGGGGGTCAAGTGACTTGCCCAGGGTCACACAGCTGGGAAATGTCTGAAGCTGGATTTGAACCCAGGACCTCCTGTCTCTAGGCCTGGCTCTCAATACACTGAGCTACCCAGCTGCTCCCCCTCCCCCAAAGCCAATTGCTTTTTTTTTTTTTAGACCCTTAACTTCTGTGTATTGTCTCATAGGTGGAAGATTGGTAAGGGTGGGCAATGGGGGTCAAGTGACTTGCCCAGGGTCACCCAGCTGGGAAGTGGCTGAGGCCGGGTTTGAACCCAGGACCTCCTGTCTCTAGGCCTGACTCTCACTCCACTGAGCTACCCAGCTGCCCCTTTTTTTTTCTTTAATATATTTTTTTAAAACCCTTAACTTCTGTGTATTGGCTCCTTGGTGGAACCAATTGCTTTTTAATATGTAATACGCCATGGATCATGGCACAGGTAGTTAAAATAATTGCTTTTAGTAGTTGGATAAAAATATTAGGATTCAAGGCCATCCTCTGAGGGCTCACTGAGAGCAGAAATGGGAAAATTCCAGTAGCAGAAAGGATGATGGGAATGACATACACTTCATCCTATTCTCACATTCATTTGAGATCCTCTGCTTGGTTTATATAGATTTTTTTTCATAACACATACCTTTTTTTTTTTTTAAGAATTGATACTTTCTGTTCCAAGGCAGAAGAGTGGTAAAGACTTGGCAGTTGGGGTTAAGTGACCTGCCAGGGTCACACAGCTAGGAATTGTCTGAGATCAGATTTGAACCCAGGACTTTCTATCTCCAGACCTGTCTAGAGCCACCTTTGTTTATATTTCAAAAACTTTTTGTTCAAAAATTTTTGTAGTTTGGGGGTTCTGAGAATTTGGATCGGTGACAGCTTTGAAAATGTTCTTGATTCATTTCAAATGTTTTTCCATGGTTCCAGGATTCATATTCAAAATTAATTAATTAGGTAAATATTTCAAATCACAAATAAAAGAAAATTTTTCTTCTTAAATCTTCAAAAAAATGGGGAAACTGAGAAAAAAAGAAAATGCTCTTGAGTTCTTTTGGATGTAATATATCCTGGAGATTATGGACAACAGTCTATGATGATGGTCCCCTCCCAGGATAGTTTATTGATTAGCACAATGCCCAGCCCAGCACATAGTAGGTACTTAAACATTTATCGCTGGCTGGTTGAGTTCTCTAGGCTGTTTTGAGGTCTGTATTTGTCCTGTGTTAATGCATCTTCTTTCAGTCTATGAAAGATATCAAGCTTCTTCTTCTTTCATTAATTACAAATGCATGTATTTTTGTTAAAAGAAAATTTCATTCTCAAAAAAAATAGATATCAAATTTCTAATGGATAATTCTAGTAAGCAGGTCATGTCTGGTGCCAGATTATTCCAAAATGAAGTAATGTAGGGCATGGTTGCTATCACTTCCTTTAATTCATATTTTCTTATTACTAATAGTGTAAATTAAAGGAGGCTAGATGGCACAGTGGTATTGGACTTAAGAGTCCAATGACCTGAGTTCAAATCTGTTCAGATATTTACTAGCTTAGTGAGCCCAGATAAATCTCCTACCTGCTATCTGCCTCAGTTTCTTCATCTGTAAAATGAAGAAAATAATAGCACCTATTTCACAGAATGGTTGGGCAGACCAAATGAGATAATGTATGTAAAATACTTTACATACCTAAAGCACTATTTAAATTTGAACTATTATTATTATTTCCTACTATTAACACTGCCGTTATTTTATTCTTATTTTTTCTAATGATGTCCAGATAGAAATAGTCCCCAAACAGGACTCTCTTTCTACTGATCCTTTATATTATACTCAATATTCTACAGACTATTGTACAGGTAGATAAAACATCTGCTTTTTATTCATCCTTGCACAGCCTTGGGACAATTCTAGTAGCAAAAAGGATGTAGGTTTTCTGGATTGTGTTATTCTTCTTCTTATTGAAAATAAGAGTTTATAAAGCATGAATAAGGAAGAGAAGAAGGTGTGGATCAGGGGTTCCCAAACTTTTTTGGCCTCCCGCCCCCTTTCCAGAAAAAAATATTACTTAGCCTCCTGGAAATTAATTTTTTAAAAATTTTAATAGCAATTAATAGGAAAAATAAATGCACCTGTGGCAATCACCGCTCCTCCTGGATCACTGCAGCACCCACCAGGGGGCGGTGGTGCCCACTTTGGGAATCACTGGTGTGGATGAACCACTTATCTCCAGAAAAGTAGCTTTCACTGAATCACTTATTTCAGGGATGGCCTCTAGGATCTTGGGAGTATCTAAACCGAAGATGCCCAGAGCTCTAGATCGAGTTCAGGAAGTTCCGAATTTTCTCCTTTAAATCGTCCTGTTTCTATCTGTTTGCTAGGAGATGTCAACAGTAATTGCCTTTAAACATTTAATGGGAAGA
This sequence comes from Gracilinanus agilis, assembly GCF_016433145.1. Taxonomy (NCBI): domain Eukaryota; kingdom Metazoa; phylum Chordata; class Mammalia; order Didelphimorphia; family Didelphidae; genus Gracilinanus; species Gracilinanus agilis. The sequence continues at coordinate 19,835,924 of NC_058130.1, read as the reverse complement.
CCTACTTATTTCTGGAAGACACCAGGCAGAGTCAGACGTTAGAGTCATCGATCATCTCTCTATTATCTATTATCCACTTCTACTCTCTAATTAGCAGCTGATTGGAAATCTAAGAAGTAACAGCAATAATAATTCACAGCCTTAAGGCAGTTTGCCAAGTACTTTCTTCATAACCCAGAGAAGCAGGTAGCTCAGCTATCAGTATGGCTGCCATTTTGAAAATAAGGAAATTGAGGTGGTGGGAGGTTATGTGACTGGCCGGCAGGGAAGCTGGAATTTGAGCCCAAGTTTCCTGACCCCCAGATCCAATTTTCTTTCTGCCAAACCAAAAAATATTAGATAATTCTTTTTTCTTTACTCATTTGGAATATGGAAAGAAGCTTCAAGCCAATTTTTCAATAAACATTTCTTAAGCACTTCATAAATATGCCAACGCTCTGCTAAACTCTTGGGGATACAAAGAAAAAGGACAATCCCTGCTCTTAAGGCACTCGCAGTCATGGAAGGGACAACGTGTAGACAAATGCGTACCAAGGAGAGGATAAGTTGGAGAGAATCTCAAAGCAAAAGCTCTACAATGAAGGAATCCTGCCATTGATTGTAGGTGACCAGCCTGGCAGCGAGGTGCATGGTCCATTGAGGGTTGGACTTAGAGTCAGGGAGACTCGAGTTCAAATTTCAATCCAGACATTTGCTGATTTTGTAACCCTGGGCAAGTGGATTAATCTGTCTGCCTCAATTTTCTCATCTGCCAAATGGAGACAATAATAAGTGTCTATCTTATAGGATTTCTAGGTGAAATGAGATAATATTTGTAAAGTGCTTTGCAAACCTTAAAGTGCTATATAATTGCTAGTTATTAGTTTATAAGCAAACAAGTTTAGAGTCTTTTAGGAGAACCTTAAAATCAGGGCCTTGTGATTTGCACTGAATATCATACAGTCAAAAAACAGGAAAAAAAGTGGGCAGCTGGGTGGCTCAGTGGATAGAGAGCCAAACCCAGAGATGGGAGGTCCTGGGTTCAAATTTGGCATCAGACACGTCCTAGCTGTGTGACCTTGGGCAAGTCCCTTCACCCCCATTGCCTAGCCCTTACTGCTCTTCTGCCTTGAAACCAATACATACTATTGACTCCAAGATGGAAGGTAAGGGTTTGAAAAAAGACTCAGCTCAAGGAGGCAGCTGGGTGGTTTAGTGGGTGGAGAGCCAGGCCTAGAGATGGAAGGTCCTGGGTTCAAATCTGAAATCATACACTTCCTAGCTGTGTGACCCTGGGCAAGTCACTTAACCCCCATTGCCTAGCTCTTACCACTCATCTACCTTAGAACCAAAACACAGTATTGATTTTAAGATGGAAAGTAAGGGCTTAAAAAAAAAAACAAAAACAAAACGTTATTTCTGTGAGCTCAAAGTGTCCCTTCAATCAACCACTAAATACTTATTAAATGCCTGATACATACCAGGCCTAACCTAGGTTTGGGGGATCCAAAAACAAAAATGAAAGTACCCCAGCTTTAAAATCAGGATGTATTACAGCCTGCTGGAGCACAGGTAGAGTGTCTCACTGTGAAAGGTTTGTTCTGTGGTTTCCCCCAGGTTGTACGTGCACCCAGATTCTCCTTTTACTGGAGAGCAGCTGCTGAAACAGATGGTGTCCTTTGAAAAAGTGAAGCTCACAAATAATGAACTGGATCAACACGGCCATGTAAGTGACCTGCCTGGAACTGGGCAGTTGGAAACGGATCCAAATGCGGAATGCCTCTTTGGAACTGATCCATCTCTCTCTCTCTCTCTCTCTCTCTCTCTCTCTCTCTCTCTCTCTCTCCTCTCCTTTTTCCTTCCTTTCTTTCCCTCCCTCCCTTCCTTCTTTCCTTTCTTTCT
>NC_058130.1:19814013-19832308 GCF_016433145.1 Gracilinanus agilis | reverse complement strand
CAATCCTTCTTAGACTTTCTCCAACCCGTCACTCTTTGCAATGGCTGCTGCTGCCATTTATGACCTTTATTTAAGACCACCTTTATGGTGGTCCTCTTCTGGTGGTCATCCTGAGCCCTGCTGGGGAAGAGGATCTAGTGTTCTGTCCAATGGTGTTTCTTGTTGCCTTTGCTTATATAAAGAAACCATTCTGCCCATTCCTGTTTTTGCTCTTCCAAGGACAATTTGTGAATCATCCTTTAATTGAGCTGCAACTCCTTTATGTCCTTTGGTTTCAGTATAATTCAATTTCATTTGATAAAGATTTATCAAATTCCTCCTTTGTGTTAGGCACTGTGCAAAGGGCTGGATGCCAACAATAAAGAAGGAAACAGTCTCTACCCTCAAGGAGGACACATTATTTTGAGGGAGAGAGTGTATCATACCTAGCATGTACACAAGTAAATATAATGGATGCAAAGCAATGTAATTTTTTTAACCCCTAACCTTCCATCTTAGACTCAATACTGTGTATTGGTTCTAAGGCAGAAGAATTGCCTACTCTAAGGGTAGGCAATGGGGGTCAAATGACTTGCCCAGGGTCACACAGCTGGGAAGGGTCTGAGGCCAGATTTGAACCTAGGACCTCCCATCTCTAGACCTGGCTCTCAATCCATTGAGCTACCCAGCTGCCTGCTGCAAGATAATTTTTAAAAAGGGAGAGAGAGGCTGTTAAAAACTGGGAGGATGAGGAAAAGCCTGAAATAAGAGGTGGCCTCTGAACTGTGATGAGAAAGAAGCTAAAGATTCTCTGAGGTGAAGGTGGGGAGGGAGTAGCAAAAACCTAGAGGTAGGAGATGGATTGCTAATTCATAGAACATACAGTGGACAAATAGGACTTCTTAATCAGAAGGCCATGAATTTGCTTTTAGAATATTTTGATAATCATTTAAAAATAGATTTGATTGATTATATAAAATAGTTTTGATATTAAAATAGATTTTATTATATAAAATATATTTGATTAAGATTTTATATAAAAGAATTATATATAAAAGAATAATCATATAAAAGATATTTTATATAAAAGATATTTGATTAATATTTGATATTAAAATAGATTTTAATGTATAAAATATATTTGATTAAGATTTTATATTAAAATATATTTGAGTGATTATATGAAAGCTATTTGATATAAAAGATATTTGATTAATATTTAATATTAAATATATTTTTATGTAAACATATTTGTTATTAATATTTGTTATTAAAATGTAGTTGCTAGGTGGCTCAGTGGATTGACAGCCAGGCCTAGAGATGGGAGGTCCTAAACTTGAATCTGGCCTCAGACACTTTCAAGCTTTAGACAAGTCACTTCACTCCCTTTACCTAGGCCAGTGGTTCCCAAACTTTTTTGGCCTACCACCTCCTTTCCAGAAAAAATATTACTTAGCACCCCCTGTCACATACTATCACAGCCCCCTTACAGTTATTCACCGCCTCCAAATGCACCTGTGGCCATCACCGCCCTCCTGGATCACTGCAGCACCCACCAGGGGGCAGTGGCACCCACTTTGGGAATTACTGACCTAATTACTTACCTCTTTTCTGTCTTGGAACCAATACACAGTATTGATTCTAGGATGGAAGGTAAGGGGTTAAAAATAAATAAACAAAATAAAATATATTTGATGCCCTTGGAAATCCTCTGCACTTTATTTTATGCATTTAAAAACTTTTTCTGAGAAGGGGGTCTGTAGATTTCGCCAGTCTGTCTTCCCAAGGGGTCCATAGCACATCGTCCTGGCAGGCCAATCTCACTGTAACAGAGGATGTAGGAGGGGAGAAGGATATGGCCTAACCCTGGGAAAGTGAATCCCTTAGGAGCAAAAGTGCCTCTATTTCTCTATTGGGATTCTTCCAGTAGTATGGCAGCCCCTTAGGTCATCAGATATGGATTTCACAGGTATAGCACTAACAATTAAATGAATGTTTCTTGATGGTCTGGAGTGCCAGGCCTGGAGTCAGGAGAGCCTGGGTTCAAATCTGGCCTTAGGCACTTCCCAGCTGTGTGACTCCCAGCAAATCACTTAATCCCATTTGCCTTGCCCTTGCCCTTCTCTCCTAAGAGAAAGTAAGGATTTTTTAAAATTTAAAGGACTTCAAGGCACTTTATCTAAACTCTCTTGTTTCATCTTCATAATAACTCAGTGAGGTTGGTATTATTCTCCACATTTTACAGATGAAGAAACTGAGGTTGAGAAAAGTTAACTTACTTGCCTGCATCACATAGATAGGAAGTATTCAAAGCATGATTTCCAATTCAGGGCTTTCTAAATTGAATTCTTTTTATCTGTCATGTCCTTGAGTTTGACTGGAACTAATAAAGGTTTGGCTTACAGTCTAAGGATTGTCTGGGTTTAGAGATCACCACAATGTGTCTCACCCTAATGTCTGCTCTTATGTCTCTTCATCCAATAAGCCAACTCAGTCAATGACTTTAGAGATTCTAGCAAACCAGAAGTAGCTTTGAGTATGGTCCTGTAAGATCTAAATTGATATCCAATAACTCCAAGTATTATATTTTATAAGATTTATTAATAACCACTTGAGGTAGAGGAAATAAAAAGAACAAAAGCAAAAAGCCTGAGTAAAGAGAAATTTTCCTGACCACGTTAGCAGAAGAAGAGAGAGAGAGAGAGAGGCGGGATTACAGAAACTTTATCTCCAAAATGTAAGGATGTAATGTGAGGATGAAAGTGGGATTCTGGGAAATGGAGTCCTGGGGCACAAAATTCTTTTTTTTTTTCCAGTTCATTTATTTATTTAATTAATTTAGGATCTTTTCCCATGGTCACATGAATCATGTTCTTTCCCTCCCCTCTTCCCATCCCCCTCCTGTAGCCAATGAGCAATTCCCCTAGGCTTTACATGTATCAAATAATCAAGACCTACTTCCATATTATTAATATTTGCATTAGGGTACTCGTTTAGAATCTACATTCCCAATCATATCCCCATTGAACCATGTGATCAAGCAGTTGTTTTTCTTCTGTGTTTCTATTCTCATGGTTCTTTCTCTGTGGATAGCGTTCTTTCTCATGAAAATTCTAATTACCTGGTCCAGTCTATAGACTGAGTGTGCTAAGGTCCAGAGGAAGCTGAAGCCTAGTGAGGAGAGATGAGTTCTTTGGATGTGGCTTCCCCCAAAGCAAAGAAAAACACAAAATGATGCCTGGTCCCTTAAGCTTTCCTCTGACTTCCGTAGTAAAGTAGGATGCATTTATTAAGTGTTGGAAAAGAAGCTGGGCAGAGTGGACAGAGAACTGGCCTTAGGACTAGGGAGGCCCTGAGTTCAAGTTCTGCCTCTCTACTTGCTGGTGCTCTTGCATGCTCTCTAAGAGTATAAATAACAGAGAAGGCATTTCCTTTCAAGGGTAGAGGAATTTCCCTCATCTTGGAATTCCTGTTATCAGTGAATTCTCAAGCCCAATCCATGCCCTTTACCATGAACTGCTAGATGCCCAGGGTACAGACAAATATTAACCAATCCTAGCCCTCAAGGAACTTACATTCTACTGCAGGAAACAACACACAGATATACTCTCAAATGAAAGAGATACAAGAGAAAAAATATTTGCCGAATGAATGAATAAATAGTAAGTGAAAAAGTGAATGAATAGTAAATGAATAAATGGTAAAATCAGCAAAATTCTTCCCTTCCAGAAAGGTTACTTTTGAGGCGGGAGAGGTGGGGAGGAGAAACAGACTCTAAAAGCTTCCAAGTCCAGGCAGAGCAGATCCTCTAATGCCTTAATCCTAGTCATGATGCCATTGTGTATTCTTTCATTTCCAGATAACCAAGCTGAAAATTGACAGCAATCCATTTGCCAAAGGTTTCCGAGACTCGTCCAGGCTCACTGATATCGAAAGGTATGAAGACTTTCTGTTTACTTTCCTTGCCGATAAGCTACAGAGAACAGAAAGTTGGTAGGGAAGCTCGACTTTCAAGTACAAAGCTGCTGTACATTTTTCCCATAATCCACCCGCCAGTGGTCTCTCTGTTCCCCTTGAAGCTCCTTTTCCACCTCTTTGGGCCGTAAGCCCTAGAGATAGGAAACTGCTTTGAATCTTGACAGCTGCCATAGTGGGATCTGTAACATGCACCGCTTTCAGAGTGAGCTTCTTCAGGGGGTTACTTTGATGGTTGGGAAATTCCTTCCATAGCATAAAGCAGGGCTGCCCTTGTAATCACCCGGCTCAATCCTGCTGATGATAGTGAAGCTCCATCTCAGGAAAGAGGTGATGTGCAAAGACAAGGAATCTGGACATTCCTCCGTCTCCTGGGGTCTGTTTATTGAGGAAAAGGAAGCATGGGAAGGAAAGAGGGCAACAGGCAGAGTGGTGCCGGGTGAAGGCATTGGAGTCCCAGCTCGATTCTTTACTGTCTGTGAGCTCAGGCCAGTCATTGGGAGGTCCACTCTGGATCTTCGTTCCTCACCTATAACATGGCGGAGTTGAACTGGATGACCACTTAAGTTTTATTTTTAAATTTTTTTTCAATTACACGTAGAAACAATTTTTAAAAAACAATTGTTATCTGACATTTTGTAATCTTCATTCTCTCCCTTCTTTGCTTCTCCTTTCCAAGATGACAAAAAGTCTAATAAAGGTTATACAAGTACTGTCATGTAGTATGTTAGATGGGCACTTACAATTCCTTCTAATTCTAAATCTATGATCCTTTGGATACCTGAAATGCTATATCCACCCTCTCATTTAAGGGTTCATAATAGTTGAGTTTGCTTCATGGAGTCTTTATGTTTAATGATAAAGGTCCTAGATTTTAAGATTAGCACCATCCATGAACCTACAACTTCATCTTTTCCCGTTTTCTTTTTAACCCTTTACCTTCCACCTTAGAATCAACATTAAGTATTGGTTTCAAGCCAGTAAAGTGGTAAGGGTTAGGCAATTGGGGTTAAGTGACTTGCCCAAAGTCATATAGCTAGGAAATATCTAAGGCCACATTTGAACCCAGTCTTCCCATCTCTAAAACTGGCTCTCGACCCAATGAGTCACTCAGTGGCTCCTTCTCCCCTGTTTTTGTGCCTGTGCTCTTTGATTAGGTTGGTTTGCTTATTGAAGGCAAATCAGCTGAATTATGTGATGGTAAACAGATATTTTTAATGGGACATTCAAATCCCAGAAACACAGACATCTTGGTCATGAACTCCCAACCAAACCTTTGGTTCAAATACCGAGTAGGTAGGTCATAAATACTTTCAATGCATAAGGAGTCTGAGCATATATTTAAGACAATAGAAAACATCTGTTGGTCCAATTTCTGTTCCTGTTCTCACTCAATTCAATTTAGCAAACACTTATTGAGCACCCACAGATCTAGAGAGAACAGGAGAAGAGCCAATGGGAATGCTCTCCCACGGTTCACTGGCATGACCAGTCCATACTCCAAGTAGGACTGGGTAAGGGTTTCCAATGTGCAAGTTACTTGCTAATCAATGGGAACACTAGGACAAAGCCAGGATATGCAATATTCACCCAGATAAGTAAATGCAAATTCAGTACAAAGGATAGAAAGTAGTTTCAAAAGGTAGGGAGCATTAACAATCCAATCCAACAAGCATTTATTGAATACTTACTCTATATGAGGCATTGTTTTAATGTTGAGGGGATAAGGAACAACCTTGTGTAGGATGTGGCAGCTAAGCTCTGATTTTTCAACCTTTTTCATTCTTTTATCATTTTATTATTCTGAATTTAACAAGCCCTAAGAAAAAGCAGGCATTTCCATATATGTGATAGAATAGAAGGATATTGGAGGAGAAATTGTGAATCTCCATTATTTAGGGCTTACTTTTCTTTCTAAGTATATAATAAGTTCAATATGTACATTGAAAAGACATCTTCCTGGATTCTAATTCCTTCTGGCTTTCTTTCTCTTTTCTTTTCATTTTTTTGGGGGTTTGGGAATACTATTCCTATCCCTTTTCTTTCCACCATTCCCCTCAATGAAAGAAAGGAAGGAAGGAAGGAAGGAAGAGACAGAGACACAGAGAGAGACAAGGAAGGAAAGAAGGAAAGAAGGAAGGGAGGAAGGAAGGAAGGAAGGAAGGAAAGAGAGAAGAGAGGGAGGGAAGGAGGGAAGGAAGGAAGGAAGAGAGAGAAAAAGGAAAAAAGAGAGAGAAAGGAAGGAAGGAAGAGAGAGAGAGGCAGAGACAGAAACAAAGAGGCAAAGAGAGAGGCAGAATGAGACAGAGAAAAAGAAAGAAAGAGAGAAAAAGGAAGGAAGAGACACAAAGAGAGAAAGAAAGAGAGAAAGGAGGAAGCAAGCTAGGAAGGAAGGAAGAGAAAAAGAGAGAGGCAGAGATAGAGATAGAGAGACAGAATGAGAGAAAGGAAAAGAGAGGGAGAGAGAGAGGAAGGGAGACAGAGAGAAAGAAACAAGGAAAGAAAGAGAAAGAGAAAGGAAGGAAGAAAGGAAGGAAGAGAAAGAGAGAGGCAGAGATAGAGAGATAAAGAGAGAGACAGAATGAAAAGAGACAGAAAAAGGAAGGAAGAAAGGAAGGAGGGAAGAAGGGAGGGAGGGAGGGATGGATGGAAGGAAATCCATATAAATCAAGCAAAATACATCCTTACGTTTTCCTTGTCCAAAAATATGTGTCTCATTCTGTGGGAAGCCAATAAAAGAAACAGAGTCTCAAATAGATAAAAATCTGAGACTCCTCTTTTGACCCCTTTTATGATCCACACCTTTTTTATTTTATTTTATTTTTTTATTAAAAAGCAATATAGTCTTACTGGAAAGATTTAATTCTTAGCAAACCAGCAGTCAACAGGTTAACATTCTCTCCCTTGGTCAGAAATGCAGCTGCTTGGCAAGCTAAGGTCAAAACCTCAGTTTAGCAGGGGCATTTCACCCCTGAGAAAAGTATTCCCAGACTTAGCTTGCTGATAATCAGGTAGCCAAAAGTCCAGCCTGGTTCTTATCTTCACCTTGAAGCTTCTGAAGCCTCTTTGTATTGTCTAAATTGTAATGGCAATTCTGCACAGCTGTAAAACTCTCTCTGTTCTTTTGGGTAAAAGGGATTTTGAATTTTCATGTATAATAAACTTGTGACTCAATGGCACTTCGGAGACAAAGCAGCAGCCATGAGATAACAGAAAGATCTCCTGTGTCTGTTACTTTCTTATCAACTAAGGCGTCCTTATAAGATTATCTGGAGGTGATAAATAGATTTTGACATCATTCTCTGTCTTGAATCTATGACCTCTCTGTCACGGGGTGAGTATCATGCTTCATTACCAGTCTTTTGGAATCATGGTTGGTCGTTGTCTAGATTGTTGGTTGAAGGTCTAAGTTCTTTTTTCTTTATATTGTTGTTTTTGTATACATTATTCTCCTGTTTCTGCTGAGCTGTGTTTTAGGTGAGGAAGGGACACATTCCAGACAATGTTGGCAATTTGGGCAGAAGTATGGCTCATCCAATGACTGATGACCAGAACTTTGGCTTATGAGACCAGGGTGTTGATGGTCCATCTATTCAACAATTCACCAAACATTCATCAGATGATATGCTGTATTCAAAGAATTCTCTTTCTCCTCTTCTTTCTTTTTCTTCTCCTCCTTCTATGCCTCCCTAAAGGGCCTGGCGCAAATCAGGAGCTTAGATGTTTTTGACTGATTATTGATTAATGCTATTGCAAGGAATGTGATATCCTAGAGAAAAACTGAGTGTAATTTAAAGGGAGGAAATGAAAGCTGTCCTAATTGAAAAATTCAAGTATATTTTGAAATTTGTAAGGACTAAAGCTGCCACTCTAAAGACAGTTACCTGACCTAGAATACACTTACACTGAGTTGGAGTGTGGGGGGAATTGTAGTTGAACTAATAGGGACAAGTTTTCAAAAGCAAGTGTGTGTGTATGTATATTTTATCTAAGGCGGTTAAGACCAGATGTCTTGGATTGGAGATGCAGATTGATGAAAGGTCATTAGGACTGGTATGCTGGCAGTATGGAAGGGAATGAGTGCTAGGATCATAGATTTAGAATGAGTAAGGGACCCGAGAAGTCATCCCATCCGACTCTTTAATTTTTTAGATGAAGAAACAGAGACTCAAAATAGTGACTTGCCCAAGGTATCACAGGTGGTTAGGAGAAAAGCTGAGATTCTAATTCAAGACCTCTGACTCCAGAACCAGTATTCTTTCCATTTAGTACCGGCAACTACTTAGGCTTGCTTTAGTACCACCGACTCCTTAGGCTTGCTAAAGCAACAAAGCTGATGGAGTTACCTTATCCTAAAGTTCTAAATGTAATTCATCCTCATTCCCACATAGCAGAATGCTTCTTTTCTCTAACTACTACCATCGTGGTCATCAGAGCCCTTATTCCCTCCCTCATTGCCTGTCTAAACTTCAGACATTACTGTGCAAGCAGCCTTGATATTCCTGACACTGTGCTTGTTGCATCCACCTGGTCCCCACAACCTCCGGCTTCTTCCCTATGGTCTACTTCATATTGATGTAGCCTGGTGGATGGATACACAGGACTGGGGTGGGATGGGGAAAGCCAGCAATTGGGGGAAATCGGTAGAGAGGACCAGTAGGGAGGCAAAGGAGCCAGTCACGGGTGGGCAGATGTTGGCAAGGGAAAGTGAGCAAGCTGAGTATAAAAATTTAGAGCTTTTATATGGAAAGGCAGAGAAATTTAGGGCCAAGAGCCAGAGGAAGTTGGGAATGTGAAGCTTGACTTGGTTGTGGGAAAGTCAATGGAGGATGCAGAGGGTGAGTAGATGCAGTGAAATTAGGTAAGGACTGAGACACAAAGGCTACTTGCTGTATAATGGTCTAAGGCTAGATCATGTCAATATTGGGATTGGGGAAATTCTGGGAGTGTAGGGACTGCGCCTTATCTAAACTGGGCATCTTCTCCAGCATCTACCTTGGAGCTCTGGGGCAGTAGACACAACACAATAAATATGTACGGAAGTAATGAATGAATGAATGAATCTATAAGTCTCTAAATGTAGACATCTCTTTTGTGCTGTTGATTCCTGGGGCACCAAAACCATCCTTGGGGCTATGAAGAGTTTCAGCCATTGGGGGGGGGCGACTGAATTGACTTAAATCCAATGGATTTCTCATTGGGCATAAAGAGCTGGGATAGCTGAACCAACATTTATTAAGGCTCCTTATGTACTAGGGGCTGGGAATAGGAAGACAAAAGCAAAGTGGCTCCCGTAAACATGTCCATATTTTAGTACATATAAAATAGCCACAAGGCGTGTATAGGGAACAAATATGGGGATCCAGACATGGGAAAGGTGTGATGTGAGAGGCAGGATGAACACGCAGAGACACAATGGCAAATAGACAAGTCCTACCATTTAATTGATGTCTGAAATGTCTTTACAGTATTGGGTTCATTGATGGCTTCGTTTGATGTGTTGCAAGGATTCGTGGATTTTATTGTTGTTGTTGCTCAGGCATTTCAATCCTGTTTGACTCTCTGTGACTCCATTTGGGATTTTCTTGGTAAAGATACTGGTGTGGTTTGTCATTTCCTTCTCCGGCTTACATACAAAGAAACTGAGGCAAACAGGTGACTTTCCCAGGGTCACACAGCTAGAAAGTGCTTGAAGTCAGATTTGAACTTATGAAGATGAGTCTTCCCGACTCCAGATCTGGAACTCTATCCATTTTGTCACTTAATTGTCCATAATACATAATAATAATGCACTATTAGTATATAGTACATAATTATAGTTAGCATTCACACAATGCTTTAAACTTTGCAAAGTACTTTATAAATATCATCTCATTTTATCCTCACAACTACCTTGGAAAGTAGAGGTTATTAATATCCCCTTTTTCCAGATGAGGAAACTGAGGTCCATATATGTTAAGTGATTTGCCCAAGGTCACACAACTAATAAGTATCTAAGGTAATATTTGAACTCAGAACTTACTGGTTCCAGGCCCTGCCATGCAGAGTTCTGAGATCCAATGAGATTAGGTGGAGAAAATATTTAGCTTAAACCAATACGACACTTTGTGATTTGTAATTATGATTATTATCTATAAAAATGAGATGGATCCCTTCCAGGTTTGAATCCGATCAAGGGTTCCTATTCAGTGAGCAACTCCTGGGATGGAACTATCCCCCCAAACTCCCCAAAGATGAGAAGATTTTGATGCTCCCCCAAGGCCCAAAGGAGCTTTCGTTCCTGACTAGCCATGAGTTCCCAAGATGACCTAAGTCGTGTGAAAGCAGCCAAGGTTTCGGATTTCATTTTGAGGCATTTTGGTCTCCTTTTTTTCCTAAATAGCCTTTGGGGAGGAAAAACAAATCAGATCAATTGATCTTTAGAGACCCAAAGAAATCAAATTAGTCTGGAGTCAGTTACTGCACTAAACCATCTCCTAATTAGATTGCTTCTTGTAACTGATTGAAAACAGTCCCTATTTGTAACAATATGGGCTGCTTTTCTTTAGAGGAGATCTGAGAGAAAAACACATCTTTTTATGAGACGATGACAGAAATTGCACTCTTCTAACCTAATTGAATATGATGTTATAAATATGTGACCTTAATGATTTTGTTTCCTGTTCCAGATTTACAGCTACTGGGTAGGAAACCCAAACTTAAATGCCTTTAGGATGAAATCTCCCTGATTCATACAAAGAGAAAAAAATTCATTTCATCATTTGACTCTATGAAGTAAGAGAAAAGTCAGAACTCAGAAGCCTGAGCTTCAAAATCTGCCCCTAAGCGATTCCTGAGTGACCCTAACAAATCATTCAATTGCATTTTGGTTCCATTTCCTCAACTGTAAATTAAGGGGTTCAGCCGGTTGACCTGGGAGGTTCCTTCCAGTACTAGAGCTATATGAGTCAGTGGTAGGACTTGAATCCATGACCTCCTAATTCTGAGGCCATACTTCTATCCACTCTACTGCCCGTCTGACCCTCTATACATAGTATTATTATTACCTTGTCAATTGCTACAAAATCAAAGGCATATCTAGGAGTTTCTATTTTAATGCAATGCATGAGTGGGTCTTCTTGACTCCAAGTCTAATATTCTACTTGATTGATGTGACTTTATTGATTAACTTTAGTTGTTTTATTTTTTTCCCCTTGGTGTTATCTGTGGAGATGAGGAAGAATTTTTTTTGAAAGCAAGTTGTGAATCAGCCAGGGAAATCACTCTGAGAATATATATATTCTTTCACTGACTCATTTAACACCATCGCTTTCTTGAGGAAAATCTACAGCTTCCTTTAATAACAACTTTCATTGTTTAATTCGTGTTCATTGCCTCCTTGAAGGTAACAAATCATTCAGACTTAAATATTTTTTTCCATTTGTATCTTTCAAGAAATCTTGTATGATTTGGACTTATATTTGTGAGACAGCTTGTTGAAGAGGACCCATTGGGGTTTGCTCCATCACATTTCACCTTTTATTATAGGCAACAAAAAATAAGTATGATGGAATGTTGGATTGTCTTTATTTGGTAGCCAGCTGTGTGATTGTACAAATAGACTGAACTGTAGAATGATGCTGGCAAGCATTATCTGCCTGCCTCAAGTTTTTACTCTCTATTTTTTGTAGTCGTTATTGTTTGGACAATTGATTTTGTCTAGACCTGTAATTTCATCTCTGTATGGGAACTTCTGGTATAGGAACTCCCTTCACTGATACACATCACCAGCTGCTCTGTAATTTGCTGTTTTAGAGGACTGTCTAAAATCAGTCTTCTTGGCAGATTGGGAGGTTAAGTGACTTCTCGAGGGTCATACAGCAAGAGGCAAGAATTGAATCCCCTGACTTAAAGGGGGGGCGACCTATCTAACATACCACCCTGCCTCTAAACCTTTGCCATGGTGGCCCACGTCTATTTCTGACTAGGCAAAGGATCTGCCTTATTCTCATTGTCCCTCCCTCTTTCACCCTTGCGTGTACTGGATCAAATCAATTACAGAACTAGAAAGGACTTTCTAGGCTACCCAGTCTTTTCAATGAAGAAACTGAGGGCCATGGATGACTTTCCCAAGGTCACACAAGTAATAAATATCAGAGACAGAATTTGAACCCAGATCTCTAAGAACCACAGAATTAATGTACCCAGAGCAATGCCAAGGTTCCCTTTCAATTCTTATAATTCTTTGATTCTATTGATTGCATGAGCTACAGTTATTTTACTGATGATCTTTTAAAAATTATTATCTCATATTTATTTATTTTTATTTTATTTTATTTTATTTTTTTAAACCCTTACTTTCCATCTTGAAGTCAATACTGTGTATTGGCTCCAAGGCAGAAGAGCGGTAAGGGTAGGCAATGGGGGTCAAGTGACTTGCCCAGGGTCACACAACTGGGAAGTGTCTGAGGCCAGATTTGAACTTACAACCTCCTGTCTCTAGGCCTGGCTCTCAATACACTGAGCCACCCAGCTGCCCCCCTCATATTTATTTTTGGACATGCCCAATATGGGAATTTGTTTTGCTTGATAGATTGGGCTCCAGTCTTAACACAAAATCCTGCAAAGCAGTTTCTATTATACAGAGATTCCAGTGAAATGTTAAAAGTTGTGTGTGATGGCTAAAATGAAACTTAAGCATTATCTGCGGATTTTCTTTATCTGTGCCCATGGGTATGGCTTAGATGGGAACTATTTGCATTGGGTTCTTTGGTGGTTTTGTTTGTTTGTTTTTTGCTTATGGCCTAAAAGCTAAATAAAAACCATCTTAAGATTCAGATCCAGGGAGCTTTTTACCTTCAACAAAGTCCTCCATACCGTCTCATTATGAAGTAATGTTGAGGCTGGGTTCTCAAAGGCTAAGTCAAGAGAGTGTGAACTGGAGCCGGTTCTACCATGCTGGGGAGGCCAGCCCCAGTTACAAACTATATCTGTTTTCTACGGCCCAGCCTAGTTAAGAACAGAGAGAGCCATCACCATCAGGCTGGATTCTTGGGGATAAAAGCATTGGCCATAGCAACCCTTAAAAAATAAAATAAAATAAAAAATGGCATTCAGTCCTATGTGATTCCCTTATGCTTTTGCAACATGATAGAAAAGAGGGCAACAGGGGAGGGAATTGCAGTTTTTAGACTATCCATACCTAACAATCTATCAACAACCCATCAACTGCTGGTAATTGTAAGGCCCTTACCCAGTGACCCAGTGTTCACGATATTAAAGGAACCGAATTGTATCCATCTTGATAACCTCACTATAAGCTTATTTTTGTAAGCATTTATTAGACACAAGGCAATATGCCAGGTGCTAGAAATACAAGGATAGAAACAAAACAATCTCTTTCCTAAGGAAGCGTATGTTCGACAGAATATGAAACTAGAAGATGTAAAGGAGTCGTAGCTAAGAGGAAGGATGACTCGCAAATTTTCTTGGAGAGGCAGGGCAGTTCAGCTCGATTAACAGTTGTAAATGCATTGAAAGAGCTGATTTTCTTCTGGGTTAAAAAGCAACAAAAAGCATCGTTCCAAGGCCATTTAGTCACGTCATGTTGCAGTGCATATGAAAAGTTTTTTCTTGTTTTTAAGTTTATTTTTTCAACTAGTCAAAAATCCATTTTCTCTCCATCTTGTTCTCCTTCCATCCTCCTTCCGCCACTGGAAAAGAAAAAGAAAGCCTCGTAGCAAATATTCTATCAAGCAAAACAAATTCCCACATTGGGCATGTCCAAAAATAAATATGAGATAATCGTTTTTAAAAGATCATCAGTAAAATAATTGTAGCTCATGTAATATTTGCTGCAGGGAATAAAGAGATACAGAAATTGAACAGAGAATTCTATAAGACTCTCCAAATTAAATTAACATGTGCTTTGATGCTTGAAGACTTCAATCCAGAGGAGGAAATAGGTGAGAATGGCAAAAATATATCAGAAAATATGTATCAGGGAGAAGGAGTGACTTAGACAAAAAAATGTGTATCCTACCCAAGAATTCATCACTTAAGCATGATGAATACTTCCTTCAAGGAAAAGAAAATCAGAAGGTGCTTTGGAGGGGAGTGCCAAATAATATCACAAAAATGAAATTGATTCTATTTTAATAGACAGGAAATGACTTGTTACTGATATGGGAGTCATTCTTGAATCAGCTCTCGGTGTACATTCAGCCCACTGACTTGTTAGAGCAAAGATAAAAATCAATACAAAATTAATAAAAACCTAGAAGAAGGAATACAAATGAAAAAAGGTATGGCATGCAATTAAAACAATTCCGACTTAACTTGTTTAAGCAAGTTATTGATGCTGAAAAATAGGATATGGATGGAAGAAGGTGCATCAACACCAATTTCAATAATTCCATACAATAGTTTAACCAAGGCAAACCAATTGTTATAGCTAGAAAGACAAAAGTCTCAAAACTGCTTTAGTCAGCAAACACTTTATTTGCTTTCCAAATGGAATGATATGGGAACCAAGGATAATATTCGTTGATAATACAAGCTGATTTGTATAATCTTATGGAGAAAGATGGTGAAACATTATGAGCAGTATTACTTTATAAAATACAGGAGCAGAGTAGGAAAAAAAATTAAGGAAAGCTTGGCAAGAGAATCAACTCAGCAAGTTGCCACAAAGGTATTTAAGGATGAAACTAGGAGTATACATCAAGCAGAAGAAAAATGGAAAAGATCTGCAGAAAAGAAATTTAATAATGAGTTCTTTTTCATGTAAAGGACAGTGGAGCCTTTGTACTTGTTCTCAAAAACCACAGTCTCAGATGTTATTAGAGAGGGAATAAAAATGGCACCAAAGAGAACAAAGGTAAGGAAAAAGCTAAATTAGACCAAGAAAACACAGCAAAGGTCCATATTTCAGGTGACTCGATTGTGATGGCATCAAAGGATAGCTTCTAAAGTGGAGAGAAAGAGCAAAGGCATAAAAAATCTCCAATTATGTTATTGCCATAAAAAAGGAGTAGCCAAGAGAACATCATAGTATAGTGGAAAAGGGAATTGGGATCAGGGCTGGCAGACCTGGGTTCTTGTTCTGGTTCTGCCACTTGCCAGTGGTATGATCTTGTGATAATTAGATTAAGTCTACACTGCCCATCTTTAAATTTAATCACCAAAGGTGAGAACACCTCTAATTCTTATTTTAGATTCTTATTTCCTTATTTCCTCTCTCTCTTCTTAATTGTAAATAAATTTCCATAAAAGTCAATTTTGACTTGAGATCATTCTTAATTGAGGATTGATAATAGTTCAATCCTCTGGCAACCATCTTTTAATATATTGAACCCATAAAACCTCTTTTTCCCCCTTACAGTCTTAAACAAATTGCTTACTCTCTTTCATCTTTGTTTCTTCCTTTACAAAATAAGAGCATTGGGATAGATGACTTTTGACGTCCTTTTAGACTCTAAATCTATGAAACTACTTAACTATATGCCTACTCTCTTTTCTCTCTCTGTCATCTGTCTATCTATCTATCTATCTATCTATCTATCTATCTATCTATCTATCTNCATCTGTCTATCTATCTATCTATCTATCTATCTATCTATCTATCTATCTATCTATCTATCTATCTATCTGTCTTCCTCTTTGTCTATTTCTATCTCTCTCTCTCTGTCTGCCTATCTCTTTCTCCCTGTCTATTTCTAGCTGATTATCTCTGTCTGTCTGTCTAGCTATCTCTCTATCTCCTTCTGTCTCTCTGTTTCTCTATCTCTGTCTTTCTCTGTCTATCTCTGTGTATCTATCTATCTATCTATCTATCTATCTATCTATCTATCTATCTATNCTGTGTATCTATCTATCTATCTATCTATCTATCTATCTATCTATCTATCTATCTATCCATATATCTATGTATTTATCTATCTTTTTAAAATGAAAATCATCTGCACACATCAAAGGGTATCCTTGATCATGGTATTAGAAGGGAACAGCAAGGAATATTCCAGAACAGACTACGCCCCATCATACAATTTACTAAAAGAGGAAGACAAGAAGAGCTCTTACTGTGCTTAATGTTTACTATCTATAAAACAACATCTAATTGTGCAGAGCAGAGTGCTACCTTAAAGGCTTTCTTCTAACAAAATGTCTCCCATGCAGAAGTCAAAATTATGTAATATGACTTAAAATAAATGAGATAATCACGCTCAACACTACTCTACTCAGTATCAAGAGATACACTAAACAAAAATATCATAGAGGGGATCCAACACAGAGTAAGTGGAAGATAAATTCTTATATATAAGTTGGTGAGGTTCTCCAGATGTTCCAGGTTGTAACTGATGCTATGCAGGTTGCATCAAGCTCCTGAATACCACAGAGCCTACTGGAAGAGTTCTGTGGTCATTCAGAAGCCTATAGATTAAAAATGGATAAAAAATGCTGGTTAGGGGGCAGCTGGGTAGCTCAGTGGATTGAGAGTCAGGCCTAGAGACGGGAGGTCCTAGGTTCAAACCTGGCCTCAGACACTTCCCAGCTGTGTGACCCTGGGCAAGTCACTTGACCCCCATTGCCCACCCTTACCACTCTTCCACCTATGAGACAATACACCGAAATTAATTGTTTAAACAAACAAACAAACAAACAAAAAAATGCTGGTTGACTAAGCCGTGATATATAGTTAGGTAGACAATGTCTAGTTTGTTCCTCAATACCCGTACCTTGGAAAGACTCTGCAAATGGACAGTGAATTGTCCCCAGAATTGAACAGGAAAAGGAAAGTAGCTAAGATTGTCTTGGGGAAATTACAAATTTTGTTTAATTTCTCCCTGAAAAAAGTCCATCTTTATAATGATTCTGTGGGTATGACTGTGAGTCATGGGATACTACAAATTCTAGAGAACTGAAGAGGAGTATCACCCAGAGAGATATTATAGATGTGAAATATATAGGCTATAACACAGTTCAAAAAAGAATTATGAGAGAAGCATGGATTAGGCTGACCAATGGAGAGCCTGTTTACTTCATTGCTATATTAATGACGTCCAGAGAAAATAAGGAAGATTTTTCAGTGTGTCATGTAGACCTCCCTGGCAAACTTATGGGAGGCTATGTGTAAGAGTCACATGAGTTGGGCAGGTATAACTGGGCTGAGCAGTACACCAGTGGAGAGAACATCCTCCCTGATGAGATCCCGGTTGCGCGCTGGTGTTTTTGTGTCCTTAATGTTTTTTTATATCCTTCTCTACAAGTGACTTGTGTTCAAAGTGGTTCTTTTAATCTCTTCTGCTATTGGATCTTGGACAAGTTAGTCATCTTTTCCTTTTACGTTTTAAGAATCAGCTTTTCTGCAGTTCACTTTTGTGCATTCAGTCCATTTATTCCATCTGTCTTTACCATACCCTACTTAGGATGTATCCTTTAATCTGGGCTTTCTTCCAAAAGCACTAACTGGAAGCTTTGAGGGCATTAAAGTTTAAAGGAAAAAAGGAAGCTCTGATATTCTGGAACATGGAAGAACCTTCTGAGCTGTAGACTTGTCATTCCATCACTCCTGTCCATTGCTCATTTCTCTCTCTTTTTTTGGGCGGTAGAGACATGTTGCCACAGACAGCCAAGCATAAGAAGTTCCCAGGGGTTTCTATTGTTTTCCTTCTAACTATTGTCTTATGTCTCATCACTTAAAGATAACAAGCTTCCTGGAGCTGGGAAAATGGGAGCTAGAGCTGGGTAGCATTTTCTCTGAAGCAGTGTGGGGCTAGAGGAAGGTATGAGGCTGAATTGGGGCCGAGGAGTTATTGTGGCTCTCAGCAGAGCTAGTGCCAATCTTTTTCATAGGAACATAGATTTAGGAGCATCGAGGCTTTTGAGTCCAACACCCTCATTTTACAGATGAGTAGCTTGTCCAGATATCACCCAGATAGTAAATGTTCATTTTGAACCCAAGACTTCCTGACTACAAGTTCAGTGTCCTAATTCCACCTAGCAGATAGAACACTGGGTGGGGAATTAGGAAGAACTGGGTTCAAATCTAGCCTCAGACATTTGCTAGCTCTGTGAAGCTGAGTATGTGACTTAACCTCTGTCTGCCTCAGTTGTCTCAATTATAAATGAGTATAATAATAGCACCTACTGTACAGAGTTATTTTGAGGATCAAATGAGGTAATCTTTGTGAAAGTGCTTAGCCCAGTGCCTGGCATATAGTAGATGCTTAATAAATGCTAATTTCCTTCCCTTCTCCTTCTCTTATTCACTATGTTATACTATCTCTCTCTCTCTCTCTCTCTCTCTCTCTCTCTCTCTCTCTCTCTCTCTCTCTCTCTCTCTCTCTCTCTCCCTCTCTCT
>NC_058130.1:19799911-19811213 GCF_016433145.1 Gracilinanus agilis | reverse complement strand
ACAGAGTTATTTTGAGGATCAAATGAGGTAATCTTTGTGAAAGTGCTTAGCCCAGTGCCTGGCATATAGTAGATGCTTAATAAATGCTAATTTCCTTCCCTTCTCCTTCTCTTATTCACTATGTTATACTATCTCTCTCTCTCTCTCTCTCTCTCTCTCTCTCTCTCTCTCTCTCTCTCTCTCTCTCTCTCTCTCTCTCTCCCTCTCTCTTGCTCTCTCTCCCTCTCTCGCTCTCTCTCGCTCGCTCTCTCTCTCTGTGTCTCTCTCTCTCCCCCTGTCTCTCTTTCTTTTTTTGTGTGTGAATGAGATAAAATCGTTATCCTGGGGAGAATTTTACATAGTGTATTAGTCATATTAAAGGATGTTCTGCATTTCTCTTTTTTTTTAGTAATCTGCTTAAAATTAAATTTAGGTTCGTAAGAAAAGTCACTGGATGTGAGAGCTAGAAGGGAATGCAGAAGCCATCTAGCCTTCCCTTCTCATTTTCAGTGGCCCAGAGGCCTGGAAAAAGGAATGAATTCATAGAAATAAAGTCTGGGCTTGCTTGGGTACTGAATCTGCCACTCAGCAGCTATGTGACTTTGGGAAAATGGCATCACCTCTCTGGGTCTCAGTTGTCCCATCTGAAAAATGAGGGAGTTGAACTGGATGATCTTGAATATTTCTTCCAGTTCTAACAGTTCAGATGCTCTGAGTTGGAACTAAAAAATCATCTTCCATTTCAATGTTCAATGTAATTTATTACTCTACATTGACTCTGAATAGCCTCCATTTGTACAATATAGCATGTAAAAGTATTTTTTATAGTATTTCATAGAGTAACTCAATTTAATTCAGCAAGTATTTATTGAATGCCTACTGTATACCAGATGCTGTGCACAATGTATTTGGGTAAGAAATGACCTCCTTTGTGTTCTCTTAGATAGAGACTCTAAGGGACAGAGCAGTGCCGGAGGTGGTGTCACACAGCAAAAAGAAGATGGTTTAAATCCCCTCTCTCTACTTCTTAAGCTGCTTTTCCCATCTGGGTCTCAGAGGTCAGATGAGATATCTCTAAGGTCTCTTTCAGCTTCACATTTCTAATATTACATCACCTAGTCCAACCTTGAGGAGATCTCTGACATCCCACTTAAGTCTTCCCTCTTCTAGGAGAAAGTGTGCTCAGTTCTTTACCCATTATCACATTGCTTGGTCTTTAGGGCATCCCTTGCCTTGGTTGTCCTTCTCTGTGTAGGTCCTGGCTTGCCAGCATCCTTCCTAAGTCATGAAAGCTGGAAATGAATACAGAACTTCAAATGTGCTCTGGGTGGGATGATCCCTGAGCATGTTTTTCCCAACAGAGCCATTTCTCTTGTATTAGGTACACAATATCTCATATCAAGGTAGCCCAGCAGTGTGGCGAAAGGCAATTCTGAAACTTCCTAAGGTCCTAGTTTCTATTACTCTTCGTCTGTACTAAAATCGTGAGGTCTCATCCTCCTTTATCATCTTAACCAAAGTGAAGGGTTGTTCCTATCTTTCACCATCACCTTCCTTGTGCTCTTCATCTTCATGTAACCTATGAGGAAGTATTTGGCTGTTATGGCACTTGTTGATCCATTTTGAGCTCCTTGCCCACTAAACCTCTTTTTCTTCCTCTTTTTTTTTCCAGAGGAACTGCTGTTCAGACAAACCTCTCACTGAATTTTGGTACAGTTGAATTTTTTAAGCCAAATGTAGAAAGTTTACACTTACCTTTGAATCTTGTTTAGTTTGGCCCATTATTTTAGTCTGTCAAGATTTTCTTGGGCCATGAATTAGACTTTTAATAGATTTACTCTCCCAAACAGCTTCCTATCAACTTTGACCGCAAGCGTATGGGTTGTGGTTTCATTCAGGTCGTTAATAAAAACATTAAACACCTTGGGTCAAGGAAAATCCCTGAGATACTTCCTTAGAAACCTTCCTTCAACTGGATTTTGAGCTTTATTTGGGTGCAGACATTTGGCAAATTCCAAATCCACTTAATGCCACTACCAGGCAGCTCATATCTCTCCATCTTGTTTACAAAGACACATTCTTTGAAAAGACCATCCAATGCCGTAGCTAACTCTAGGTATGAGTCTAGCCACCTGATGAAAAAAGGGAAATGAGGTTAGTCTTCCACATCCTACTCAAATGAGATCATATTGACTTTTAATGAGTGACTTCCATTTCTCAACATTTAGCCACCATCTTTATAGTAATGCCTTCTAGACTTTTGCCAAGAATAAACATCAAGCTCATTGGTCTATAGTTTAGAGTCTGTTCTCTGATATTTATTTAAAAATAGGGATGACAAGGGGGCAGCTGGGTAGCTCAGTGGATTGAGAGTCAGGCCTAGAGATGGGAGTTCCTAGGTTCAAATCCAGCCTCAGACACTTCCCAGCTGTGTGACCCTGGACAAGTCACTTGACCCCCATTGCCCACCCTTACCACTCTTCCACCTAAGAGCCAATACACAGAAATTAAGGGTTTAAAAATGTAAAAATAAACAAACAAATAAATGAATGAATGAATGAAAACAGGGATGACAGGGCAGCTGGGTGGCTCAATGGATTGGGAGCCAGTCCTGGAGACAGTAAGTCATGGGTTCAGATTTGGACTCAGATTCTTCCTAGCTGTGTGATCCCGGGCAAGTCACTTGAACTCCATTGTCTAGCCCTTAGCTCTTCTGTTTTGGTATCAATACACAGTATTGATTTTAAGATGGAAGGCAAGGGTTTAAAAAAGAAAAGAAATAACTGGAGTCAAGCAAAACAAACACATCGATCATGCATGAGCATGTACGTCTCCTTTGTACCCCCAGTCCATCAGCACACTGCCACACAGCTGGAGGAATGCTTCATCATTGGTTTTCTGAAGTCACAGTTGGTCATTGTGCTGATCAGAGCTCTGAAATCTTTTTTTTTTTTTAAACCCTTGTACTTCGGTGTATTGTCTCATAGGTGGAAGATTGGTAAGGGTGGGCAATGGGGGTCAAGTGACTTGTCCAGGGTCACACAGCTGGGAAGTGGCTGAGGCCGGGTTTGAACCTAGGACCTCCTGTCTGTAGGCCTGACTCTCAATCCACTGAGCTACCCAGCTGCCCCCCTGAAATCTTTAAGCATTGTTTTCCTTTACCTTTCCATGGTCAGCATATAAAATCTTTTCTTGACTCTGCTCATTTCCCTCTGCATCAATTCTTATGAGTCTTTTCAAGTTTCCACGAATCCTTTGTCTTCATTGTATCTCACAGTGTGATAGTATCCCAATGCAGTCACGTGCCACAATTTACTCATTCATTCCCCAATCCAATGGGAGCCACTTTGTTTCTAATTGCAATTCAATAAACATTTATTAATCATCTACTTGAGGTACAGTGGATAGAGCACTGGACCTGGAATCAGGAAGATCGGAGTTCAGATCTTGCTTCAGACACTTACTTGCTGTAAAACCCTGGGCAAGGCACTTAGCCTCAGCCTGCCTCGGTTTCTTCATCTGTAAAATGGACATAATAACACCTGCCTCCCAGGGTTGTTGAGAAGATCAAATATGAGTACATATATCAAGTGCTTTATATACCTTAAAGTACTATATAAATGCTAGCTCTCATCATCATCATTATTATTCTAGGCAGCAGGAATACAAAACCCATAAAGGTCTCTAGACCTGGCTCTCTATCCACTGAGCCATCTACTTGCCCCTGACTGAATATCTTATTTTTTTTCTGTAAGCTCTGAGATTCATTCATTCATTCATTCATTTTTACATTTTTTATCTTGAAGATTTTCCCCTAGTTACATATTTCATGTTCTTTCCCTCCCCCAACCCCCCCCCCAATCCCCCTTAGCTGACACACAATTCAAGGGGGTTTTACATGTATCATTGATCAAGACCTAATTCCATATTATTGATAGTTGAATTAGAGTTATCGTTTAGTGTCTACATCCCCAATCATATCCCCATCAGCCCATGTGTTCAAGCAGTTGTTTTTCTTCTGCATTTCCGCTCCCACAGTTCTTCCTCTGAGTGTGGTTAGTTTTCTTTCTCATAAGTCCCTCAGCCTTGCTCTGGATTCTTGCATTGCTGCTAGTAGAGAAGTCTATTATGTTCGTTTGTACCGCAGTGTATCACTGACTGAATATCTTTTGTTAAGACTTGACTTGCTAGGTTTAGAGAGATCAAATACCAGGTTGGCACAGTAGGATGAATTTTTTGATCCCAGTAACTTTCCAAGTCCACTCCTACATGATAGAGGGGTTGCAATCTGCACGGGCAGAGGGGGCATCCTGTTGACAAAACACCAGATGCTTGAAGAAGGATTCAGGCAGTGACTGTCCTTTAAACTTGCAAAATCCTGCCTCCATTTTTTATGTCTAGAAGATGAAGTTTGGGGGTTAAGAAATTCATCGTATTGCCTTGAGTTGCTCACTGTAATTGAAAACGTCAAAATGAATCAGCTGACTCGAAAGGAAAAACCAGCACCAGTCAGAAGCCAAGTGTGTTTAGGGGCAGCTGGGTAGCTCAGTGGATTCAGAGCCAGGCCTAGAGATGGGAGGTCCTGGGTTCAAATTTGGCCTCACACACTTCCCAGCTGGGTGACCCTGGGCAAGTCACTTGACCCCCATTGCCCACCCTTACCACTCCTCCACCAAGGAGCCAATACATAGAAGTTAAGGGTTTAAAAAAAAAAGAAGAAGCCAAGTGTGCTGTAGTGGAAAGTAAGCCACTGCTTAGCTCTGTGACTTTGGCTAAATGACCTCCCTGAACCTCTGTTTCTGTTCCTGGACAATGGGAATAATAGCCGGGACACGATTAACTGTCTCATAGAGCTGTTGTCAGGAGCCTAGGAGATAGCGTATGGGGAAGCACTTTGTGGCCATAAAGCATCATCTAGATGTGAGTTATTAGGAGACAATGGATTTCATAAGAATAAAGTCAAGTCTGAAAGCTTTTTAAAATGATTTAAATTGAAATTATTTTTCTTTTTAAAAAAAACACTGAGGCAGTATCTTGTCAGGTCTTCACAGAAAGGAATGAATGACTTTAAAACACACTAAAATATATCTTGTCAGCTGCCTTTATTTGTTATGTTTTTTGGGGAAAGAGTCATACAACAACAAATATTGATTTATCTTCTAGTAATTCATAATATTATCTGCATAAATCTTTTGATTTATACTGTGACAAGGAGTCATCTATAAAGAACCTCGTTAGTCATTATGGTCTAAATTGATGAAGAAGTACAGCGTTGAGTGTGTTTTTCTTTTTCTTTTTTCCTTTTCCATTAGATGTTTTCTACCATCTTGCCCTTCCTCCCCCAGACAGAGTCATGGCTCGGCTTTCTTTCAGGAAATTTCAGCGTAATAGGAGTTGAGACTTTTGTCCATTTCTTTCTCCTGCGAAATAATAATAATTAGAACTCAATAAATTATCTAACCAAAACGTCACTTCACCAAGTTTGATTCTGCATATTGTGATAATTAGATTAAGTCTACACAGCCTTGATCTCAAATATGCGTGTGTAAAAATTCAACCCAGGGGGGCAGCTGGGTAGCTTAGTGGATTGAGAGCCAGGCCTAGAGATGGGAGGTCCTGGGTTCAAATCCAGCCTCAGACACTTCCCAGCTGTGTGACCCTGGGCAAGTCCCTTGACCCCCATTGCCCATACACAGGAGCCAATACACAGAAGTTAAGGGTTTAAAAAATAAAGATTCAACCCAGTTTAACAGCTATCCAAAGTTTTCAGTGATTATTTGAGCACCAACTATGTGCATAGCACTGTCCTAGGCACTGTGGGCAATATAAAACAGCAGACCATAAAGTGGTTATATCCTTTGTGAGTTTACAATGTGGTTGAGATGAAACATGAACACCTGAAAGGTTAAATAACAATACTAATTAAGACAAGAGATGAGTGTAGGCTGTAGTACAAAGAGAGCAGAATTTAGTCAGAGGACCTGGGTTCGAATCCTGTCTGCTATTGATGATCTATGTGACCTTGAGCAAGTTACTTTACTTGAACACATGGGCTGATGGGGATATGATTGGGGATGTAGACACTAAACAATAACTCTAGTCCAACTATCAATAATATGGAATTAGGTCTTAATCAATGATACATGTAAAACCCAGTGGAATTGTGCGTCAGCTAAGGGGGCTTTGGGGGACTTGGGGAGAGGGAAAATTTAAAAATGAATGAATGAATCTCAGAGCTTACAAAGAAAAAATTAAGATATTCAGTCAGGGGCAAGTAGATGGCTTCTCATCTATAAAATGTGGAATAATGCCAGATAGTAGAATTCACTCCCATTTTGGATGAAAAAAACCCAAAACACCTTAATCTCAAATCATGGCAAATGGCGCTAAAGACATTGGGTAATTCAAATGGTTCTCTGCTTTTTGGAGGGGCTTCTTTGGCTTTTTACAGAGATTTCTGGAATGCTTAATTTCAAAGGCTAGATGACTTTCCTAGAGTAACACATAGTTAGTAAGTGTCTGAGGATGGATTTGAACTCAGGTCTTTTGGATGTCAAGGTCGATGCTCTGTCCTCTGGGCTACCTAGCTGCCTCTAGTAGGAAGAGGACATCCATTGGGGGCTCAAGTTTATAGCAATGGAGAGGAGATGGCCTAAACTCCTCAGGGATATCTCTGGAACCTCGAGGGGGAGATTTCATCAGCCAGCCTCTGGGATGGTGAACCAGAGCCAATTCATTCCATCTTATTTTGCCCCAAATGTGTAACTCTAGTCAGTCTGCTTGGTGACCTCCATTAATATGTAGGGTTAAAGCTAGAAGGGAAGCAGAGTCTAAACCTCTCATTTTACAGATAGGGAAAGTGAGGCCAGGAGAGATGGCTTGGCCATCATCACGGCACTTGCAAACCAGAGCTGTGAGATGATTCCTGCCTGATTTCTGTGGTCCTTGTTTTTGGTTCTCCAATTACAATTCTATCATGCTTTGTAGCAATCCCCTTAAAGACCTTAGCCACAGTATGTAACTGTATGACCCTGGGTAAGTCACTTAACCCTATTTGCCTTGGTTTCCTCCTGGGTAAGATGAGCTGGAAAAGGAAATGGCAAACAATCACCGTATCTTTGCCAAGAAATCCCCAAAAGGGGCCACAAAGAGTCAGACAGGATTGGGCGAAAAATGGCAGGAAGGGATGAACTCAGTCGCCTAAACTCCCGAGATTAGAAGGGGATGGATTTTCAGAGTAGCCTGCTTTGGAGAGCCACGTCGCCTTGCCAACAGGGTCACTAGCTGAACAACGGACATGTGGGTGGCCTTAGAAGAATTCTTCGCACTTCTTGTTTTGCTTCCTAAAGGGGTTGGGGAGGACATCAACCACTTGGCCTGCCCTTTCTTCATAAAGTCTTCAGGCCGATGGCCCCGATATGCCCGCCGCTTTCAATCACTTAAAAGGCAATCATTCGATTATAACATCCTCTCTGGAGGGGCTGCCATCGCTTTCCGTCCACGTCCAGTTAGGATGACGCAAGTGAATCACTTTGATTAGATGCTCCATTTTTCCAGGAGACTCGCATAAGTAATGATGCCAGCTTCTACCCAAGACAAAGTGGACATAATGGCTTTTTGGTAGGAAAGGGGAATGTTGGCTGTGGCAGTGATTGATGGCGCTGTTTGCACAGTGATTTTCTGGGGATTCGTCTGGGTATTGTTTCAATGGGTCTTTAGGTGGCCCCACCCGGGCATCGGAGTCCCTTAAACAAAATTTCAAAGGTGCTCCATTTAGGGAAATAATTAGTATGATTTTTTTCCCCCTAAAAGTGTCATTTGTTTCATTTTAGAGTTCATAACAAAATAGAGGGTAGTGTAGAAAGTCCACCAGAAATGAGGGGGGCAGCTGGGTAGCTCAGTGGATTGAGAGTCAGGCCTAGAGACGGGAGGTCCTGGGTTCAAATCCAGCCTCAGACACTTCCCGGCTGTGTGACCCTGGGCAAGTCACTTGACCCCCATTGCCCACCCTTACCACTATTCCACTAAGGAGCCAATTCACAGAAGTTAAGGGTTTAAAAAAAAAAGAAATGAGCATCAGAAGGTTAGCACTTAGCTCAGTCTCTAGCACATTATAGGTACCCAAATACTGATTGATGGATTGAGAAGGCATGGGCTGGAATCACAGCTCTGCCATGTAGAAGATATACCCACTCTGCTATCTTTATTGTGATTATTATTATTATTGCCATTATTATTACTAATGCAATCATTCACCAAAATCTTTCCCAGTGACTCACCATGGCCAGGAGAGGAACCTAGGTTTTCTAAATGACTAGACTTGGGGGCATCTGGGTGGCTCAGTGGATGGAGAGCCAGGCCTAGAGAGCAGGAGATCCTGGGTTCAAATGTGACCTCAGACACTTCCCAGCTGTGTGACCCTGGGCAAGTCATTTGACCCCCCATTGCCTAGCCCTCACCACTCTTCTGCCTTAGAGCCAATACACAGTATTGACTTCAAGAGGGAAGGTAAGGGTTTAAAAAAAATGACTATACTTTTGTGATGCCGGGTAAGTCACCCCAGTTCTCTGGGTCTTTATCTGCAAAGGTTGAGCCCTCTTATTTTACAGAATCCATTTAATTAAAGAGGATAAGAGACTTCCCAAGCTAGTGAGTGGTAGACAAGGATGAAAACATCCAGGGATTTGACAAAGCCACCATTTTTTTTCCTTTGACTCAGTGGGCTACAGGGAGAAGAGGACTGGAGCCAGGAAACTTGGCTTCAATTCCAGTTTGACCACTTACCTGTGTGACTGGGGGCAAGTGACTTCATTTTTTAGAGCCTCAGCTTCTTCATCTATAAAACAAGGGAGTTACCCCAACTGGCTTTTTCCCCCCATTTTTAAGCTATGCACTAGAATCCAAAATAAATGTTCTTTTGGTCTCATTGTTCCCTCACCCACAAGTCAGACCATCACCAGTTTGAGTATAGTAGGCACCTGACTTAGTCATTCAACTTATGAGCTCCTTTGGCTTTCTTCCCCAGAAACCAATGGGAAGAATTTTCAGAAAAGCAAATTCCTATTGGATAGAAGGAACAATTGCCTAACAATTAGAGGCATATTAATGGCCCTCAAGCAGAGATTTGCTATCAACTTATTGATAAATATTGTAGAGGGATTTGCTTTCAGTAGTATTGTCAGAGAGATCCTTTCTGTAATCCTGTGAAAAGCCAAGGTCTCCCCAGTACCCAAGACCTTCTTAATTCTCTCACGCCTGTTCACGTGAATGTCACCTCCTGAGATTGGGGGGGGGGGGTCCAGCCTGGTAGAGGCTCCCAGAGAGGACTTGCTTTAATGAACTGATCAGCTGACTTGGATGGAAATATACAAGTGTTTGGGTTTAGGGCCAAACTAAAGAAAGTGACAAATTCATTAGAGTTTAATTTATGGTTTCATTGTCTTAATCTTTGTTTAAACTAATCTCTTATTCAAATCCTTAGTTCTTTCTAATGAAGATAAGATATTTGTTTTAACTAGGCTTGCTAGCTTAACCTTTTGTCTTCCCATTTTTATGGACCCCCCAGTACTAAAGAAGGGCTATTTACTTAATCTAATAAATTTATCTTTTACTACAGCTGCTTTTAGTGTATATACACCCATAGAAAAAGAAATCCACAATCAAAGTAGAGCTTCATTAACTGGTATCTCCTTTGTTTTCCCAGGGATGTGACAAAATTTTGTTTGCACTATGTAAAAAGACAGGGAATAGAAAGAAAGGAGGCAACTTAAGTGGCTCAGTGGATAAAATATTGGACCTGGAGTCAGGGTAGATCTGAGTTCAAATCCAGCCTCACACACTTACTAGTTGTGTGACTGTGGGCAAGTCACTTAACCTCTGTTTGCCTCAGTTTCCTCAACTGGAAAATGGAGATTATAATAGCACTTACCTCACAGAGTTGATATGAGGTTCAAATGAGATAATACTTGAAAAAAGCACAGTAGACTCCATATAATTACTTATTCCTTTCCACCTCCACCTCTTTCACAATTGAGATAACTAAAGCTCAGAGAAGTAAGAAAATTGACCAAATGCTACCCAAGGGTCAGAAAGAACATTCGAATCCAGGTCCTTCAACTCCAAACCCACAGCTTTTCCTCAATGAATCATCTACATTATATATATGTAGATATATAATATTTATAATATGCCATATATTATAATATTATATATATATATATAAAACCTCAAAATCATTTTGATGGAACTCAAAGAAAAACCAGACAAATAACAACCAGACAAATAAATAACCTCATATATATGTTGATATATAATACTATATATTATAATATTATATATATGTATATATATATACATATATATATATATATGCAACCTCAAAATCATTTTGATGGAACTCAAGGAAAAACCAGACAAATAAATGGAGGGGATATCCCTCACTCATAGATATGTCTAGCAAATATAGTTAAAATGCCAATACTTTCCATCCTAATTTAGAAATTTAATGCAATGGCAATCAAAATGCCAATAGGCCATTTCATCTAATTAGATAAAGTCATAACAGATTTTACATGGAAAGGTAAATGTGTAAGAATATTAAGAACTATGAAAAAGAGAATGGTTTGAAGGGGTCCTGCCCTTCCAGATTTTAAAATATGCTATAAAGTGATCATTATAAAACCTGTCTGTACTATAAAACATAAAGAAATAGATTTGGGAAGTGGGATAGAACATCTAGAAACACAACTGGGCAGATTTGACTATTGTCTGATAAGATCATGTCTAAAAACATTAGAGTGCAGAATCAATATTCAATAAAAATTATTGGAAAAAACAGTATCATACTGCATTTGGCCTATTGGATTTGGACCAATCACAATAGATTGAATAGAATTCTTGGCAAAAAAAAAAGACCTACTCAAAGACCACAATAATTCTAACTGGATCAATGATCTAAATATAAAATTAAAAAAAAACACTTTTCAAAAGACTGGAAGGAAAAGGAAGAATAGATTTGTCTCAACTAAGAAAATGAGAAACATTTTTATCAATCAACCAAATGGAAGAAATTACTGAGGACAAAATAGATTGACTTGATTATACAAAGATAAAATGATTTGGCACAACAAAAAGCAATTATCTTAGCAAAAATAAAAGAAACTAATAGGGAAGGGAATTGACATAAACATTTTGACTAAAGGACAGATGTTCAAAATCTATAGGAACTAGTGTATAATATATATGTTTTATTCACATTTATGATTAATTTCTCCCAGTGAAGAAATAATAAAAAGAATTAGACCAGAAAAACCTTTGAGAGGAT
>NC_058130.1:19740290-19799072 GCF_016433145.1 Gracilinanus agilis | reverse complement strand
GGGGGGGGGGTCCAGCCTGGTAGAGGCTCCCAGAGAGGACTTGCTTTAATGAACTGATCAGCTGACTTGGATGGAAATATACAAGTGTTTGGGTTTAGGGCCAAACTAAAGAAAGTGACAAATTCATTAGAGTTTAATTTATGGTTTCATTGTCTTAATCTTTGTTTAAACTAATCTCTTATTCAAATCCTTAGTTCTTTCTAATGAAGATAAGATATTTGTTTTAACTAGGCTTGCTAGCTTAACCTTTTGTCTTCCCATTTTTATGGACCCCCCAGTACTAAAGAAGGGCTATTTACTTAATCTAATAAATTTATCTTTTACTACAGCTGCTTTTAGTGTATATACACCCATAGAAAAAGAAATCCACAATCAAAGTAGAGCTTCATTAACTGGTATCTCCTTTGTTTTCCCAGGGATGTGACAAAATTTTGTTTGCACTATGTAAAAAGACAGGGAATAGAAAGAAAGGAGGCAACTTAAGTGGCTCAGTGGATAAAATATTGGACCTGGAGTCAGGGTAGATCTGAGTTCAAATCCAGCCTCACACACTTACTAGTTGTGTGACTGTGGGCAAGTCACTTAACCTCTGTTTGCCTCAGTTTCCTCAACTGGAAAATGGAGATTATAATAGCACTTACCTCACAGAGTTGATATGAGGTTCAAATGAGATAATACTTGAAAAAAGCACAGTAGACTCCATATAATTACTTATTCCTTTCCACCTCCACCTCTTTCACAATTGAGATAACTAAAGCTCAGAGAAGTAAGAAAATTGACCAAATGCTACCCAAGGGTCAGAAAGAACATTCGAATCCAGGTCCTTCAACTCCAAACCCACAGCTTTTCCTCAATGAATCATCTACATTATATATATGTAGATATATAATATTTATAATATGCCATATATTATAATATTATATATATATATATAAAACCTCAAAATCATTTTGATGGAACTCAAAGAAAAACCAGACAAATAACAACCAGACAAATAAATAACCTCATATATATGTTGATATATAATACTATATATTATAATATTATATATATGTATATATATATACATATATATATATATATGCAACCTCAAAATCATTTTGATGGAACTCAAGGAAAAACCAGACAAATAAATGGAGGGGATATCCCTCACTCATAGATATGTCTAGCAAATATAGTTAAAATGCCAATACTTTCCATCCTAATTTAGAAATTTAATGCAATGGCAATCAAAATGCCAATAGGCCATTTCATCTAATTAGATAAAGTCATAACAGATTTTACATGGAAAGGTAAATGTGTAAGAATATTAAGAACTATGAAAAAGAGAATGGTTTGAAGGGGTCCTGCCCTTCCAGATTTTAAAATATGCTATAAAGTGATCATTATAAAACCTGTCTGTACTATAAAACATAAAGAAATAGATTTGGGAAGTGGGATAGAACATCTAGAAACACAACTGGGCAGATTTGACTATTGTCTGATAAGATCATGTCTAAAAACATTAGAGTGCAGAATCAATATTCAATAAAAATTATTGGAAAAAACAGTATCATACTGCATTTGGCCTATTGGATTTGGACCAATCACAATAGATTGAATAGAATTCTTGGCAAAAAAAAAAGACCTACTCAAAGACCACAATAATTCTAACTGGATCAATGATCTAAATATAAAATTAAAAAAAAACACTTTTCAAAAGACTGGAAGGAAAAGGAAGAATAGATTTGTCTCAACTAAGAAAATGAGAAACATTTTTATCAATCAACCAAATGGAAGAAATTACTGAGGACAAAATAGATTGACTTGATTATACAAAGATAAAATGATTTGGCACAACAAAAAGCAATTATCTTAGCAAAAATAAAAGAAACTAATAGGGAAGGGAATTGACATAAACATTTTGACTAAAGGACAGATGTTCAAAATCTATAGGAACTAGTGTATAATATATATGTTTTATTCACATTTATGATTAATTTCTCCCAGTGAAGAAATAATAAAAAGAATTAGACCAGAAAAACCTTTGAGAGGATTAGACCTTTTCTTATAGTGGAATCAGGGAAGGAAACTTCTTCCACCAATGCAGATCAACATCTTCCTAGTCTGAGAGAGTTACCCAGAGCATCACTAGGTGAAGTGAATTGTGCAGCCAAAATATGCCAGAGACTTTCTGGTTTCAAAGCCAGTTTGCTATCCTCTATACAACATTGCCTTTAATAAAATCACGTAAAGATCCTCAAATTCTTTGGAAATTAGAGGAATGAAAATCAAGACAGTTTTAAGATTCTATTCTATGTAGACAAAATTGAGTATAAATTTCAAACCAAAAAAATGTCAGAATTCCAATGATTAATGATGGGGCTATGGGGAAACAGAACCCAAGAATATAGCTAATGAAAGTATAAACTAGTAAACATTAAAAAAACATTTTTTAAAAAAATAAACTTTGTGGCTGTTGTTCAGTTGTCTCTGATTCTTTGTGACCCCATGGTGGACCATAGGTTTTCTTGGCAAAGATTCTGGAGTGGTTTGGTTTGCCATTTCTTCGTCCTGTAGATCAATGAAAACAGAAGTTAAGTGAATTGTTCAGGATCTCACTGCTAGTGTCTGAGTTTAAATTTGAATACAGGTGTTCCTGACTTCAAGCCTAATCCTCTATCCATTGAATCACTTAGCTGCCTTCTCTTATGAGCTTAACAAACAATAAATATGAGCATTCCAGCATACAAAGAACAAAAAAGGAAGGTAAAAACCAAGTTAACAAAGTACTGGGAAATAGCAAAACAAAAATACAATATAATGTAGATAAAATTAATATGTAGTTTTTAAAGTTGATTTGCAGCTCACAGGAATTCTGATGCATGACCAGTTCCATTTGAGTTTGACATCTTGGTCAAAAAGGGACCAGCCTTTGTAATGCAGGGTTTTGCACTGGGTTTGCAGGGGCTTTTATAGTCTCAGTCCAACTGCCAGCTGGCAACTGGCCCGTGGCACATGCCATCATCAACATCCCATCCAGGGCAACCAACAGCTTTGTCTAAGCTAATATTGCAATGCAAAACCTTGCATTACACTTTTTAGCAGATACTGGAGGAAAGGAGGAAAGGTCAAGAGGCATGTCAAAGGGTTGGGAGAGGAGGAGATGATCAGCCCTCCTGATGAATTCTTTCCTTTTAAAAAAATAAAACATAAAGACATCAGTGGAGAGGGCTGGGTGAAAAGGTGTTACTGGAGATGTGAGGAGAGAAGACTATTCCTAGCTGCTTTATTTGTAATATCGAAATATTGGAAGCCCCCTTCAAGAAGGCAACAATCAGAAAATGACAAATAAGGACATAGCAATGTCCTCGAATCTTGTGTAAGTACTCAGAGTTGCTGGGATTTCTTCTCTGCATGATATCTCCCAGTGGGGAGATTCCTCTGCCAGTGCAGGGTACAACCCATACACGATACAGTAGATGTGTCTTAGGGAGATGCCTGCCACCCGTAGGGGCAAGGTGGCATGTTTAGAGGGACAGCTACTGTGTCACACACACATATACACATACTTAGGGGTAGGCAGTGATTTTAGGGGATAGAATGTGAGTCTGGGCATCTGCATACATAGAGGCAGAAAGGTGGTACGGCAGATAGAGTACCTGATCTGGAGTCAAGAAGATTCCTCTTTCTGCATTCAAATTGCTGTGTGATCCTGGGCTAGTCATTTAACCCCATTTGCCTCAGTTTCCATGTCTGTAAAATGAACTGGAGAAGGAAGTGGCAAATTGCTCCAGTATTTTTGCCAAGAAACCCCTAAATTGGGTCACAAAGAATTGGACACTAATTAAATGACTGAATCTATCTATATATGTGTGTATGTATATGTGATTACAGGTATATACACACATATACATACATGTAATATACATATCCAGGCCACAGCAGATGGAGCACTGAACCTGGAGTCAGAAAGACAAGTATAAATCCATTCCCAGATGCTAACTGTACTAATTGTACAAGTCATTTAGCTTTTGTTTGCCTCAGTTTTCTCCCCTATAAATTGGGGACAGTGATAGATAATACCTCCCCTCCCAGAGTTATCATGAGGATCAAATGTGATAAAAGATATGAAACTCTAAATCTTACACTACCATATAAATTCTAATTTTATTAGAATGTTGTGGTTTAGTTGTTTTTTACTTGTGGCCAACTTTTCATGTCCTCATTTTGTTTTTTTTGGGGGGGTTAAAAATTCTGAAGTGGTTTGCCATTTCCTTTTCTTGCTCATTTTACAGATGAGGAAACTGAGGCAGAGTTAAATAACTTACACAGAGTCCCACAGCAAGTATAAGTCTGAGGCTGGATTTGGCTCTAGCCCTGGTACTCTATCCACTCTACCACCTTACTGCCCTGTGTTGAAATATGATGAATCTGTAAAACACTAAATGTGAAGAAGCATGGGAATACCAAAAGACAGAGGAACTACGTAAAGTCACCAGCAGCCCCAAGCAGGATGCACACCAACTGCAAATTAAATGAGACGGAAAAATTAGTGTAGAGGAGGGAGAACTGAAGGCAGAGGCCAGATTGGGCAAAAGCAAACACTTCTTGTTTTTCTATTACTTGTTCATTTGTTGGCTGTACTCCCACTTAAATGTTTGGTATAAAGTGGTTTGGGCTTCATGTGGGGTGTCCCTCCGTTATTTTATTTACTTGCTTAATTATTTTCAGGTGTTTGTTTTGGGTCATTGGGTTTCTGATTTCCAATAAAAAATAGGGAATGTGCCATTGTGTTAGTTCAACCCTTTTTCTTGGCTCAAGGATCCTATCTGGGCTGCCCACTGGTATGTCCTTTAGCTCATCATTAATGTTCTCTCCTTGACCAGTTAAGGTCAGGCTTGATGGGGAACTAACTGTAATTCATCAAGACATAAGCACAAGCCAGTCTGTTAGCAGCACAGCTTATGGGACGAGTTGAGGCTAGGCAAGATCTGGTTTTAAGTTTCCTAGAACTTGGAGAATTATAGCCCTAGAACTGGAAAGTGCATGACCATCTAGTCCAGTGATTCCCAAAGTGGGTGCTACTGCCCCCTGATGGGTCCTGCAGTGATCCAGGAGGGCGGTGATGGCACAGGTGCATTTGGGGGGTAGTGAATAAATGTAAGGAGGCAATGATAGTATGTGACAGGGGACGCTAAGTAATATTTTTTCTTAAAAGGGGGCGGTAGGCCAAAAAAGTTTGGGAACCACTGATCTAGTCCAACTCTTACCTTTTACAGATGAGAAAACCAAGATTTTCAGAAGTTAAATGACTTAAGTTCAAATGTAATATCAGATACTTTCCATCTGTGTTATCTTGGATAAGTACCTTGACCCAATGGCCATGCCCTTATCACTCTTCTGCTTTGGAATTTATATCTAGTATCAATTCTAGACAGAAAGAAAATGTTTTTGTTTTTGTTTTTTTTTAAAGATTTAGGGGTTTCTTTAAGGGATAAATGTGGTATCTACTCTTTTTTTAAGTCCATATTGTTTGTTTTTGTAAGTGAATAATCTTTCAAAACTAAACAAAACCCCTCAAACATATGCCCAAATAAATAAAAAAAAAGCATCTGCTTTCATCTGCATTTCTTCTCCAACATTTCTTTCTCTAGATGTGAATAGCTTTCTTTGCCACAAGTCCCTCAGAATTGTTCAGGATCACTGTATTGCTGATAGTAGTTAAGTCTATCACATTTGATCATCCCACAGTATTACTGTAACTGTGCACAATGTTTTCCTGGTTCTGCTTTTATTTTACTCCGCATCAGTTAATGTAGGTCTTTCCAGCTCTTTCTGAAACCATCCTGTTCATCATTCCTTAGAGCACAATAGTACTCCATCACCATCATGTACCACAATTTGTCCAGCCATTCTCCAATTGATTGACACCCTCTCAATTTCCAACTCTTTGCTACCACAAAAAGAGCAGCTATAAATATTTTTGTCCAAGCAGGCCCTTTCCCATTTTTGAAATCTCTTTGGAATACAGACCTAAAGTTTTGTTTTTTTTTTAAAGAGAAGTTAAATGTCTTGCTCAGAGTCAGCCATGTAAGTGTTAGAAGAGGATTTTTGAACACAGGTCCTCTGATTCCAGAGTCTTTTCACTGCCTGACCCTGGGCAAGTCATTTCATGCCTTTGAACCTCAGTTTCCTCTCTTTTAAAATGGGGATAGGGATATGTATAGTACCTTCTTTGAAGAGCTATTGTGAAACACCTATAAGACAACATATGCAAGGTGCCATAGAAGTGTCATTTAAAATCATGATTGACTTGAGTCCTCTTATAGAGGAATCATTTGACTGCCTTATGCTCCATTTTCTCACAACATCTCTGTGTAAGAACAAAAGTAGGAATGATAAATGAATGAATGAAAAAGGCTTTTAAGTGCTTATTACCTACCAGGCTCTGGGCTAGGTACTGAGAATTCAAATCCAATTCTTGCCCTCAAGGATCTTATATTCTAATAAATGTGGGTGACACACAAAGGGAAGTGGCTGTCAGGGAAAGGGATTTGGTCTAGAATGACCCAAATGGAATATGATGAAGCTGTGAAACACTAAATATTAAGAAGCAGGGGAATGCTGAAGGACATCGATGATGAAAGCTGTGATCCTATGCAGCCTAGACTTGCTGATCTGCATTGCACACACTTACCTCGATTGCTAATTCCCAGCCCTATTGAGGGGTGCCCAGCGGTGGGTAAGAATGACGGTTCTTCAGATTAGCCTTCACACTTGGGTTTACAGGCTGTAGTGGAATTGCACTATCCCCAAAGTCTAGGCACCATTTTTACACTTACTGACTAATTTTCCTGCCCAAACTCTTTAAAAATCATTCTCTCTTGTCCTTTGTGCATCTTCTGGAACGCTCTTGGACCAGATTTCCTGATACAAGATTTTAAGATTTCTTATGGCTCATTCATAGCCTTCCTTACAGATCCCTAAATGTCCATTAATCACGGATGCATCTTCTAATAAGGTGGCATGATGTAAAGGAAAGAGCATCTGTCTCAGAAGTCTGAGGATATAGATTCAGATCCTGGTTCTAACCCTATCTAGCTGCATGACCTTGGGCAAGTCATTTAATTTCCCCATCAATCAATGAATCAATAACTTATTAAGTGCCTTCTATGTGTTAGGCATTTGCTAGTTTACATCCTGGGGATATCAAGATAGGGGATGAAACAATCCCTGCTTTCATGAACTCCTCCTTAAAGAGTTACCATGAGGAAATTTCACTGTATTTAAAGCCTTCTATAAAGGCCAACTATTTTGTTACTAAGGCATCTATGAGACAAAGTCGCTTAATCTCTTTAAGTCTCAGTTTCCAAGCATGGTTCATCTGAGAAAATATTTTAAAAAAATCTATTCATTCATCTCTAAGCTTGTCAATTAGTCACCGAACCATTCTCAGGATGCTCGTGATATCAGCCGAGAAGCACTGTGGTATCTCGAGAATATGCTGACCCTGGAATTAGGAAGATTTGGGTACAAAGTCTCCTCTGACACTTACTAGCTATGCAGCCAAGGGCTTATCTACTTACTCACCGTGAGTGACTCCTCTGTCAAAGGAGATCAGAAGAGCATCTTCCTTGTACGGCTGTAGTCAGGAGCAGAGGAGAGAATTAGCGTAACTTGGCAAACTATTCATAAATGCTATTGCTGCCTACTATTACTACTACTACTACTACTACTACTACTAAATTGGAGGCAGCTAGGTAGCTCAGGATCTAGAGAGCCAGATCTGGAGTCGGGAAGATCTGAGTTCAAATCTATTTTAGACACTTGCTATGTGAGTCTGGGCAAATCACTTAACTTTTGTTTGTCTCAGTTTCCTCAGCTATAAAATGGAGATAATCATGATACCTATTTCCTAGGATTTTTGTAAGGATCAAATAAGATCATCATAAAGTACTTAGCCCAGTGCCTGGCACACAGTAAATTTATATGAATATTTGTTGTTGTTGAATTTTGTGTTGAAATTTGTGTTGAATTTTGTGAATGAAAATTGTCATTGTTATTATTATTATTATTACTGTGTTAACGAGGAAGTTAGATTGCTTAGTGGATAGAACACTGGGCTTAGTAGTAGGAAGACCTGAGTTCAAATCAAGCCTCAGACACTAGCTATGTGACCTTGGACAAGTCACTTAACCTCTGTTTCTCTTCATCCATCATAGAAAGAAATGGCAAACCACTTTAGTATTTTTGCCAAGAAAACTCCATGGACAACATGGTCCATGGAATCAAAAAGAATTGGGTACAACCGAACAACATTATTATTGTTTTTATTCAAATACAGGGAGAGTGTTGAGAGTCTGATTCAGAAGCATTCCTATGCCCGATCGCCTATCCGTACCTATGGGGGAGAAGAGGATGTCCTGGGAGATGAGAGCCAGACAGCACAAAATAGAGGTAAGAGACGTCAGAGGCCAGATAATCTGATGGTTATAGGATTGTTCTCAAGAGGAGAAAGGCTATATTTTGTAATCAGTGAATAGATTCACTTTAGGCAGCTGTGTTGGGAAAAAAAATTGATCTTTAATGCGGTTTGTGGACATTGCCTTTTCTACTTTATAAAAAAGAATTGTCATTGATGTGGTGGAGCATAAGGTTGTAAGGATGGTAATTAATATGAATTTTAACCAAAGTGTTCCTACCAGGATACTAGAGGCTTATTCTAGGGAATTTATAGGGTGTCCAAAAAACAGAATGACGTTGTCCTTGAAAAGAAATTATTATTATTATTCCTATTGACTCCCAGAGGAGCATAGGGTCGCAACCATCTCACACCAACGGACTCTGTTCTGGGCAACTTCCCCCAACTGGGCCCATGTCATGAAAAGAAATAATAAAACTTAAATCTGAGCCAGAGAGGTAGAATAGGGTTGGACATTCCGTGAAGAAACCTATGTTCAACTCCTGCACTGCCTGGGTGACCATGAACTTAACCTCTTCAGGTCTCAGTTTTCCAATCTGTAAAACAAGAATAAGAATGACTGTACTGAGTATCTCATGAGGTTGTTGTGAGAACAGGACTTGGCAAGCTTTAAAACCCTCTAAAAATATGAATTTTTATTATTCATTTACCTTTTATGTAGCCTGGGACTCAATTTAGTTTTGTGACCCAGTGGGAAAAAGTAGTGGCCTAGGAATAAAGAGAATAAATGCTCCTTAAGATCGATCTGCAAATCAGGAATTATATCTGATCTACTTGCTTTGTAGAGATTTAAGTCAATAAGGTGAAAAACAAAACACCTAGAAAGCACTTTCCCAGAGTGCTTTGTACAAATACACATTGTTGCCTGTAGCATTGGTATGGTGGGCCCTGAGCGGCAGTCCAAAGTTCTCCTAACTCCAGTCTGGCCACATCTGTAAGGGATATATAAAATGGAGATCTTTGGAGGTCTGAAAGAAGCATTTGAAGAGGGGAGAAAAGAAAAGGGGGTGACAAAGACAAGATCTTTGCTTTAAGGCTGGCCTCAGTGCTTGAGAAAAGTCAGAGAGGGGCGTGATAACCATTTTCAAGTATTTGGAGGGTGGTCAAGTGGAACAAAGGATAGACTTCT
Organism: Gracilinanus agilis; assembly: GCF_016433145.1. Taxonomy (NCBI): domain Eukaryota; kingdom Metazoa; phylum Chordata; class Mammalia; order Didelphimorphia; family Didelphidae; genus Gracilinanus; species Gracilinanus agilis. Next base: position 19,789,479 of record NC_058130.1, on the reverse strand, counting down.
CTGACTTAACCTAAAGGGACAGAACTTTGAGAGAAAAGAAGGTAAGTTTAGACTCAGTGTCAGGAAAACCTCCCTAACAAGCTCAGATGTCTTGAAGTGCTTCTGGAGAAAATGAGACACATTGCCCCAAAGTCTGGATGGCCCGTTGTCAGGTGTATTTTCAGGGATAGGTTGGAGTGGATGACCACAGGGTGTCCTTTCAAATTCAGAACTTCTGGGATTCTGTAATGTTAAATTCAATATGCCATGTCTTCAGATAGTTCCATAGTTGTTAAATTTCTCATATCCAGCCTCAGACTCTTACTAGCCATGCGATCCTGGGCAATTCCACTTAACCTATGCCTGCCTCAGTTTCCTCAACTGTAAAACGAGGCATATAATAGCATCTCCCTCTCAGCGTTGCTGTGAGGATCAAATGAAATATTTGTAAAGCGTTTTGGTAGGTGCTTTATATAAATGATTATTCCTTCTCTCCCTCCTTCCATGCCAAAGGATCCCATTTCAGGTACTTACTAGCTGTGTGACTGACTGGCCAAGACCTTTCCCCGCTCTTGGTGCCAGTTCCTTTATTGGTAAAACAAAGGGCCTGAAGTCAGTGGCCTCCAAGGTTTCTACACCCATGATTCTTTAGTCCCTCTTAGAAAATCTTAGCATTGAAGGTGACCTCTCACTCACTGAAGAAATCCTTTCTGCTCCCAGAAGAAATCTTGTAGCCTATTTTTAATAATTTCCAGTGATGGAGAACTCACTACCTCCAAAGAGAACATTAGTGAATAGCTCTAATTGTTGGGAAATTCTTCCTTGTATGGAACCAAAGTCTTCCTTCCTATAATTTTGTCTATTGTTCTTTTAGCTGTCTTCTCCTTGGAGCTATCCAGAGAAGGGGAAATACTTCTTTTACATGACAGCTCTGTAGGAGTATGTATTTAGAATAAGAATAGACCTCTTTTATACCAGAGAAAATAAAAAGCTTAGTGAGTGAAATGACTTGTCCAGGGTCACACAGCCAGTGAGTGTCTTAGTTAGGATTTGAACTCAGATTTCCCTGACTCTGGACCTAGTACTCTGTCCATCATGCCACAGGAGCCATCATATATTCTCTCTCACTATGCTTTTTGGATTTTGTTTAGACGGATGTATGATTTCATCATCCTCGAGAATGTCCTCCACTAAAACAGATGAATAATTCACCTGTAAGTTGTCTTAGAGAACTGCTTGGGATCATATAGCCAACCTGTGCCATGTGCCAGAGTTTTCTTTTTTCCCCACCAGGCTAAACATCCCATATTCTAGAATGTATTTTCCAGACTTTTCACCCCTCCTGGTTATCCTATTTGGAATACATTCGTGTTTGCCAACATCCCTGACTAAAAGAAATGACCAGCGTGCCCCAGTTGTGGTCTGACCAGTTCAGGGCTTGGGGTTATCTGACAAATTCTCCTTTGTTCAGGACTTAAAACTTGCATTGATGTAGCTTCTAGACGACAGCCATGTTGCATTTGAACTCAAATGGAATTTCAAACCAGTTAGTTTTGCAGAGGGCATAAAGGCTGACATGATGATGTCCCAAAAGAGACTCGTTGTGCTCCTATTGACCACTTGAATGGCCCTGGGCAAGGTAACTCGACTCCCCGAACCTCAGTTTCCTCAAATTTAAATCTAAATAGATGCCCCTAAGATTTCTCCCAACTTTACAATCTGTAATCCTACCTATGAGGGACTCAGAGGGGTCTATTAATAATTAGTCTCAGTGGCTCTGACCACTGGGCCACTTTGTTGAAGGTGAAATTTATGATTGTTAGGCCACACTGGTCAGATTATATTCTTGAATTTGCTCGTGAAGATTGAAAAAGATGAAGGTCCATGTCCACTGCTTAGAGTTCCTAAATCTTAGCATGACTCACACTTTCTGGAAGAGTACCGACCGTCCACCTGAGATACACTTTTGCATTTAATCAACAAAATGCCTTTGTAATTCTGCGTTGTGAGAGGCATACTCTGCTCTCCCCACATAGAAAGCAAGCTCCCTAAGACCAGAGACTGTTTTATTTCTGTCTTCACATTACCAGAGCCTTGCCTGGAGCAGGCACATAAAAAACCATTTCCTGAATTGGATTACATTTTTTGGACCAAAAACAGAGTCTCTTTACCCAAGAACATGAGCTCATTCAAGTTTGTAGTTACTCATGAGGACCCTCCTGAAACACTTCCTGGCCAGTTTCAGTTGAGCCCCTTAGAGCATGCTCAACTGGAGCATTGCTTCAGGTAATTGCGATGGGCTATCCTGTCCCTGATTTGCATCCTGAAATGCAGGCTCTAATTAATTGATGTGCTTTTTGTTCACAGGATCAGCTTTTACTGCATCTGACAATTTGTCACTCAGCTCCTGGGTATCCTCTTCTTCCAGTTTTCCCGGATTCCAGCACCCCCAGTCTCTGACTGCCTTGGGTACCAGCACTGCCTCCATCGCCACATCCATCCCTCACCCCATCCAGGGATCTCTGCCCCCATATAGCCGCCTCGGGATGCCTCTTGCCCCATCTGCCATCGCTACCTCCATGCCGGGAAGTGGACCCACGTTCCCTTCCTTCCACATGCCCAGATACCACCACTACTTTCAACAGGGGCCTTATGCTGCCATCCAGGGACTGCGCCACTCCTCTACAGTGATGACACCCTTTGTATGACTGGCCCAAGCAGAGGGCAACCTGGATGTAGAATAGGCAAACTTGGAATGGAGATGTAGGGTGGGGATGTGGTGACGAATGGGAGACTCTCCATGGAGGCATGGAACCATTCAAGAGGAGAGATGGACCCCTCATCACATCAACGGCTAACGCAATGCACTCACTGAGGGCCAGCAGGCATCTGTCGAGGGGCTAATTTTTGACTTAGTAGAATGCCCATCCGGAACATTCGGAGAAAATGTAGTGCATCAAACATGATACATGAGTATAAATGCTACGTGGATGCAGTCATGGACAGACCCAATGTGGATAGGATTCCTTTCTGGTTTTTCACAGCTTTGAAGATCTTCCCAAGAGGCAATACCGTAGGTTGTACTCACATGACACCGTCTCTCCCTGTAAATAACAGGAGTCAGTACTGAAATCTTTGTAATGTGGTAGCTTGAGCATGTTTAGTTTACCTTAGCATTAGTTTGCTGAGAAGGCGACCCCAAAAGAAGGGTGTCTTTTTTGTTCATGACTATGCGGTAGTTATTTCCAAGCATCCTTTTGTAATACTGATGGGCCAGAACCATCCACACCTAGCTCCCGTTCATCCTCACTTGTCCTTCTCTCCCAGCTCCACATTCCTCCCTTTTTCTCTCAGCCTCTTGCCATTTGTGTACAGGAAAATGCTTCGCTAAATCTTTCTCAAGTAAGAGACTGTAGATACAACACCCTGAGCACCCAGAAGCTTTGCTTTCAGGAGTGGGGTTCTCTAAAAAAAGAGGAAAAAATCCTGCATATAGAGTCATCGGCGAGCACTTTAAAACCCACAGTTTCAGGCAGTATCGGAGGATTCGTTTCACTTGTCATTATAGACTTTGAACTTGCTCTGGAAGGATAGCCCTGCCGGGGATGCCCAAGTCTGAAGGTCAGACTGGGCAAAATTCCCCTCGCCATCTCCTGAAGGTCAGCTCCTATATCAAGCAGAGGTCCCCCAATGCCCAGGCTAGTTAGCCCCATTTATGATTAACGGGCACCCTTGGGGGAGATGCCCCAGGGCCAGATTTAGTCATGGTTTATTGAACTCATACCTGAAACTCACTGTAGGTTTCTAAAGATTTTTATTTGACTGTAAGATTCTCAAGGTTCATTTTGATCTCTCGTCTCCTCCTCTTCATCCCCCTCAATCCCCAGCCTTGAGGGATAGAAGGGAACACAGCAAATGCGTCATTTGCTGGTGAAGGAATTTTCATCTACAAGAGTTCTATCTAACTCATGAAGCAAGTAAGTGGCAAACCAAGGAGTTCAGGATCCATCCGTGCTCCCTGTAGTTTCTCATAGGCTAAGGATGGGGACATGACCTGGGATCGCATTTGTCTACAGACTTTCCTCATCCAGGAGTAAGGAAAACTATACTGTGAGTGATGACTTGCCCAAGGTAATTCTTGTCCAGCAAGTATGTAGTAGAGGTGGGACTTGGCCTTCTTGGTTCCAAGGCTGTCTTTCATGCCTTCTTACAGGGTTTATAATAATAGTATTGTAGTAGGTGAATCAATCTAATCTGCCTGAGTTAGTTGTATCTGAACATCCATCTCTGCCTTTGTGAATGTCTCGAGTTTCAGGAATAGGACAAAAACATGCGACTGTCTGCATTTTGGGCAGCATATAAACAGCTTCTGCTAATGATGGTATTGTTATTTTTTAGGGGGGGGTGTTACATAATCCTGTGCATCAGCATTCTTGCAGGCAAAGGGATTACATAATCCACGTGACATTAATCACACCTTCAGTGTGGCAGCTGATAATCGAGGCATATTTTTGGGCTGGTGCCATGTATTCATTGCCTCAAGGCCCACAGCTTCATCAACTTTGTGCTCTCCAAATCCGAATGGCTCCCAGGATCTGTGCCAGCCTATGAGAACATTTGAGAAGACCACAAATTCAGCATCAAAGGAACTTTAGAGATCATCTCACTCAACCACCTCACTCTCCAGAGGAGGAAACTGAGATTTGGAGAGCTGTCCATCACATAGCTAGACCATGTTGGAGGCAGGATTTGAACCCAAGTTTTCCAGCCTTAAAGACCAACTCTATATCCCTGGTATCATGCTGTATAATCTGCCTGCATGATAAGGAGACCATGATGGAATTTTGCACCTGCATTTCTCCAATAATTAATCTAATTAATTAATTAGAATAATTAAAATAATTAATCTAAGATTAGTTACTGAGAAATATTCGTTGTTTAAGCAAGGCATTTGAGAAGTCTCTGCCCCTCATACCTCTGCAGAAATCTTTGGACAGTTTCAGTTACTTCCAACAAAACACACTTTATACAAAGCATCGACTTATTTTGAAGGGATTTTTTTGTTTAGCATATAAATTAAATCTCCATAATGAATGAAGGTGTTAATATCTCATAGTTTTGTCTATCGGCAATATCTCTTTTTAATATTGCTTGACGTAGAAACAGCCCCGAAGAAGATTCCGCTTTCACTAATGCTCTCCTAGCTTGTTAGGTTTCCCAATTACTTGTATGGAATGCTCATTCAGAAATTTCCTTTTCAGAGAAACTGGCAGGATTCTCTTAGCCCTACTGGGGTGCTTCACAAATCAACTGATTACTCATAGGCTTGTTAAATGCCCTATTTCACAGAAATGGTTCCTAACCTCCTGTCTTCAGTGTTTTATCATGGAATCAAGTTAAACGAATAGGTCAGAAACCAATAGCTTAAAGCCTTTTCTTTGGGAAACAGGTTTTAAATTGGTCTTTTAAAAAAACTTTTTAGTGCTATTTAAGCAAGGGGAAGAAAAACATGAGATTGGGAGCCCAGACTGCCGGTAGCTATCCTCTCCTGGAAACAGGCCCTTAGAGAGAAACCCATCCCCTTTGGGGGTTTTATAATTTAAAATGTCCATGCCCTTTCAGCATAGAAGATATCATCAAGTTACCCACTACTTTGGAATAATAAGAGGAAGACCAGTATGAACCAGGTTTTTTTTTTTAAGTCTACATTTTAGGTATTTTAATTTTTAAAATGCAGTTCTTTTAAAAATACAGAGCTTTGCACGTAGTGGGCACTTAATAAATACTTACTAAATTACTGAATTGAAATATATATATGGAAATAGCAAGGAACAGCTAATTTTTCAATAATAGCTCATATTTATTTAGCCTTCTTTTCACCAGGACCCTGCCAGGTAGGGAGTACAAAAACCCATCAAATCCCCTTCTTAGAAAAGGAAGCTGTGGTTTAGAGAGAGTATGTGACTAATGATTTGTCCAAGGTCATACAGCTTAATAGTAAAAATAGTTCACCCTTTGTTTAGTTTATGAGGTTTACTAAGCATTTTACGTACAGTATCTCACTAGAGCTTTACAGCCCTGTGAGGGAGATACTAGATAGAGAGAGCAACACATTTTTTTTTATTGCCTAATGATTTCTAAAAATACTTGTCTATAATATCTTCTTTCAAATAATTTTGAAGACTTCCTTTACCATATTGTTTATCCTGTTCATTTGTTTGGCAAACTTCTTATCCCATAGTTAGTGTAATGGCAAAGTTCTAAATTAGAGAGATACACAAATAATGACCTTCATACCTGTATTGCTGACACTTCTAAGTCCATTTTCATTGTAGTTTTTGTTTAAAGGCAAGAGAGAAGGAGAAGGGAAGATAAAAGAGGAAGACGGAAGAAGAAATAGAGACGAGAGATAGAGATAGAGAGAGACAGAGAGAGAGAGAGAGAGAGAGAGAGAGAGAAAGAGAGAGAGAGAGAGAGAGAGAGGGAGGGGGTGGGCAAGGGAAGTGAGAAGGGAAGGAGAGAGTAAGTTCAGGTTGACAGCTCCTAGATATTGGAAAATTAGAAATTTTCCAGCTCCCATCTGACAGTGGCAGTTTATTAGTCCCTGAAAAGAGGGATGAAAGAGACAGGGTTGGTATCTGAGTGGCCCGGTCATTGGATAGGAAGTTTAAAAATCATTTAAGGCATAAATTGCAGTGGTATTGCAATGATTGTGTAAAGAGTTGTACCATAAGGGTTGCAAAACCTTCTGGAGACACCTCAGTAGTTTCCTTCTCTTCCCTGCCTACGTGTGGTCCAGATGCGACAGAAGTCAGAATTCCCTCCTGGAGGTTAAACATAGCCACAATGCTCTTCTCTTAGCCATTTGAAGAAATGTTGTGGCCATCAGGCTATTTAACCCACAGGCTTAGCCCAGGGAATTATTTCAGATTTCACCATCATGTTCAATATCAATTAGAAATTTTCATCCTCTTTTTTTCAAAATCAAGTATTTGGGGTTTACTTAGGTAGGGAAGAAAAACCAAAGGTTAAAAAAACTGGAGGATAGAAAATCCTTTATCAATATGGTAGACATAGGAGTCATCAGAACAAGTCCTTCTTGCTATCATTTAGAAAATAGTTCTATGTCTTTCTTCAGCATGCTCAAAGTCTAAGACTTCCTATATATTTATTTGGTGGGCAGGTAAATGATATCTGTGACTTTCTGCTCTAACCCTCCCTGCCATCTGATACTCTTTCCTTTTTAAAAATGTTGCTATTATCTAAAGGAATGGTTGCCAAGTCAACACACTTTTTTTTTTAAAGCTTTGAATTCTATCTAGTATCTGGACAAGAAATACATTTGGTTGTATTTCACCTCTGGCACATTTGAATAATATATAGTAGCTTTCTTCTGACTCTCAGAAATCTAAAGGAAGATTTATTTTCACAGAAAGGTATAAACTGGATGCTGCCCATTCAAGAGAATGTACTACCCCCACTTCTGCTGTTTGCTGTGTTCATTTGTCATTTAATTAATTGTGTGGGAACAGTCACCATGTAATGAAGTGTGTGTATGGGGGGTAGGGCATGGGAAATGTTTTATGAAAAAAATAAATTATAAGCATAACACTATGACATAACATTTAAGGAGTTTCTTTTTAAGTGCAATATATTTATTTCTGCTAGAAATGTAATATCAATAGTATGTAATATTTGAAGCATTAAATGTTATTTGTAAACAGCTTAAAATTATATTTCACCCCCAAATTGTACAGATGTGCAAATGTGTGGATATTAATTTCTTTCATTAAAACATGGTGTGTTTTTGATATAAATTTCTAATTTATCCTAACATTTATCTAATTTAACTACATTGAATCGTAAAATCCCAGAATTTCAGAGCTAGACTTTCAGTGAATGTCTAGCACAGTCTGTAGTGGAAAATAACTTTCCTTTTCAACGTGCCTGACAATTGGTAATGAAGCCTTAGTTTGCCTGAAAACTTCCAGTGAGGGAAAGCCCATCCCCTTTGGAGGCAGTCCGCTATGCTTTGGGACAGCTCTAATTGTTAGGTAGTTTTTACTGACATCAAATCTAAATTGACCTCTTTGTAGCTTCCACCCATGACCCCTACCTCTGCTCTCTGAGGACAAAACAGAACAAGTTAGATCCCTCTTCTTGGCAGATCTTCAAATATTTAAAGATCACTATCATGTCCCATGCCCTCCCTGTCCTCTAGCTTTCTCTTCTACAAGCTCCCCAATCCCTTCAATAAGTCTTCATATATATGGTAGGCTCTATACAAGTTGCCCTTTTCCGGAGGTTCTCCAGCTTATCTGTGTTCTTCTTCGAATATTGTTCTCCAAACTGAGCACAAGACTTATTTCTAGAAATTAGGCTACTCTTCATTCAACCCAACTGTCCTTCAGATTTCTTTGTCTCCATATCATATTATTGTTTCCTATTAACCTAACCGTCTACTAAGACATCTTGTAGCCTCCAAGATAGTTTTACAGACAGGCTGATAACCATTTAGCTATTCTTTCTAAGCCTTGTAATTATGAGGTTGAATTTAAAGAAACTTTAGCATAAGAGTGGATATTTATATGGCTTCAAGTAATTTATTTATTCTTTCTAGTGCTCAGTAAGTCAATCATTCAAGAATCATATATGCCAGACATTATGCTAAGTGTTGGGGAAACACAATGAAAAGAAAGACAGACCTTGTCTTCAAGGACCCGAGATTTGAAAGGAGGAATTCAACATGCCAAAGGGAGCTGAAAGTTTGGAGAGAGAGGAGAAAGTGGGTGCCTGGGCATGGCAGCAAAGTCTGGAAATTTAGAAGCTGAAACAGGGGAAGGAGGGAAGTTGGTAGACCTTCAGGCCTTTCCTCAAAATGGAAGTTCTAGGAGGTAACTCACCAATGGGAGTTCCTTAATTTTTTTTTCAATAAAAGAGTTGGATTAGATGATCTCCAAAGTCATTTCCTGAACTAAAATGTTATAATTCAATTATTTTAGCTATCTGGTTTTCAAGATTAATTTATTTCAATGTTTAATTTCCTTCCCTGGAATTCTGTTGTTTCATCTAAAAAAACAAGGGAGTTGGATTAAGTGATGTCTATATTCTCCAAAGTTCTAAAATTTTATCATTGGCTTAAATAAACATCATGGGACACTAGGTTATTAATTTCTCTGGCTGTGTATTCAGCAGAACCTTTGCTTTCTTCACATGGCCAAGAACATTGCTATATGTGGTGATATGTGATTGCCTTGAAGAATATCATAGGTAGAGACAATGTACTTAGTCTGAGCCATGAATGAACTTTCTTATTCCTTGGCAAATTTAGTCGAGAGTTAGGGCAGCTCAGAGGACAGTTTATTCCCTTGCTCCATTGTCCAGTAATGATGAAATTGAAAAAGTAGCCAAGGAATCCTGGACCCCAACTTCCTGACACAAAGGAGGAGACAGAAAGGGAAGGCAAGAGATGGAAGAAGAGGGCCAGTGAAGGACATAAGACTAGGAGGAGGGAGAGTGCCTCAGGGATCCAATGAGGCTGACATACAGATGATGGCGACAAACTCACAACAGAGGGAAAGTTCCCTCAATGGTGCCATTGAGCAAAGCCCCAGTTGCCCTCGTCCAGTTAAGGCTTTGCACAAGGGATGTTGTACCGTCTGTTTCTCCTTCCAGTGATCTGGAGACAGATGCAAAAATATGTTCTTTCTTCACTCTGATTTTCTGTCTTTGTCAAAGTCTTTTCAGACTGGGGCTAGATTTAAGGTTTGCTGTCAGTGAGAGTTGCTGCCCTAGGCTTGACAGTTTTGAGCTCTGAGTTTTATATCTGACCTGAACTGTATACTATAGGCAACAACTCAGGGAAGTCTCTGTTAGGAGAAAAGTTCTGCTGATGATAAAATACCCGAAGCTTTGCTGCCAGTCCCTAACTTCCCTCCTGCCATGCTGTCCCAGGGGCATTCTACCTGTCCTTCTCCCACCCTCCAGCTTACATGGTGCCAGTTTGTGAAATTTGGGTTTTTCTCCATTTAGAACACTATTTAATATTTGTTTTTGCTTTTAAATGTGCATATATATGGGGTAAAGTTTAGATATACAAAATGTGATTTGACACAGGCCTTATTTTCCCTAAGGATGTCCAATTTCCATGCTCCTTAGTATAGCCCAATGTTCATTTATTCATGTATTCATTCACAAAATCAAAGAATTTCACAGTTGGAAGACATCTCAGTATTATCATAACGGGAACCCATGATTACAAAGTGATGACTAAGTGACATCTGTCTTTGCTTCTAGGACTCTCTGGAATTGAACCAGAACCTCTCCCAGAAGCCCATTCAATCTTAGCTCTAACTGTAAGAGAGCTTTTCCACTCATAGAGCCTAAGCTAGCCTCATGGCAAGTTTAATTCAATTCAAAGTGTTTGTGAAGCTCTTCCCAACTGTCCAGCACTGTGCTAGACTCTGGGGTTAAAAAGGTATGAATGAAGCAATCTCTTGCCCTCCAGGAGCTTATATTCATTCCACTGGCAGTGGGGAACAGCTGATTTTAAATAAGTAAGTCCTCTAGGGCTCAGACAAGAAGTCCAATCCCTCCTCAACAAGGCTGTTTTTCAAATATTCGAAGATAGTCTAGCTTCTATGTGCTGTCTAAGCTCTATGTGGCATGATTCTCTCCTCATCCAGTTTGCTTTCTTCTGACTCTGCTGCTTATCTGTATCTTTCTTAAAATGGTGGTGCCCAGAACTGACCACAGTGCTTTACAGCCTATACATGTCAAAGAGAGCAGAGTACATTGACATGAATGATTGGCTGCTTTTTTTTTTTTTTGGAAATTATGTCTCTCAGCGTAGAAGTGTTCCCAGCATCATATGGGCATTTTGGCCCACATGTCATTGGTTGACTCACTCTTATTGAGCCTATCAATGTGAAAACCCTGAAATATTAAAAAAATATTTATGTTTATCTCATTAGATATTTCCCAATTACATGTAAATTTTTTTAAAACAATGATTAAAACATTTTTAGTTCAATATTCTCTCCCCCCTCTTATTTAAGCTTCTGTTACTCTGAGTAATTTATTTTTTTTCTAAATATTCATCCATTTCCCTTAGGTTATCAGTTTTACTGCATATAATTGTGCAAATTAATTCCTTATTGCTTTCATTTCATCTTCATTGGTGGTACGTTCATCCTTTTTATTTTTGACACTAGTAAGTTGGTTTTCTGTTCTTTTTTGTTTTTTAAAATCAATGTCCATCAAATGGGTAATGGCTGAACAAACTGTGGCATATGATTGTAAGGGAATACTACTATGCCATAAGAAATAATAAGCAGGCCAATTGAAAAAAACATGGAAAGCCCATATGAAATTATGAAAAGCAAAATGAGTAGAACTAAGAGAATATTATACAGCTATAGAACAAATACTTGAATAATAACTTATGAATGTCTACCTATACAGAATGAACTGATAAAAAGAAACACAAAAGACAGTTTATATATGTACATAAATTTTTTGTCAAGTGATCCCTCTATTGTGGGGAAGAGATGGAGAGAGAGACGTATCTTGGACTTTTGGTGTGATCAACAAATAAATTAATAGAAACTACAAAATTAAACTAAATTAACCAATGGTTTATCTATTTTATTGTGAGTTTTTTTGGTTGTAACCAGCTCAGAGTTTTATTTATTAGTTTAATTTTTCTTTATTTTCAATTCTATTAATCCCTCCTTTGATTTTCAGGATTTCCGTGTTGGTATTTAATTGGGGATTTAAAATTTGTTCTTTAAAAAAAAATTTTTTTTAGTTGCATACCCAATTAATTGATTTGCTCTTTCTCTCTTTTACTGATGCAGGCATTTAGAGATATAAAGTTTCCACTAAATACTGCTTTGGCTCCCACAAATTATAGAACGTTGTCTCATTTCTGTCATTCTCTTCAATGAAATTATTGATTGTTTCTATGATTTCTTCTTTGACACACTCACTCTTTAGGATTAGACTATTTAGTTTCTAATTAGCTTTTAATCTATGCTTCCACAGTCCTTTATTAAATATTATTACATTATGATATAAAATGGTTTATTTAATATTTCTGCATTTGGTTGTGAGGTTTTTATACCCTAATACATAATCAATTTCTGTTAAGGTGCCATGTACAGCTGAGAGAAAGGTATACTCCTTTCTATTTTCATTCAGCTTTCTGTAGAAGTCTATCTTTTCTAACTTTTCTAAGATTCTATTCTTATTCTTGACTATTTTATGGTTAGATTTATCTAGGTCTTAGAGGGGAAAGTTGAAGTCTCCCACTAATATAATTTTAATGTATCTTTCCTACTATAATGCATTTAACTTTTCCTTTAAGAATTTGAATGCTATGTCATTTCATGCATATATATTTATTATTGATATTACTTCATTTTCTATGGTTCCTTTTTGCATGATGTAGTGTCCCTGCTTATCTCTTTTAATTAGGTCTATTTTTGTTTTTCTTGTCTGAGATCATGATTGGTACCCTTGACTTTTGTACTTCAGCTGAAGCATAATAGATTCTGTACCAGGTTCTTATTTTTAATTCTGTGTGTAACTCCGTTTCAAGTATGTTTCTTGTAAACAATATATTATTGGATTCTGGTTTCTAATACATTCTGCTACTTGCTTCAGTTTTATGAGTGAGTTTATTCCATTCACATTTATAGTTATGATTACTGTGCATTTCCCTCCATCCCATTTTCTTCTCTTGATCTTTCTCTGTCTTCTTGTCTTGTCCCTTTTCCAAAGTGTGTTTTGCTTCTCATCACTGCCTTCTTTGATCTGCCCTCTATTTTATCACTCTTTTTTATCATCCCTTTCTCTTCCCGTTATCTTGGGATGTTAAATTTTAATAATTTAATAATTAATTAATAATTAATTAATTTAATTTTTAATTAAGACAGATTTCTATTACTCATTGAGTATGTAGATATATTTTCCCTTCTTTGAACCAATTTAGATTTGAGGCTTGAGCACCTCCTTCATTTTCCCCTCCACTCTAAAAGCTCTTCTTTGCACACTTCTTTTAAGTGAGCTCATTTCCTCCATTCTTTCTCTTCCCTCCCCCTTCTCAGAGGGCATCCCTCATTCTTGTCTATACATTTTTTTAACATCCTACTATAATCAACTCACTCCGACACAATTTTTCCATGTTCCTCTAACTTTTCTAATAATGATAAAATTCCTAAAAGATAAATGTATCATCTTCCCATAAAGAAATATAGGTTAATTTCATTGAGTCTCTTATAATTTCTTTCATCTTTACATTTTTATGCTTCTTCTGAGTCTTGTATTTGAAAGTCAAATTTTCTATTCAGCTCTGGTCTTTTTATGATGAATGCTTAGAGGATTATACTCCATTTTGTTGGGTAGATTATTCTTGGTTGCAATCCCAGCTCTTTTATCTTTTGTAATATTGTATTCTAAATCCTTTGTTTCTTTAATATAGCTTCTAAGTCTTGTGTGATCCTGACCATGGCTCCATAGTATTTGAATGGTTTCTTTCATTCTCTTTGATATATTTTCTTTTTGGTCTGGGAGTTCTGGCATTTGGCTAGAATTTTCCTGGGAATTTTTATTTTGAGATATTTTTTTCAGGAGGTGATTGGTTAATTCTTTTAATTTCTACTTTACCGTGTGGCTCTAGGATATTGGGACAATTTCCTATGATAGTTATTTAAAATATGATTTCTAGGTTTCCTTTTTTGATTATGGCTTTTAAATAATTCTTAAATCATCTTTCTAAGATCTATTTTCAAGGTCAGTTGTTTCCCCTATGTTATATTTCACATTTTCTTCTTTTTTTTCTTCTTTTGATTTTGTTTTATTGTTTCCTGATGTCTCAGAGTCTCATTAGCTTCCACTTGTCCAATTCTATTTTTAAAAAATTATTTTCTTCAGTAAATTTTTCTGCCTCTTTTTCTATTAAACAATTCTTCTTTTTAAAGTTTTTTCTTCATATTTATTTTCTTCTTATTTATTTCTCTCCAACATGTTAACTATTTATTTCTCTCCAACATGTTAACTATATTTTCATAATTTGTTTCCTTTGCTTCTTTTCTTTACCTAATTTTTCCTCTACCACTCTTATTTGATTGTGAAAATAATTTTTTAGCTCTTCCAGGAATTATTAGGCTTGTGTCCAATTCACATTATTTTTTCCTTTATGACCTTGCTTATAGCTGTTTTGATTTTGTCTTCTTTTGAGTTTGTGTCTTGATCTTCCCTATCACCAAGGTAGATTTTTGTGATCAAGTTATTTTTGTTTGTTCATTTCCTCACCCCATTTTTAAATTTACAACTTTTTTTTAATGTTGGGCTCTGAGCTTAGCATGGAAGCGAGAGGGGCTCTATCTCAAGCATCTAGCTTCTTTGCACTGCTATTTTCAGATCTAGTTCTGTAGGGATAGAAGTTTTGGGTACTTCCAAGGTGGTGTGATCTGGGGAGAAGTGTGGTCACTACTCTTTTGGTCTGCACTTTGACCCTTACCCAGGAAGGGTCTCTGATTGGAATTGCAATTGATATTGTTCCTCAGAAACTCTCCTTTCTTGGGATCAGAAATAATAGTTTTTTAGTGTTCTTAATCCTTTAGGGTCAGAAGTGATATTATCCCTCAGGGCCTCCATCTCCATCCTTACCTTTTAAAAAATCTGTTTTATAGTTAATACTGTGCATTGGTTGCCAGAAGAATAGTTAGGGCTAAGTAATGAAAATTAAGTGACTTGTCCAGGATCACACATCTAAGAAGTGTCTGAGGTCAGATTTGAATCCAGGACCTCTCATTTCTAGGCCTAATTGTTTTTTAAAAACTAAGTTTAGGAAATTTCCCCAATTAAGGAATAACCCCACGTCAAAATTGACTTTTATGGAAGTTTATTTACAAATATATAAGAGAGAGTGGAAGTAGAAAGATGAGAAGAGGGTAGAATAATAGATTGGTATTCAAGTCTGGACTTTACTCTGGCAGGGCTCCAGAGGCCCAGCCAGAGCCTAAAAGTCAATTAACAAGGGTTTCATCATTTATTTATTTATTTATTTTCCCAGACTAAAAAGTCTATTTATTTATGTATTTGTTTGTTTGTTTATTTATTTATAGGAAAATTTTCCACGGTTACATAATTCATGTTTTTACTTTACCCTTCACCCCCTCAAACTGCCCCCCAATAGCTAACTTGCATTTCCACTGGTTTTAACATGTGTCATTGATCCAGACCTATTTCCAAATTGTTGATAGCTGCATTGGTGTGGTAGTTTCGAGTCTATATCCACAATCATGTCCATCTCAACCCATGTGTTCAAGCAGTTGTTTTTCTTTGGTGTTTACACTCCTGCAGTTTTTCCTCTGAATGTGGGTAGCATCCTTTACCATAAGTCCCTCAGAATTGTCCTGGGTCATTGCATTGCTGCTAGTACAGAAGCCCATTACATTCGATTTTACCACAGTATATCAGTCTCTGTGTACAATGTTCTTCTGGCTCTGCTCCTTTCACTCTGCATCAATTCCTGGAGGTCTTTCCAGTTCACATGGAATTCCTCCAGTTTAACAAAGGTTTTAGCCAAAAGGGCTTCTCCCAATCAAGGGAGCCTCCTGGAGGATAGTACCTTCTGGGAGGTTAAAGGAATTAGCCTTCTTCACTAACCATGTGTAGTTCTAAGAGAGAGATTAAGAGCAGTCTCACCAAGGTCTTAGGGTCCCAGGTCCAGAGCTCCTCCATGTCCCATTCACCAACCAGAAGCCCTTCTCCAGCCGAAGACCTCTGATTCCCTTAACTCTCTCTTTTTAAAGGGGTCACTTATGCGTCACTTCCTGTGCCTCCCTCCTAGTTTGCATGTCCAATCACAACAGATGCTTCTCATAGGACTGCTTAGGGTGCAGTCAGTTAATTCTGATTTGTCACCCACTCTAGCATACGTGGGTTACGGATGTCCCAAAATTGGAGATGTTCTCGCCTTTGGTGATTAAATCTAAAGATGGGCAGTGTAGACTTAATCTAATTATCATAATTCCCCCTGAGATCATTTGGGAGACTGGTCTCCCCAAATGATCATTTGACATAAGGCGCATTGACAAAAAACCATTTAGGGGGCAATCCCCTTTTGGCATGAGAGTTTACAATTCAAATAATTGTGTTCAATCCCTTAAGTTCAATTAGTTGCACCCCAAAGTTCATTTTTGGATTGTCTTGATTCAGTGTAGATTTCTGCAGGCATCTTTTCTGGATCATCTTAATTCAGTGTAGGTTTCTGTAGGCAAATAGTCCATTTTCTGGTTTCAAAGGGTTAGCAGACTTCTTTTCCTGAAAACTTTCTCAAACAAAATTTTAAAACTTGGATTTTTATAAAAATATAATGCCCCTAAAGAAGGTGTTTGACCAATACCTCGATCAAATCAGAATACATCATTGAGTTATGGGGTGTATGAGTCAATTATCAAAAGAAAAACCAAAAACATAAAAAGAAAAACAAATATAAGAAAAAATTTATGTTTGGGATACAGAAAAAATTTCAAAATCAGGATCAAAATATAAAAAATCTATGTGTATAAGATTTTCTAATTAAACAAGAATAAATTCATAACAGGCCCTTGTATTAGGGTCTAATTAAAGTAAATTCTGTCCCATAAATCTGTAAGACAAAATGCAGGAATACTGCACTTACCCATTGGCAGCCAAGATTATAGCAAGTTGCCACATCATAAAAGAGAAAAAGACTAGATTTTTATGTAAAAGGGAAGTGTCATTCCCTGGCCTGATTTCACTTCATTCTCAGGGATAGGGGAGCCAGAATGATGATGGCCATCCTTTGGTACTTGACCTGGTAGTGTAGTATGAAGAGTCCTACATCTTAACATATGTTAAGCATCGCAACTTTGAGTCTTTCACTAAGTTCAAGTCCTTAGTATTGGCATGGAAGTTCAACAATCCTAGTTGGATTGGTATGGTCTCTTTTTTTTTGACCTTGTGCTCCATGGCACTATTCAGTTTAAGTCTGTACTTCTATGGCACTGTGCAGATGAAGTCTGTGCTCCTTTTTGATCTTTTTATATCCTGATTCTGTTATCCAACCTGCTAGCTCCCTCACCTACTTCATGTCACCTGCCATTTTGACAAATATATCAAATGTGATTTTATATGTCAGTGATAAAAATGTTAAATGTCCCTTTGTGCCAAGAGGATTACTAAACACAGCACTTCCAGTCAATGGAGGACTGAATCACCACTAGTTCTGAAGGTAGCCCTCCAGTGAAAGAGCATAGCTAAGGCTCATTAGGAGGCTGAAGAGTCATGCTGAAGCAGCTGTAGTTTTTATTTTGCAAGAGAGAAGCTTATGACACTTTGTACTCTTAGTGTTTGGTGGAGGTGGCTGAAAGAGTTGATAAAACAACTATAACCCCAACATCTTTAGTGAATATTATACAGGGCATTAAATGATACTGAAAGTAGCTCCAGAGCAGTGGTTCCCAAACTTTTTTGGCCTACCGCCCCCTTTCCAGAAAAAAATATTACTTAGCGCCCCCTGGAAATTATGAAACTATTTATTGAACTCACAGTAGAATGTAATACAAAAAAAGTGTGGCCATCATCGCCCCCCTGGATTGCTGCAGCACCCACTAGGGGGTGGTAGCACCCACTTTGGGAATCACTACTCTAGAGTAAAGAGCAACTCCTAGCAAGAATACTGGAAGCAGCACCTGATACAGATCAGTGCCCGACTGGGAACAGCTTAAATGTAACACCTGGTGAGAATTAGGTCCAGCAAAGGGAATTAGGAAGACCAGAGAAGCCTTGAAATACTAGCCATCTTTCCATGTGTGGGTCCTGGTCAAACATATTCCAGAATTCATCCCTTCACATCTCTTCACCTGCACACAACTGTTGCTATATGTGGATCACCCACATAGAATTCTAATCAAAATCCACTTATTCTACTATGTATACATACATTCATGAGAGAATGAGTTTATGGAGAATGAGATATTACAACATCATTTTCACGACTAGTTCATTAAAATCTCTTTGTTATGAACTGTGTGATACTTCTCTTACTAGTAAAATAAAACATTGATGGGGGCTCATAAGCTAGGATTTGAGAAGATTTGGAAATACAAAATACTTCCAAAATAAGGTATCTAATGGAAGGTCTCAAAATGAGGGAGCCTGTGGAAGTGACAGATATGGGACAGGTATGTTGGTATTGAAGTGATCTTCATTCACTGTGAAAATGAAGATTTAAATTTCATTTCAGAAGAAGAGGCTAATTTTTTTTATCTAAAAAGATGCTAGCATAATAATTCAACAGCAAAAAATTTATAGCTTATAAAATAGTCAACTCATAATATTTTTGTTCTGTAGAGGCTGATTTTACAAAATGAACACATCCAATGATATCATTGTTAGCTCAAACCAACTTACTCAGGCAGCAAGGTATAAGGAAAACAGAGTTGGACAGAGTGTCACATACCTGAGATTAAATTCAGGATCTCATATTTGTTTAGCTGGATAGTCAGAGAGAAGCTACTCGCCTTCTCTGGGATCCAGTTTCCTTGTCTATAAAATGGAGGCTATTGTGTATATCGAGATATCTACCTATCTATCTCAATATACACACATATATAAATACATATATACACATATAGTGTATCATGTTCATGATACATTGTACCATTGAGTTCACAAGGCTGCTGTGAGGAAAATCTATTTGTGAACTTTCAAACACTTTATCATTGTCATTGGTATCATAGCAGCATAATTTTAGGAGATCCCTTAAGAGTAGGTAAATGGGTCATCTTGAAATGATTTGACTAATAAAACAGATTTGAGGAAACATATGGCTAATATTTTAGCATTTTTCTGACCTTATTTTAGAAGAAATTAATGTTACATTAGATTAGTATTTTGGCTTTTAAATTCTAACTTTGTGATCATTAACAGATAAAAGAATCTTTCATAGGCAAGAAATTGATGTATACCTTAAAGTAAAACTCTATTTTTATAGAAAAATAATCGATATTTACCTGATCATCAGAGCCTCAAAATAATCATGTGTAATGTACAGACATGGGCAGCCATTTTCTGTAGATACAAAAAAGCAGTTTGCCACTTTGGAACTCAGAACCTGGCAAAGCAGCCCTGGGCATGTGCCAAGGTGACAGGGACAGGGTATGAATTGAAGTCCACAGATCCCTCAGGGCTCATTTTTCTCCTTGGGTTAGGGAGGCAGGAGGTGACAGTCTGGGCCCTGGAGGTGGGAGTTTTGATATAGGCAGGCAGGCAGGGTCAACCTTCATTGCTAGGCATATGAAACACCTTTTATTGGCACAGCCAACCAGCTTTATTTCAAATCAAGATTATTTAGCAAACAACAAGAATTACAACAGCATCCTACCCAGGGTCTTCACAGCCCTGGGCTCAGCATCAAACAACATCAGTCAGAGAGAGACTCCCAAAGTCCCTTTGAACTCTGTTCCTTAGGGTGCATCTTCATTTTAAATATTTGTTAGACTTATAATACTTTAGGCAAGATTATTCAGGGTTTCCATCACCCATTCTCCTACTCTCAATTTACCTACCTATCAATTTACCAAATAAACCCAGTTTAATCTCTAAGCCTATAGTGATCTTTAAAGTCAACAACTTATTTTGATGACAGTATCTGTAAATGTGTAGTCAGATCCTGATAATATCTTAAACTGGTCATAGCCATTTCAAGCTAGTGATAACCTTATAAATATACCAAAGGTTTCAGGAAATCACCATTCAACTTCCTGGTTACCTTCTAGCCAACTGACAGTCAGAAACTGTTTCCTAAGGCCTTGTGGTTAGCTAGAGAACTCTCACTCTTAAAGGAAGCTTAGCCCATCTGGTGTGAGGATCAACTCTTATTCTCTATCAAGCTGTGCTATTGAGCTTCACCTGAGTTATCCTAAATACTACCATAGCCCCCTAGTGGTCATAACACATGTGAAGTAATTACCATATTATGGGATTCTTGACCTGGGTTAAGTTCTCATTTATAATATTCTGCAAGTGGTCCTGGGAAGGTCACATAATTTCTGGGCACTTTAATTTTCTTACATGTAAAATAAAGAGTTGGATTGGATGTCCTCTCAGACCTTTCCCTTCTATCTCTAGACCCACTCCTACAAATTATCCATACTTATCTTCATTTTTTTAAGCCTTGGTCAGTTTTAGCCTATGTACTTGAATACCAATATTTGCAAGTCAAAATTTAATAGAATATGCTGAAAATATTCAAGCAAAACTGTGATCTCATCTATGTGAGCATTCAGCCTAGTGATGCAAATCACAAACTAGCCATGCTTTCCATTCCTTATGACGCATCTCTGTGCCTTTTCACTTATTTGCCATAGGTGGTGCATCTAATGTGCTGGGGGCTTTCTATACTTTCTCTTAGCTTCAATATTTCCATTGCTGCCCATGGATTGCCCTTCAGTTATCTCTTGCTTTCATCATGCAACCAGACCATGAACTGAAAATATGATAGAAAACTATTTTAACCAATGAAATCAAAGCTAACATTATTTAGAAATAGAACACTGAATATGATAGAGGCCTGATTTCTTTTCATAAATGATGCAGGAAATATAATTCTATCATCTGAATTGCATTTCTAATTTTGTTTGTTTATTGTGTCTCATTTATTAAACTGATTTCCTTATAACAAGAACAGCAATTACATCTTTTTGAAATTCATGAAAACATTAGAAAACCTCAGTTGAAATGTTGGTTTTTATATGTTCTCTCTACCATCTGCTGGTTATAGCTATTATTACACTTTTTGTAAATCTACTCAATGTTTTCCTAGCCCCCTAGTGGCCCTAAAAGTTCAGATGAAATATGAACTCCTGCATGAAACTTTTCTGAATTTTCCCAGTTCTTAATAACCTGATCCTCCAAACTACTTAGTATTTGCTGTGTCTTTTTTATTTACTCATGTACCAATTGTTTCATCATACTAGAATATAAGTATCTTGATGGCAGGGACTGTTTCATTTTTGTTTTTTGTACTTTTCAGAGTTTAATATAGTGAATGTTACTGAGGAAACCCAAGGCCACTTCAACTATAAGGGTTCTTTTTCTATTTGTCTTACCATGCAATCTCTCTCTAAGATGATGGTTCTCTCTGTATATGTATATATATGAAATGAATAGAAAACAAATTAATATATATTATAAGGGAGACCTTCAACAGAGGGGGAGGTGGTTAGTGGGTCTTTATAGATGCAAAGCAATATGTAGCTCTTAAAAATTATATAAAAGAAAATAACAACAACAAAAGCACAGAAAAGGAGCACAGAAAAGAGAAATTTTGCTGCTGCTATAGCAATTATCATCACCACTATTCCTCCTCTCACTACTACTACTGCCACTACTGCTACTGCTGCTACTGCTACTACCACAATTACTACTACTGCCACCACTACTACTGCAATTACTAGTACTACTACAACTACTACTACCACCACCACCACCACCACTATCACTCCTGCTACTACTACTATGTGTTTACCACTAGATGTGACTTGAATTCAGGTCTCCATGGCCCCAAGACCTTGGCTTTTGCCATTATAACACTTCCTCACCTATAAACACTAAGGTGACAATTCCCAGTTGGAAGACTTAGGTTCAAACCCCTCCTCTAACACCTATGGGCCGTGGGACCCCAGGTAACTCACAACCTCTGTGTTTTAGGCAATATCCTATAACTGAATTTTGTAGAAGAGATATTGACCTGAATTGTTAGAGAGAACTTCCTCAATTAGCAGTTCCCTGTATCAGTGAAACCACACATCTAAGGTCTTTATACATATCCCTAAAATTTATAAAGGATTATAATCTTAGTGTTGCAAGAGACCTTGGATAATAATAATGTTGTTGTTGAGTTGTTTCAGTTTTATTCAACTCTTCATGACCCCATTTGAGGTTTTCTTGCCAAAGATATTGGAGTGATTTGCCATTTCCTTCTCCAGCTCCTTTTACAGATGAGGAAACTGAGGCAGGCAGGGTTTAAGCGACAGAGGCACACAGCTAGCAAGTGTCTAAAGCCAGATTTGAACTTCTGAAAATGTGTTCCTGATTCCAGGCCCAAGGCTCTCTGCACTGTGACACCCAGCTACCCTAATAATAATGATGATGATAAAATAAGTAGCATTTATATAGCAACTTAACATTTGCAAAATGCTTTACAAATATATTTCTTGACTTTTGGTCCAGCTGCTGTATCTACTACCCGACCTACCCCGTACAGATCATGTAATCCATTGCTTTCATTTTACTGCCTAGGAAGATGAGGTCACAGAAGTTAAGTGATTTGCCTATGTATGGAGTGAAAATTAGTAAGAGATTGGTGTGTTTTACTCAGTATAGTTTTGGTTAGCACTAGTAACAATATTAGATCTATATTCCTGAAACTCCAAGCAGAGGTTAAGTTTGAATCATTAGCTTATTATTAGCTATAGCTTTGCTCTCCCTTCCTCCTTTCCTCTCCTAGCTTCTCACATAAAGCTTTAATTAGAAATTAGCACAGGTGGAGGGCATTGTATTAATTTTCTTATAAATTGGCAGTTCATTTGTCTAGTTTTGGGTCTCTGACAAGCACAAAGTCCGCACTTTGTGTAATAAGCAATAAAGCCACATCTGTTTGCATCTTACTATATGAACCCCTCCCCCCCCCCCCCAATTCCCACTCCGGACACCTATGATCACAAAGCTAAGAAGTGTTAAGAGGCAGGATTTGAACTAGGTTCTTCCAGGGCTTTATCCATCAAGTACCTAGCTGCCTCTCAAAGTTGGCAAAGCCCTTTAGATATAAAAATAACATCTAGCGTTCATAAAAAGCACTTTCTACATATTATCTAATGGATGCCAACGACAAACACCATTTTGTGGTCGGTGCTGTTATTATCTTCATTTTACAGGTGAAGAAACTGAGCACAAGAAAAGCCACGGGAGGCTTGCCTTGGGTCAGCCAGCTGAGAAGGTTGAACCGAGCTCCCGCAACTCCCAATTCCAAGCTCAGTTAGCTTCTTCTCCAGGTCCTCAAGCCCTTTGACATTTTATTATATAGATAATGCTATTCCTCTCCCTTAATGTTTGCAAAGAATTTCTCATCAATTATCTAATTTTGTCCTCAAAACAGCCCTGACAGGGGGCTCCGAGGTGCCATTATTATTGCTGGTTGATAGGTGAAGAAGCCCCCGAGAGAAGGGGCTGGTCCCCCCCAGCTACTGAGCGTCCGCGGCATGATTTTGGATTCCATCTTCCTTCCTCTAAATCCATCTTCTGGACACCTAATTGCCCACCACGGTCTGCCTTTCCACTTACTATCTCATTTAGTAAATCGTTCAGTTTGCTATGGAACTCGCCAAACAATATCCGGGTTCTTACATAGACTCTTCTCTTTTGTCCTCTGTCTATCGAAATATTTGTGTTTGCCGTCACAAATAAAAAGAAGGAAAAAAAACCCCAAACAGTTCCCAAGTACGTGTCTGACACTTGAGCAGTCTCGGGTACCCACCTGTGAGCAAATCGGATCAAAAGGATTTGGGATGACCACCAGAGGCTGCACATGGTCTCCCTGGGTGGGAGGGGCTTGGAGGACGCGCCCTGGGAGGATGAGAGGCTGCACGTGGTCCCACGGACTGGAGAAGGTTTGGAGGCTGCGCATTAGGACCAAAGGCTGCGCTTGCACGAGGCCGCCGGAAGTAGAGGCCTCGCGGATGGCCAGCCCGTCGCCATGACAACCTGAGGAGAGGCAACGGCGGCAAAGCAAGGAGCAGTTGAGGCGGGCGCGGCGAGGGGCCGCCTCAGCCTGGCGGAGCTCTCGGAGGGCTGCCAAGCTTCCGCCTCGGCTCGGGCCTTCCCTGCCGGGGGACTATGAGAAGATGGTGGTGCAGACGAGGAACAAGCACAAAGAGATACCGTCCAAGGGGTCCCAATCCCCTCGCTCTACCTTGCGGGGCCACCGGGGCGCGACCAGCTGCGAGCGGAGGCTCCAGGCAGAGGAGAAGCGCGAAAAGGGGTCGCCCATCCACGTAAGAGGAGGCCACAAGGTTTTCAGATGGCTGCTATGCAGACTAATGGTGACCAGCCTGAGGCGCCTGCTATTCATGTTCTTGCAGAAGCTGACCTCCTTGCAGCAGAACCGCAATTTCTCATGGAACGTAACGGTGGCCTTAGGTGAGCCTCCGATGGGTCCACTTGGGTGGGGACCGCCCATTTTGGGCCACGTGGGGCCACCTTCCATCCCCGCCCTGCCCTGCTGTATCCATAATGAGGAAGAAGGCATGTAGAGTTCTAAAAAGGTGTAATATAAACGGATTAAAGTTTCTTACTTAGATTTAACTTTTAAGGGAGGAACCCATAGATTTCACCAGACTGGCCCAAAAGGTTAAGAACTCTCCGCCCCGAGTTCATGAGTTTCTAGCTCAGGATTTGATCCTTTCGGAGCTCTTCCATGCCATTTCATGTTTGCTTGACCTTCTCTTACGTTCAGATAAGTGTAAAGTTCATAGGACGCCTGCATCCTGCATCCATTCCCCCCTTACACCCACCAGTGTTTTGTCTTAGGCACCACAAGCATGACGAAATAAAATTACACCCTTTCCCCCCTTCCTTTCAGCTCCCTTTTCTTTGCCCTCCTCAGATCTTTAGATCAAAACTAAGGCAGGACCTCTGGTATTCTTACTTAACTCCTTCAGTATCATCCGAAGACCTTATGGTTCTGGAGAGCCTCATTTCTTTTCTCCCATTAGAATGTTAGCACCACATCATCATTTTTATCTTCATTTAATCTAGGTAGCTATATAATCCTTTTGAAATAGCCATTTTTTAATTTTTGAGACTTTGCTTGCAGTTGTACTCAAACCTTCTTTTTGAGAATCGCTTGATCTACAATTTAGTATTTTCTTTGAGTAACTTCCATTTATGCTCAAACATATCTATAAATCCTTCTGAGTAATATATTTATCTTCCTAGGTTTCTTTAGATTCTTCTGTTTGCATTTCAGAGTTCCCAATTCAACTTTAATCCATTCGTCAGGAAAGTTTGAAAGTCTTCTGTTCCATTAAATGTCTCTTCACCTGCCCCCCCTTCCTTAGGATTATATTTAATTTTTCAGAGTATCTTATTCTTAAAAACTGTATCCTTTTTCTTGGGTAATGTTGCATTCCAAGATTGACTATTCCTTTTAGTAAGGTGATCCTCACTGCAGTTCTTTGTTATTTGAGCTTCTTTCTGGATGGTTGCTTGTTTTTTGCTTTGAAGACAAGAGTTCCAGATTTTGGCTATATTAGTCTTGTGACTTTTCCTTTTGGGAGCTGATTGTCTGATTCTATCTTAACCTTTTAGTTCTAATACACTTAGGCAGTTTTTAGTTAAGGTTTCTTGAACTTTGGTATCCAGACTTATTATTTTATCCTGGTTTTCAGGTATTTCAATGCTTCTTAAATTACTTCTCCTTAAACTTGCTTTTTAAGTCTTTTATTTTTGATATAAGGTATTGCATATTTTATTTTTTTCAATCTTTTGATTTTTGATCATATATTTCTTGTTGTGTCATAGAGCCATTGATTTCTCTTTGCTCTATTCCAATTTTCAGATAAGATTTACTTATCTGAAACTATCTGTTCCTCCAGTTCTTTTATCCAAAGCTGTTATTTATTTATTATTTTATTTCATTTTTATCTTCATTTAATCTAGGTAGCTATATAATCTTTTTGAAATAACCATTTTTTATTTCTATTTTCTTTGCTTGCAGTTATACTCAAACCTTCTTTTTGAGGATCTCTTGATCTACAATTTAGTATTTTCTTTGAGTTACTTTTCTACAGCTTTGGCTTATAAATTGAGGCTATGTAATGGGGCCATTCTCTGCCCCCTGATATGCTTTTAGGTGGAGTGGTTGGCCCTGCTTGATCTGACCCTTTGGGGTTCTTGCATGATTACCTACATTTCTTGTGTAGAGAGGCTACTAAATTTTCAGTACCTTCTCTGGTTTCTCAGAATAGGATAAGGGAACTCAGAACCCCTGGGTTTGGGTGATCTGGCTTTAAGCACTGCAGCACCACACTGGTCATTGGGTGCTGCTATTCCCCAGGGCTTTCAAAGTTCCTACTCTGGACCTTTCTCATGGGAGGCTTCCATTCTTGTTGCCTTCTGACATAAAGCCTTGCAGACTACTTTTTTCTAGTTTCTGGAAACTGAAAGGTGATAGTATTGGCTTTGCTGGAGGAATTACCCATCTTATTGCTTTGTTGGCTTCTGACTGACTTGGATATATTGTTTTAAGGTAAAAGAAATAGCTGTAGTGCACATTGGACTTTTTGATTATTAGTCAATATGGTATAAACATCAAGATTTTGCTGGAGTTGGTGTATGGGAGTTAGCAGTGTGCCTCCTTTCAGGCAACTGTCTATACCCAAAGTCCAAAATGTAATTTTTAAAGCTGTATTATCGGTGATTCTAATAACCCAGTGATGGCAAACCTTTTAGAGACCTTGTGCTATGCCCTGCCTCCCAATGGAGTGCTGGGTGTGCCTTGCTGCCCCACCCATTAACCCACATATGGGAGGGAGAATGCATTCCCATTGGGCTGGTGGGCAAGAGGGGTGGGTAAAGTGAAAAAATGTCTTTGGGCACAGTGTAAAGGAGGAAGGGAGCAGCTCTGCCCGAGTCTCTCTGCCTTTGTAGTAATGAACTGGGGTGGGGCGGTGAGGGTTTGGGGGGGTTGCCCAGTACGTTTGCCTGTAGAGAGCACTCTGTGTACCATCAGTTTGACATCACTGTTCTAGCCTTTCTTTGTGTTTAAAATATTTGCTTCAATGACGTTCTTTTGTTTTTTTTTTCCTTTCTCTTTACTATCACTATCCTCCCCTACCTTGGAAGAAAAAAGGAAAACAAGGAATAATTATGCAAGAGATATGCATAACTAAGCAAAACAGATTACTATATTAACTCTGCTCTGGAATTTGTGTCTTAGTGTGCTTGTTGAGTTTCACCTTTCTTCTAGGAGAGGATACAGAATACCTCCTCATTGGTGTTCTGGAGTTGTGGTTGATCATGGAGTTGAACAGAGGCCTAGGGTCTTTTAAAGCGTTTTTCCCTTATGATGTTATTTTACAAATTCTTGACCTGGTTCTGCATAGTCCACTCTACATCAGTTCTACTTTATAAGAAGTTATTTTCCTCTGAATTTTTGTACCTCCTTTTCCATTTGTCCAATTCTTTTTTAAGGAGTTGTTTTCTTTGGTGAAATTTTTATATATTTTCTCATTTTTTGTTCTTTCTTTACCAAGCTGTTGACTCTTCATGATTTTCTTGCATTGTTCTTCATTTCTTTCCTCAGTTTTTCTTCTAACTCTCTTATTTCTATGGTTGGGCTTTTTTTTGTTGTTTTGCTCTTTTTTTTCAGTTTATTATATAACATTTCACTGCATATTAACATTGGACTCTGGCTTGTAGAAGGTACTGTCCCAAACTTCTTGTTCTGAGGCTTGGGACTTTGATTCTTATTTGAATGGACCTCAGAGCTACCTGCTGGCTTGTGCTTGTGGGGGGCAGCCTCCCTTGCAGCTTGTACTGGCTCTTAACTGCTGACTTGCACGTTCATAGATTTTGCTGCTTGCTTGCACAGGATGTGGGTGGAACTTGCTGTTTGCTTGCACAGTGGAGAACCTGCTGCTGGCATGTTCAAAAGAGAGCTTTGATTTGGTTTGCCTTGGAAGGTGATCTCTGCTGCAGGCTTTCCTGGAGGGGATCTTGCTTATGGCCTTCACTGAAAGGGGCCTCGATGGAGGCATAGGTCAGGTTGAGGCCTCCCTGCAGATCTTTACTGGGTCTAGTCCAAAGAATTGATGGACAGCTTAACTCACTCCATGCAAGAGATTAAGCTGTATTATAGGAGAATAAAGTAATAGAGTGGCTAGAGCTTGTGAGTGAAGTAAGTGAGGGGAGGTAAGGAGATGTGGTAAACAAAGATTAGGATATTTGGGGGATTTCAGGAATGCTTTTTATCCAGATTAGTTACTAAGGATGAAATAATTCGTTTGGGCAGTTGTTGCCCTGCATTTCCAAGGAACTGACATCACTTTACCTGGGGATCACTCTGCCCACTGTGATGTAAATGGGATGCTAATGATACATTAAGTACCTTGGGGCAAACTTTAGGTCCAGTTTAACTATTTTCTGCCCAGACTCTAAAGAGGACAGTGAGTAGAAATTGTGTTTTTTGAACCTAGTCCTCTGTGACTGGTAAACTGAACCACTTGTACTTGCTGTTCAAAGGCCCCCCCTGCCCTCCCCAACCAAGGACCCTAGGCTATGTCTAAAGATTGATGTGAGGAGTTTTCTCATAATTGTGAATCTAAGAAACCTGTATGTCTTCTCTGAAAGATGACCTTGTACTAATCAACTAGTTATTGTTTCCATGTTCTTTTGATTGTTTACAGCTACTTTGCAGGGTCTGTGGGACATTTCAGCCCACATCACCAGTAGCTTGAGTCCTGGCTGCTGGGCAGTGTTTCTGTGGAAGCTTGGGTCTATTTGAGGCCTTGTATTTCACTTTTGATGGCGTTAAATGCTATGTCCTTTGAGATGGATGAATCTTCTTGCTAGTAGACCCTGTAGAGTTCTTGTTTTTTATCTTCTTACTTTTTCCAACATTTTCATCAAACTAATTCTGATGTTTGGGATTGTTCTGGCCCAGATGAGACAATGTGGTGCTATAAACCTGACCTCAAAAAGCTGTCCACTCCTTTTCTACTCCACTGTTGCCAACTGTGGGCTCAGCTTTTCCTCTAAGTTAGCAACAAATTGCTTTAATCTATTGACATTGTCTTCTGGTAGTCATCTTGCCTTGGGGATGCCACTTTATAGGATATGAATGTTTAGATCAGAGAGCGTACATCTATCATCAGTCCAGCACCACACATCTGTCTTCTTCATCCCTCTCACAACTTGTCTGACTTTTCTCCTCATACCTTATCTCCTTGAGTTCAAATTTGGCCTCAGACATTTTTACTAGCCATGTGACACTGGGGAAGTTACTTAACCCCATTTGCCTTCATTTCTTCATCTGTAAAATAAGCTGGAGAAGGAAATGGCAATCTATTCCAGTATTTATCTCAAGAAAACCCCAAATGTATCATTTTTCAGTCATGTCTCTTTGCTCCCAAATCGGACCAGAAAGGGTTAGTTAGACATGACAGAAAAATGACTGAACAAGAAAAATGTCTTCTAACTCATGCTTAAATGAGATTTAAATGAGGCAAAGCTGTGAGAAATTATCAGCCTCATTCTTTCTGAGTCATTCAATTCTACACAGACAAAAGTAAGATGACTGGTGATGGCTCAGAAAACAGTAGATGACCCTGGTGTCTTCAGTGCCTGATTAAGCCCTAAGTATTGCAGAGAGCCTACTTCCACCACCTTCGTGGCCACTAGAACAAATTGTTCATATCTTCATATTCTGTTAAGGAAGTTTTCACATGCTTAGGGTAGACACTTGTCCTAACTCACTGATGATTTTAAGGTCCATTAGTTTAGCCTTTCTGTGTAGATAGTTTTACAGGGGAATGGCCACTGAGCATGTTGTAGCTTCTTGGAACCACAAATGAAAATTGGGTAACAAGTGCACATTAAAGGCAATTAAGAAAAGTATGTATAAGTGAATCTAGGAGAAGAACAATCAGCTGAATTTGGGGGTGTGACAATCAACAATCATGAAAAAGGCTGATATTTATTCTTCTCCTTAAGTATCTTTTTGGGTAGAGTTTAATGAACCTATTTTTAAACCTGAACTTTTATGAAGTTGAACAATTTTCAAGGGATTATTTAAATATAACATTTTGAGTTTTGAAATTTATTTCTTCATATCACTTTATGATTTCTCTCTCATACAGTATTACCTTTATGCTTTTAACATTTCCTGATATTTTGCTTATTGAGTTTTCCTTGCTTTTAGTGTTCTCCCTGATATTTTTTCTTAAAAAAACTATGCTTATATTGTTTTTGTTTCAATATAATTTTATTTAGATTTTCTTTTATTTAGTCATTATTTTGTATGGTCTTAATCAGGTCATTTGTGTGTATTTCTAGTTAGATTAATTCCCAAATAACTTTTCTTGCGGGTTATATATATCTTATGTAATGGGGTTTCTTTTTTCTGATGCTTTCTTGATTTTTATTGCTAGAAAATAATACAAATGAGTTTTGTGGGTTAATCTCATGCCATGCAGTTTTGTTGATTTGAATTCATTTATTGGTTCAACTAATTTTTTGCTTAGACAATTAGATTTATTTGGTATGCTCTCTTTTTCATTTTAAATTGTCCCGAGTGTCACACGGAAGACACATTAGATTTGTTTGATTTCAAGGAGGAGGAACTAGGAGCAATGAGAAAAAGTTGCAAAGAGGCAGATATAAGATTATTATAAGCCAAAACTTCTGAACAATGAAGTCTATCCAGAATGGAAAAGGATCATCTCAGAAGGTTGCGAATTCTCTTTTACACCCAAAACAACTTTCAGGCAAAAGCTCATTGACTACCCATGTGTTATGTTGTTTATAGATAGGCACAGTCTCTTCTAGTAGAAGGTCATTGCAGTTCCATCTTACCCTTTATTCCATTAATTTGATTTTTCTTGAGGAATGGCAGCTCCTTTATCTTTTCCCCAAATTTTTAAATTTTATTTTTCATCTGTATTAAAAAGACTTTTCGTGGGTAAATTTTGGATGTATTTTAGTGTTCTTTACACTTTTGTATTAATAATATACATTTTGATTCAAACTCTAGTTTGATTGCCTTTATTATCATTACTATTATTATTAGGACATTTTATCATTATATGTTTGTAAGTTTTTTTATAGATTATACATAGAATCATAACTGGCAAAGTTTATTATTTTTCTTAAGAATTCATCATTCAGTTAGTTTAGATTTCCTATTTTACTTCTTCATTATAATATTTTTCTTGATAAAATTGCCCATGTCTTGTTTGTTTTTGAAATAAAATTTCTTGTTTTCAAATAATATGATCATGTTTACATGTGATTTAGGAACCAATATGGTTGTTACACCAATCAATGTAGCTATGGGTTTGAAGTTTATTTGTCTTTACTGTATAGTTCTTATTGTATATATTGGTCTCCTTGTTCTATTCACTTGGCATTAGTTCATACAAGTCTTTCCAGGTTTCTCAGAAAGCACTTCCTTCATCGTTTCTTATAGCACAAAAGTATTTTGTCAAGTTTACCCAGTGCTAGCTTGACAGAATCAGTCAAGAGTCCCCAAAAGGTGGCAAGGAAAATGACACAGACACAGTTGGGGGTCAGGAGGGCTAGAGGTGCTGATAGCAACTAGAAGTACTTTATTGAAAATTACATCTACTTTTATAAGGGAAGAAAACAAGCTGGGGATTTTGCACAAGTTTCCACTTACACAAGGAGAGTAAATCATTGATAAAGTGGCACAGTGTGATCTCATGTACCTCATCAAGTCTACACAATAATTTCTATAGGTCATAAATCAACATATAACAACCTAGCTTAGATTCCCAAGTAAAAGGGCATAAATCAGTGATTTTGCAGGGTAAGAGGGAGGGGAAATTTATGGCTACAGGCCTCCAAGTGAAAAATTGAGATATGGGACAGACTTCAGCTCCTTTATGGCTTCAGCTTTGTTGAGGGTCTCAGGCTTTTTGCCTTCCATATCTCCAGAGCTTTGCTCCATGGAGCCTCAGGCTTTTTGCCATCTACAATTGCTCCCT
Organism: Gracilinanus agilis; assembly: GCF_016433145.1. NCBI lineage: Eukaryota > Metazoa > Chordata > Mammalia > Didelphimorphia > Didelphidae > Gracilinanus > Gracilinanus agilis. Next base: position 19,757,680 of record NC_058130.1, on the reverse strand, counting down.
TATTATTTAAATTAAAAGAAGCTGAAGTAAAAAAATGCTTGATATCAATTTTTTACTATCTGAGGTAGTAGTGGAGTATAGATGTTTGGATCTGACTACCAGGGACCAAGAGTATGTACTGGAAGAATGACAAGAAAAGGAGTTGTGGAAGGGGAATGATATGATCAGTTGTAGATGCAATGGATGAGGCTCCTTGGAATAGTTGGGCTGGGGTTAAAACAAAGGGTGAGGCAGCCACTTATTGATATAAAATTGGGAAATGTTTTTTGGAGAAATGGCTAAGTTAAGATTGATCAATCTCGGGAGGCTTGCCACCTCCAGGAATCATTCTGCCATATGAACTGTTCTTTTGGCTTGTCCCCAAGTCATGGGTTTAGTGGCTTGGGTTTTGTTTTGGTCATTTGTGCTTTCCATACTCTATTGTTTGAGAGGGTTCTCTGCTGCATCTCTCTGCTGCATCTGTCTTGATGGACTGGGTGTGGCTCCAGGGTTATTCATTTCCTGTGTAAATAAAAGCAAAACCTTGATACCCATGTTATAATTCTGTAAAAAAAAAAAATGATAGGTTGGGGTCAGGTGATGTTCCTTTCAAATGCAGTATGGTATAAATATAGTATGATAGTTTTCTTTTTTTTTTTTTTTTAAACCCTTGTACTTCGGTGCATTGTCTCATAGGTGGAAGATTGGTAAGGGTGGGCAATGGGGGTCAAGTGACTTGCCCAGGGTCACACAGCTGGGAAGTGGCTGAGGCCGGGTTTGAACCTAGGACCTCCTGTCTCTAGGTCTGACTCTCACTCCACTGAGCTACCCAGCTGCCCCCTTTTCTTATTATTTTTAATGGTTCATATAGATAGGTTTCTCCAACTCATGTACAGTGATTATTCAGATGAATTAATTTACAAGAGATTCATTGTACTCTAACTGAAACAAAAACTTGGAATGGTGTACAGTTTCTTAAGTAGGTACTAGAACACATTTATTTGCTATTCACATTCAAATTTTAGGGGCTTCAATCACCAACTCAGTTTACTTTGATTATAGAAATTTGCTTTGAAAGGAAAAAGCCAGGAAAGGGTTATAAAATGTTTACTTTAAATCAGTGGTTCCCAAACTTTTTTGGCCTACCACCCTCTTTCGAGAAAAAATATTACTTAGCGTCCCCTGTCACATACTATCACTGCCCCCTTACAGTTATTCACCGCCCCCAAATGCACCTATGGCCATCACATCTCCCGGGATTGCTGCAGCGCCCACCAGGGGGCAGTGGCGCCCACTTTGGGAATCTCTGCTTTAAATGACAAATTTCACATATACAATGAGGAGATTTAAAAAAAAAAATGATTACCAATTTTCCTTTCCAATAGTTTACCTGTCTTTTCTGAGTCTCAACGCTCCCTGATAATACTTAAACTATTTGGCAATTCTTTCTAATTCATAGAGAAAAAGGGTTAATAATTTTGCTGGGAGTTAAATTTCCACTAACATTATCTTGATTAATGATGGCTGGTGGGGTGGGGTGGGTCAGTAGACTCCTCTGATGGTTTCTCACTACCTTGCAAGTTTGCAATATTTATTGTTTAATTTCTAACCTACTCCAAATCGAATTGGACCAATATTATTCTTATACCATTTTAAAAATATGTTTACTTTTGGCTGCAGTACTATTTTTTATACTGGATCAAAGTAATGAAACTGGGAACACCCTAGGTTTTAAATTTTTGTTTAGTGTGAAGAAAGCATTAATAAATAATAAATAACTAGGAAGTTCATAGTCTTTAGCAATATTATCTTAAAGGTGTCTTGCTTGTGATTAATATTGGCTTCATATCCCAGTAAGTGTATATTGTTTGGGAAATGAGGAAAAAATATCTTTTTATTACTAACAATTCTGTTTTTCTATTCCTTTTTTACAATTTAGATTACCATCCTTACAAAATTTGCATATTTTAACCTTGATATTAAATTGCTTTCAATAGATATTGATTTAAAACTTCAGAACTTTAAAATGGTTACCTCAAAATATTTTTATGTAATTGATTACATTCCACCAATAATATTCTGATCTAACATTTGTTGTATCTATTTTGCACTAGATTTTTCACTCATCTCGTTTTTACCCTTATAACAAACAGAATAGGTAACTGCACTTGATTGCCTATAATCAGTAGTCTCATTCTAAGTCCTGTTTGATTTCTGGACTGGTCAAATTTTTCTTGTCAAATGTATCATTCACTTATACAGTTTACATATCACATTGTACATCTATCCTTATCCAATTCAGGTGAAAAATAAATTTTCTTTACAGAATAACTGCATATATACTTTGTTTTTACACATAATTACATTCTAACAAATTGTATTTAAATGCACATGCTAATCCTTAGACTGAATTTCTTCTTATACACTGCACATACTTTGAAAGCAATTTTTGTATCCCAGTCAAGTACAATGCTGTTTAAAATGTCCATTTTTGTAATATTCCAAAATTTTCCTTAATATTATTATAGTTTCACTTGTTGCTTAATTTAATAGTATATATGTTAAAGTAATAGTTTCACATATTCAGTTCTCTACAAAATTTAGATCATACAAAATCTTCTTCATATAACATCACATATTTTAATAAGTTGATATTAAATTCTTACATACTTTATACTCACTTTATGAAGCCCTATTATATATATTAAGCAGCTAACTTAGCACTTATCAGGAGTTTAGCTGCTCATCTACTTCTTTAAGATAAAAAAGTTTTTGTATCAGGCTGGCTATTAAATACATTCAATCAATTCTCAAATTCGATTTAACAAGCATTTTTGGTAAGTCTAATCATTCAAATCTGTAATCATTATACATTGCAAGTCCTAATAAACAATTCACTCACTGAGTTTTGTGCTGAATTAAATTTTGTCAAATTTCATTTTTAACTGGTAACCAGTTATCACAATGAATGAAATTACACTGTACCATCAGTACATTTTCAAATCATAAGCACATTTTCAAAGTTATATATATCAGTATTATTAAATTTAAATGAAAATTAAATCAATTTGTGAACCAATTGTGGGATCAAGTCTCCTTTATTTTTTCTGATCTTTTCTCCTTCCTTTCCTCAGGGGGCCCATCCAAGAAAAGGGAGAAGAAAAAATACTGAACATATTTTTGCCTTTGTTCTCTGTTAATATTATGTAATTGTGGGATGAAATTATCCTTTCTTGTCTTTATCATTTCTACCCCCTCTCTCCTCATAGCCAACAAGGAATGGAAGGAAGAAATGTTTTTGTTTATTTGTCCTTTTTCTGTAAACAATTAAATTATCTCAAATTTTAGGAGACCTCAAAATCCACAAAAATCAAATTGTTGTTTTTGAATTTCCCTAACTGTCTCTGGTTTGTCTCCTCCATTTTCTGGAACAAAAGAAGGAGGATGGGGGGATACCTCTTCTATCTGAGGCTTGTTTTCCCAAAAATTAAAAACTCCTAGCACAGACAAAACATAGAACATAGACTGATAATACAGACAACATAGACAGTACAGGCATATAATACCCTTGTCTTTCCAGGTATTTCTTATATTCTCTAACAACATAGAACATAAAAGTATAACAAATAATTACTAGACTCCTCTTTTCATCCTGGCATAAAGACCAATTGTTACAAATCATAACTGCACAACTAAAGAAATCTGTGGGAAAAGGAGGCTCATTAATAATGAAAGAAGAGAAAATAAAAGAATGGTTAGGGGATAAAGAAATTGAAATGGTTAATGTAGTTATCTAATTTTTGCTTCCTGGGTTATATATTGGGGCAGCAGCAAGAAAGATTAATTTGAACAGGTTTTTTACACTTCAGGAGTTAGTCAGAAAAAGGGTTAACTTTGTCAGAAGTTAAGCTTGACATTGCTAGATGACCTCTTTTCACGCTCCAACAGACTCTTGAAAAACTGCTGTTACGTTAGACTGAGTCTGAGAGCTTTCCTAAGCAACATATATGCTCTAGACTCTAGACATTTTTATTTCGAGGTGGTAAATCAGGCATCTTGACAAAAAGGGAAGTAGAGGCCAAATCAAGGCCAGCATATCTGAAGGCGCAGTGACCCAATCCCTTTGAGTTCTCTTTATCCGAGTTGAGGGGATTACTTCCCTTTTTTGCCGGGGTATGAGGCCAGCCCTTCTGATGTTTCCTGACAGTGGGGCTGTCCTGCCAGCTCAGTCTTTGAGCGGCACTCATTGATCCAGTGGTGCCCCTATGGCAGCAAGGGCAGATGGAGGTGGGAGGGTTCTGGGAGGTGGCCTTTTTCTGTATGTCTCTTCATCTGGAGCTTTCTGCTTTAGAATTTTTAGGAAAATGTCCTCTTTGTCTAGAGCCTTTTGGAAGTAGCTCAATTTTTGTACCATATTTATATAATATAACTTGTTCTGACATTCCTCAGTTTTTGGCCTTCCTCCTGAGAGACCTGCCATCTGTGGTCTGGATTTTTTTCTCGGTAAAAGTTATTCAGGGTCAGTGCCTTTCTCTTGTTCTTTCTGATGGCTGAAGGTTGTATTTCTTGGGTATTGTTAGCCATCACTATGCTGGTTTTTCCTTCCCAGCCAGAAGTCTGAGTGAGGTGGGCAGGCTCTCTGTGTGTATGGAGCTATGGAGCAGTTTTTGCCTGAGGCTACTTTATGAGTCTCAGTGTGGCTTCTACTGTCTGCTCCCTCTCTCAGCTCTATCTAAAACCCAAGGTCCACGCTCTTTAGCCTCCTGGGGTCTCAAGTCTTGCTGTTCTCAGGGGCAAGCCCCTGGTTGTCCCAGTTAGCTGCCAAGAACCTAGAGATTGCCCCAGGCTCACTCTAATTCTGGCATGCTGGCTCTGACTCTGGCACAGTAGGTGGGGTGGAGGAGGGTTGATCAGCTCACATTTGGTGGGAGCTATTCCCCTCTCCCCCTTTATGGTGTGGAAATAACCAAATCCCACATACCTTCGATGCTGTGCCCTATTGTGGGGTCCCTTCGTTCATCTGGATTTGGTGGTGGTGATTTTTTTTTTTTTTGAGGTATCATGTATGGGTCAGTGGTGAGGAGTGTTAAGCTCCTTGCTTCTACTCTGCAGCCATCTTAAACCAGAAGTCCATATGACCTTTTGGGATGGAGATATCTCTAAACTTGTGCATTTTGTTTGAGCTACTACAATTTTGCTCATAGAGCAAAAGCACCTTCTTTGATGAGAGAGACACCATATAAATAATTATGTACAAACAATATATACAGTGATTCCTCACTATCATGGGAGTTATATTCCAGAGACCCCTGTGATAGTTGAAAATCTGTGAAGTAGTGGCATTCTATTTATCATATATATGTGTGTGTGTATATATATATATACATATATATATAATATTCATTTTAAGGCTTTATAAACCCTTCCCACTCTCTTATAAACCTTTTCCACACTCTTATTAACCTTTCCCACACTCTTATACACACTGACCCAATCAGCACCCAGGATAGAGAACACAGTGCTGTGGTTGGTCCCACAATATAGTGAAAATTTCATGATTCAGAATTAGATATAGTTTAAAACAAAGCCAATACAATGAAGCTATGATAAGTGAACTGCAATATAGTGAGGGAGGACTATACAGGGTAAATGGGTGATCATTTTGGAGGGAAGGTTTTGGTATGGAGGATTAGGGTGAAGACTAGATGAATAAAGTATTAAGCATTTCTGATGTGCAAAGTACTGTGCCCAATGCTGGAGATAAAGAGAAAAGGGAGTCTTCTCTATTGCAGGAACTCACAGTCTAATGGGTAGGAAAGGATTTAGATGCCAGTCAGTTGGGCATCTGAAAATCAGATGGTCCTACCTCCTCATTTGCCAGCTCTTGGCTACATTTGACTACAGATTTCATCATTTATCACTTTCCCAATGCTGATCCTGCTGTCTGGGATCTAGAGCACCATTAGCCAAGAAGTACAAGGGACCTCGTACCCTGTGACCATTCCCAAACATTGCTGTGATGAATAAGGTGAAAAAGACACAGGGTCAAGCACACTTACAGATACACTTTTTATCTCTAGCCTGCCTCATATGTTCCTCTGCATTTACTCTCTCACTGCTTAGTATAAGTCATTTCAATCCTAGATCTTCTGAGATCCTTCCTGGCTTCTGGTTTTTCTGAAGACCCAGCCCCAGGACCAGTGCCATTGACTACCACTTATATAAAGAATCCCAAAGGTGTTAGAGCAGTCATAAGTTGTAATAAGCTTATATTCTATTTATTGAATACAAACTTATTTTTCCCAATTTTTTATTTATTTAGAATATTTTTCTTTGATTTTTTGTCCCACCCCTCTTCCCTCCCTGCTCCTGGAGCTGACAAGCAATTGCACTGGGTTATACATGTATCATCGTTCAAAACTTATTTCCATGTTATTCATATTTGTAATAGAGTGATCTTTTAAAGCAAAAATCCCTAATCATATACCCATCAAACCACATACTCAATCATGTGTTTTTCTTCTGCGTTTCTGCTCCCACATTCTTTCTCTGGATGTGGATAGCATTCTTTCTTATAAGTTTCTCTGAATTGTCCTGGGAATTGTTGTTAATAGAAAAGTTAATAGAAAAGATCAACTGTTACAGTTGATTGTTCCACAATGTATCAGTGTTTGTGTACATGTTCTCCTGGTTCTGCTCCTTTCATTCTGCATCAATTCTTGGAGGTCTATCCAGTTCACATAGAAATCCTCCACATCATCATTTCTTATAGCACAATAGTATTCCATCACCATCAGATACCACAATTTGTTCAGCTATTCCCCAATTGATGGACACTCTCTCATTTTCTAATTTTTTGCCACCACAAAGAGTGTGGTTAGAAATATTTTTGTATACGTATTTTTCCTCATCTCTTTGGACCCAGCAGTGGTATGGCTGGATCAAAGGGCAGGCATTCTTTTAAAGCCCTTTGGGCATAATTCCAAATTAACCTCCAGAATGATTAAATTAATTCACAACTCCACCAGCAGTTGAATACAGATTTCTTAAGAGATATTTCATGCAAAGATTTCTACCCAGGTATCAATTTATCTTTATATCTTAGCAACAGTGATTTTGTTTATTCAAAATTTTATCTTTTGTAATTATATCTATTCTTTAGTGAAAACAACCCCCCCCCCCCCAAATCATGGCTTTGAAAGGTAACTGATTTCACTCTCTTAGAGCTTTTTTTTTTTTTTAGTAGTGTGATCTTTGACATTTAAGCCATTTGCTCACTTTGAGTTTATTGTGGTATCAAATATAAGATAAAGGTGTAAACTTAAGTACTGCCTAACTTTTCCAATTTTCTCAGAAGTTTTTGTTAAATAAATAGTAGGTTCTTTTCCAAGCAGTTTATGTTCTCAAGTTTATTGAATGCTGGTTTGTTGATAAAAGTTGTTTCTGATTCTTCCTTATCTACCTTATTTTGTTGTGTAACCATTAATTTTTAATCATTTTTTGTTGTTTTTTTTCCAGGTGCTTTGGCAGGAGTTTTGCACTGGTAAGATTTGGTTGCAATTTGAAATGAACAAAAATAATTGGTTTACATTTTTTCTCAAAGTTGTTTTTATGCACATTAAAAAAAACAGTTACTTGTATCTGGATACCTTTATATTTATTTGATTTCTGTTGTGCCTCATTTTAGAAAACGATATGCAATATTTGGACCTTGCCAAAATACATATATGAAACAGGTTATAATTATTTATAAGATAATTCTTTCTTCATGAAGCAATTTACTGATCAATAAATCCTTTTAAGCTTGTGGCTCCCTTGTATAAGTCTTTATTTTCAGAACTTCAACTATTATGAATGTGTGTATTTTTCTGGGACATGGGATATTGTTCTTGCAGAGAAATCATTTAACACTAATTTTAAGTACTCAACATTTGAAGATATTAGAAATGAAGAAAAATCCATTTTGAAATGATGATGTAAGGGTATGGGAAAACAATTACTTTTAAGTAACATCTCTCTTGTATAAAGTGAGATACACCTGTATGCATGCATATACATAGAAATATTTCTTAAGGCAATGAAAGTTTATTAAATACTCATGGCTAAGCCCTGGAGGTACAAAGTAAGGCAAAAGGTAGTTCCTGCAGTCAAGGAATTTGTAATCCAATAGGAAAAAAAAAACCAGGAAGCTTAAAAGGGGAAGGGGGAAACCAGGGGCTTGATGAAGTCTTAATGAGTACAGCCTGTGGGAAATGCAGAGAGAATCTGCTATGGGTGCCCCCTTTTAAAGGGAGGACCTTGCTGCTCAGCCCTCCAATTACTGAGGTGCGAGGTTAAGGGCTGATAGGATCTTGCAGATTGAAGAGGTTCCTAGGGCATGATAGCATCTAGAGGAGGGTAGCTGAACCCAGAGTCTGGTTCTGGTGTGGTCATTCAAGACAGATCCATAGACATATTTAAATACCATGCCCTTTATAGAATTACCTTATTCTAAAAGGGAAAAAATTGAATGTACTTATTATGTATCAGTACTATGTCTGAACCAGTAGAGTGGAAGGGAAAGACATTAGATCTGATTCGTTGACTCCTTAAGGTGGTCCAGTCCCATTTCTGCCACTGCAAAATCTATGGCAGCTACCTTAGCTTCTGTTAGGAGGGACTGGAGCTTCTCCATTTGTAAAATGAGGAGCTTGTATTGGGAGTACTATTCTCTATAGTGTCTTTCCCAGTTATAATGTCCCTTTCGATCCTGATATTCAGCAAATTGGGGTGTGTGTGTGTGTGTGTGTATAGTTTCCATATATTGGCAGAGTAAGCATGAATTTGTTATATATTACCTTATAAAATATGTGTAATGTGAAGTTTTCAAATTACTAAATTTCACAAAATTAAAATTCTATACCCAGGGACCCCTATTTGGCTGGTAGAGCGGAACTTCTGGGTTTGGCTTTCAAGTCTAGGATGTATGGAATTGGTCTTTTCATATTGCAGTTCCACTCCTTTGACCTTAATTAATCTATTGTGGCCTTTTTTAGCTGTAGCAATGAGAAAGGAAGGAATTTTTCCTAATTCCATGACCTAAGACTTAGGCTTTTCTGGGAAGCTGATGAGACTAAGCTGAAAGATGCCTCCAGGAAAGGTCTTATCTTTTCCAGGGTATGAGATCTGGCATTCCACTGAAGCATATCTCCTATTTTAAAATGGCAGTTATTGGAAAATGAGGTTGACTCCATTAAGCTTTAAAAATTCAAGTGTGTTGGAATGGATTTGTTCTCTATTATATAGTATTGCCTGCTATCTGGAAATATATATGTATTTAGCATATCTTTAATTTTAATTTTTTCTTTAGGGTGCCCCTTAAATTTTTTCAATTATGCCAGGGAAATATTTTCCTGAAATATAATCCTATTCACTTAAAAATGAAATTTTTGAGCCTATGATATATTATTTTAAATCAATTGAAAATTATGTTTTCATGGTTTGAATTTGATACTTTTTAAAAACTAGAGAATAGAAATTTAATTTCTACCTTATTACACTCATAATAAAGTATTAACCTTATTACAAGGTTTAAAAAATATGAACTTCTACTCCCTTTCCCTTGATTTGAAGCCTCTTATTTTGTATACTTGTGTAACTAGATCTTTTTTTCAATAATAATTTTGAATCTTGTTTCTTATTCTTGCATTTGGTCTTCATTTTTTCCAGGACTCATTTAACAACTCTTTTTGAAAATGATCGCCATTTTTCCCACCTCTCAACATTGGAAAGGGAGATGACTTTTCGCACTGAAATGGTTAGGCCCTTCTAAAACTAAAATGATAGAAGAAATACAAATCATTGTACTTGTCCCTTATGGTACTTAGAATAAATTAACCATAAGATATTAGCATGGGAAGGGACCTTAGTAATCATCCACTCAGACCTCTCATTTTAATATGCAGAGAGTGAGACCCACACAAGTGAATTGGCTTCCCAAGGTCACGTTGCTAGTAAACAACAAGCCCAAGGCTTGACCTTTTTAATTTCAAGTATTGTATTCTGGATACAATGCCACATTGATTAGTGTCCAGCATTTTGTTGCCATAATCCATTTTCTATATTGTATGAAGTTATGTCTAGGTCTTGGAAGATGTTATAGCATGCTGTTTTTCATCAGCTTTGACCCCCAGGCTTTTCAGGATGTGGTAAAAAATTAAGCTCTAAAGTTTTTTTAAAATAAAATTTTACTGATGTTTTGTTTTTACATCAAGACTTACTATTTTCCCCTTTCATTCCCAGAGTCTCCCTTATAACAAAAAAGTTAAAAAGAGAGGGAAAAAGTTCAGTAAAACTAGCCAATACATAGGAAAAAATCTGCTATAATCTATAGCATTCCACATTCAGAGAAGGGAAGGAAGTGAGGCAACATTTTAAAAAAAACTATTAGTGTTTTTAAAAAATTTTCTGACATACTTAAAAAGTTTATCAAATGTTTGAATTTTTAAGTTCTCAGAAATTACTAGTGGAAAGAAGCTCATAAGATTAAATACTACTCACAATTAGGTTTTTTTGTTTATTTAAGATAAAAAATTAGAAGGAATTATAGTGGAGTTTTGAAAGATGAGGAAATGGTCATTCACAGATTTTAATAAAACTAAAGTATGTGTCACTTTTAGGGACTTTACTATTCCTACTTCAAGACCATGGTAGAAGAGCCTTCATTTACGAACGGACTATGGATGATAATGAATGATAAACTTACTGAATTTCCTCTTGTAATTAATGCAGTGAAACGCTTTCATCTTTATCCAGAGGTGAGTAATTTTGGGAAAGGAAAGTTCAGTTTGTCTAGTACATCTCTTTATAATATCAGGTACTAAGAGAATAGAGTAATATGAGACAAATTCCGTAACAAATTGTATTTGAGGTTATTAGCTACATACTTTTGAAACTTGTATAGGTAGGTTGGACACCTGAAGAGAGGAACATGGAAAATTGATCTGGAAACTAAAAGTGACCATGACAGTAACAAAACCACTTGTCAGGGACTGTGGATTTATCTGTAGGTTAAGGGAGGGATCCAACTATCAGGGCAAAAAATGTATCCAGAGGGTGGAAATTATGGCCCTGAAAAGACATTCATAGAAAAGAGGGGTATGCAGCCATATGCCTAAAATTTTCAAAACTTTAGAGTTGTTTAGTCCAAGAATGTGACTTCTTACAATCTGTAAACCAAAATTACTCATTCGTATTTGTTTGTAAAATTAGGATTTCTAGACTGTTTGCTGTGTTTGGTTGCATACTGTTTGATATATCATGTACTCAAAATCTCCTGTTTCCAAATCTACTGAAGTAGTTGCCTAAATTTCCTTTTAGTCCACTGTCAAGAATTATGTCATCTGAAGACAATCCTCCCATGTTCTTGGCACTTTTTCTGCCCTAATTTTAAGAAATTGTTAATATTTCTGAATATTATGGAAAAAGGAGGACCATCATTTTACAGTTAGAGGCAGTTGACTAGTAGAAAGCATTTAATTTGGTGCAGTAAAATGTCACTTTATAAAGTTTATCAACAAAGCATCTTGTTCATATGTTAAAATCATATAAAATTCCCTCAAAATGCAATAACCGAACATTTTGCTTGATAATCCTCTGATTATTATCAAGGTAGGCACAAAACACAGAAAAGCATGTTTGCCAAATGTCTACAGTAGAAGATAGTTAACATAGTCAATCCAGAAGAGGGATCTCTTAGATACAGACCTCTAGATGCTGCCTTAATTTTAAAGATGATATTATATTGGTTGCATCAAGCCCCAGAAATATTGCAGAGCCTCCCAAATGGGGTCTGTAATCACTCCAAGTACACAAGAAGAATGAAATGATTGAATGAAGCAGCTCATTTAAACAATGATCAGCAATTTAATGAACAGTCTATAGAGTTGATCCATTGGTGACTGTATATTGTATATAAAATATACATACCTAAAAGTAATATATATGGGCTAAATTTTCATTGGGCAATCATATGTTGCTTTTAGTCACCTCTGACTTCTCATTGAAGCAGAAGTCTGTTTTCAGTGTCAGTATTCCTTATGACTATAAGGTATGGATTACTACTTCATGGAGAGGTGTGTAGTAGGAAGGAATAGATTATAAGATATTACCAATGAAGAATTTTTCAGAAATAATGGTGTATAGTGTTATCAGAGATGTGTGTCTAGAAAGACTTGTAGGGATTTCTGTAGTGATTCTGGGGATTCATGTAGTGATAGCTGGGGATGAGCAGTGATGAACAGCCCAAGGATACCATTGGTATCCACCTAATGTTGAGAGTTTTAGTAAGTAACCTCAACTGTGCCATTTTGGTTCTTTGTGAAATATTTCTTAGGAGGATATCCACAAGAATCCTATGGGGAGAAAAATCATGGGTTGTAATCTGAATTGTTGGAGTGAGTTTCTACATTAAAGAGATAGTATCGGGGGCAGCTGGGTAGCTCAGTGGAGTGAGAGTCAGGCCTGGAGACGGGAGGTCCTGGGTTCAAACCCGGCCTCAGCCACTTCCCAGCTGTGTGACCCTGGGCAAGTCACTTGACCCCCATTGCCCACCCTTACCAATCTTCCACCTATGAGACAATGCACCGAAGTGCAAGGGTTTAAAAAAAAAAAAAGAGATAGTATCCACTGAAGAACTTGTGCCTGGGAGTTAACATAAAAATTTTTTTTCACATCTTTAATGAATGAACTAGGAAATAACTACCAAGTAGTATAAGATATGTCAGTGCAAAATAATGTGATGCCAATTGTATACATAAATACTGAGGAATAGAGAATACTATGAGATGAGAAGCTATCGAGAATGAAGAAAGCCTTAAACTGGGCTTTGAAGGAATTATTAATTTAGACTATTAGAGAGACAAGAAAGTGGTTAAATTTAGCCCGAGAAGAGGTGTAGGTATTAGTGGTGGAGAACATCAGCAAAAACATCAGACAAGCATACATGGTGGGATATTAAGGGAAAGGAAAAGAGAGAATGCTAGGAAACTGGCTTGTCTGAAGCAGAGTCCAGGTTAGGATTGAGTGAGAGTTAGGTAAGGGGTCTAGGAGTCCAGGTGATAGAGGACTTAGAATATCTTTCTAATTACAGGGGCATACTTCCATTAACTATTCATTCATGACTTTGGGGATACCTTTATTCTCTTGGTCCATGGCTTCTACCCAAGGAACCTGAGAAAGTATATATGGTTTTTTCCTAGGTTTCCTCCCCCCTCAGTATACTGAAAGTATGTATCCCACATTACAAAAGAAAGTTTTGTTAAAAAGGGAGGACAACAAAAGAGGACTCATAGAACGAATTACTATGAGTTCCTAAGATGTGTCTATATATAATGAGTCATTTATAGCTCAGATTTAAGAAAACCTCTGGTGGAAGGCCCTTTCTCACCAGACCTGCCTTGGCCAGCTCATCTTTGCTGCTCAAAGATGGAGGAGGGTGATGATATGTGTGGCATCCCCTTTTTTCCCTCTTTTTTTAACTTTCTCCCTTCATAACAGAGTTACTGAGTTTTCTAGGCTCGGCCTTCTAGTCTTTAACAGAGACTTTTGAGGGAGAAAACTAGATTATCCATCACTTTTCAGAAATGTATCAGCTCTAATCTCTAGAGAAAACCTCATCTCTAATGTTTTATTTATTAAAGATTCTAATTATTTAGGCTTTGGAGCAGAAGCATTTTAACGAATGTTGCTGGACTCTCAAGCTATTATTCTGTATTTAGAATATACATATTTTTTGTATAAAGATCAAAGACCATTTTTTTGTGATGAATGATCCAAATATGTAACTGTAAGCTTTCTTCCCAGATTTCAATGTTTTTTTAATAATAACAAAAATATTTGGCCTTATTTATTAATATCTTCAACATGAATTTGTATCTACTACTTATCATTTTTTACTTTTAAATATCTTTAATTTTCTTCAGTTGGACTTTTTCTTTTATTTACTCAGATTTTGATTCCTTTATGCTTCATGAGTTGGTATTCATGATAATTTCAACACCTGGTAATGAACCTTTTGGAGACAAGTTTCTTTGTACATGAGCTGCACTGGATCTTATAAGATTGACAGTTAGTTATTGGGCCAATCCTTTGAAAACATTCTGGCCCATAAAACCATCTAGACCAGTGATTCCCAAAGTGGGCACTACTTCCCCCTGGTGGGTGCTGCAGCGATCCAGCAGGGTGGTGATGGCCACAGGTGCATTTATCTTTCCTATTAATTGCTATTAAAATTAAAAAAAAATTAATTTCCAGGGGCTCTAAGTAATATTTTTTCTGGAAAGGAGGTGGTAGGCCAAAAAAGTTTGGGAACCACTGATCTAGACCTTGCATGCTGCTGACAAAAAAAAAAAAAAACCCAGCATCATATCTATGCCATTGTAAGGCATCCGAGAAGGCCTGTTAGTGTGGAAATGTTTTCATTGATCCCATTTTATGAAGTATATAACTCATCCCTTAAGAATAAAAATTATGGGAAAATAGTTACGTAGTACTGTGGGTAAAGAGCCAGGTCTAGAGATGGGAGGTCCTGGGTTCAACTAATTATAATTATTGCTCATGTTTTATAAGGTTGTTTATTTTTTCAACAATCCTGTGAGGTAAGCGAGTACAATTACTTGTTATCCTCATTTAACAGGAGGAGATTGAGGCTTGGAAAGACTTGCCTATAGTCATAGAAGCAGGGTTTGAACCAAGACCTTCTGATTCCAAGTCCCATATTCTTTTTATTCTGCCATGCAATTCTGACATTTCCCTCCCTTATTTAAAGGGAACATTTTAAAGTGGTTGAAGCATCATACAATGCTACTTTGAGAAGAGGGTATTTATAAAGTAGAATATACTGTCCTTGGGTATCTTCACTCTTTTTTCCTCATAGATAATCTCAGCCTCCTTGTACCGGGTATTCAATGGAACAATGGGCATCTTTGGCATTCAAACAAAGACATGCTATAATGTTTCCAGAGGACAAGGGCTTAATCCAATTGAAAGCTGTGAAGGCAAGTTTTATCTAAGTTCATATTTTGTTCACAAGAGTATTATTTATTAAAAGTTATTATACATTAATGTGACTGATTTATTATATCAAAGATGTCAGAACTTCTCTTCCATATCAGAAAATCTGAGAATTAGAGAGAACCTCAGAGGTCATCACATTCAAATTATATGTGACCAAGAATCCCCTCTAAAATATTAATATCATCCAACCTTTCATTGAAGACCTCCAGAGGCAGAGAACTCTCTTTCTCCCAAGGAAGTCTGAGAGAGTTTTTTCCAGAATCATGCTCAAATCTTCCTCTCTGCAACTTCCACCAGGGCTAAAACAAGTCTATTCTCTCTTACACACTAGTCTTTCAGAAACTTAAAACCATCTGCTATATCTCCCCTAAGTTTTTTTTTTTTTGCATCAGGATGTTTCCAGTTACTTAAGCTGATCCTCTCACCTGGTGTAAACCAGGGGGGTCATTCTACCCTATAAAATACATGATCCAGTTTGAGAGCAACTAATTAATGCCTATTCTTTTTTCAAGGTGACTTAATTATGTTACCATCTAGCCCAGGGGTCAGCAACCTTTTTGGCCGTGAGAGCCATAAACGCCACATTTTAAAAAATGTAATTTCTTAAGAGCCGTACAGTGCTCACAGTGCATGCTCCTGTAATAGCGCCTGAAAAAAAAATGACTTTATGGCTCCTGCAGAAAGAGCCATATCTGGCCTTCAAAAGAGCTAGATATGGCTCGAGAGCCATATGTTGCCGACCCCTGATCTAGCCCATATCACTCTATCTTGTCCTTAAGAAGAGGAGCATCCTTGTCATATTTTTTGTTGAAATCTACTGTATTATACATAGCATTTTCCCAATCTACCAGTTGACTTATTCTGTCAGAAAAAGATGATGATGAAGTCTTTCTGGATTTTAGTGGTCACTGCTTCCTTTTTGAAATGTTCAAAAATACAAGCCAGTAATGGTATATTCTAAATTTTGTAAGGTATCTACATCAGTCTCATTGGTCTCTAATTTGTGGATTGTGTAATTGGTCTGTAATCTATTTGTCCTCATTAAACAAAACTGGAATAACATTTCCCTTTCTCCAGTTCTGCTACAGTTTTCCCCATGTTAGGAATTTTTAAGAAGCACTAACATTGATCCAGTAATCATATTTGCCAGTTATTTCTGTCACCTATGATGTAATTGGTTGAATATGAATCTTATAATATGCTATTGTTCTTTTACTTTTTTTGAGTTTCTGTTCCATGCTAGCAGTTTTTATGCTATCTTTCCTTGTCCAAGGAAAGTCTCCTTAGAAAAATTAACATGAGCAAAATAAGAATTGAGCAATTCAGGATTGTTGTCATACATCATCATCCCATCTTGTCCCTGATAGATTTGTAAATGCTCTTTTTGTTCTTAGTTTCCATTGCCAGCCTTAGGTCATCTTGGGCATTACCACTTTTCAATTATTCCTATAGGACTATTCCACTCTAGTCAATTACTTGACTTTTTCCATCTTTTGCATAAATCTTTTATTTTCCAAAAATTATGTTTTAATTTATTTTGTTAAATATTACCCAATTACATTAAAAACATTTATTGAAAAATTGTGTTAAATTCTCTGCTTTCCTCCTACTTCTTTTCTCCTCTACTGAGAAGACAAACAATATCATATCAATCATATATCAATAAATATCAGTGATACATGTGAAGTAATGAAAAACATTTCCATATTAGCCATTTTGCAAAAACACACATACACACAAAAGCAAGAAAGCTAAAAGAGAATTACACTATGCTTTAGTCTGCATCCAGCTCTCTCTCTGCAGTCGGAGAGCTTTTTCTATCATGTATTCTTTGGAATTGTCTTAGATTATTGTCTTGATCAGAACTAAGTCTTTCACAGTTTATCATCATTATGATATTAGTGTTACTATGTACAGTGTTCTCCTGATAGCACTTTTCATCAGTTCATATAAATCTCAGGTTTTTCTGAAGCCATTCTGCTCGTCATTTCTAATAGTATAGTAGTATTCCATCACAATCATATACCATAACTTGTTTACCTATTCCCCAATTGATAGGCTATCCATGTTTCTAATTCTTTGCCACCACAAAAAGAACTGCTATAAATATTTTTACACATATAGGTCCTTTTCCTTTTTCTTTGATTCTTTCCAAGTTTTGTTTTTTCTTTTTGTAATCTTCCTGTTTGTCCTTCCTTATAGCACAATAGTATTAAAATAGTATACTACAACTTCTTTAGCCATTCCCCAATTGTGGGCATCCCCTCACTTTTTTTTTTAACATTTATTAATATTCATTTTTAACATGGTTACATGATTCATGCTCCACCTTTCCCCTTCAACCCCCCCCCCCGCAC
>NC_058130.1:19708782-19735292 GCF_016433145.1 Gracilinanus agilis | reverse complement strand
CTCAATTCTAGCCTTTAGGGATTGATTTTCGGCTATAATCTTTTGGTTTTCGGCCATAATCTTCTGGTAATCGGCCATAATCTTTTGGTTTTCGGCCATAATCTTCTTGTTTTCGGCCATAATCTTCTGGTATTCCTCTTCAATCTGGTCATTTCTTGTGTTCAATTTGCTTATCAGTTCATTTGGTTTCTGAGCCTCGCTTTCCAGTTGCAAGATTCTACCTTTTAAGCTGTTATTTTCTTGCCAGATCTCTTCCATTTTCCTCAGAATCTCAGATTTGAACTCTTCCATAGCTTGTGAGGAGTTTTCCTTATTTGGGGAGGGTCTGGATGGTTGTTTGTTCTCCTCTTCTGTTTGCTCGGTTGTCTGGATTTTCTCTGTGTAGAAGCTGTCGAGTGTTAAAGACTTCTTTTTTTTATTATTATTCTTTCTCTTCTGAATTTCCTGTAACTTCCACGCTGTGCCCTGTTGTGGGGTTCCTCCGTTCGTCTGGACTTGTTTTTATGTCCCCTTTAGGAGTTTTGTGTGTTTTGGTCAGGAGAGGTTAAGAGCTGCTTCTTACTCTGCCGCCATCTTAACCCGGAAGCATCCCCTCACTTTTTAATTTTTTGTCACCACAGAAAGCTGTTTATGAATGTTTTTTGTACATTTTGGTCCTCTTCCCTTTTCTCTTTAGGATACAGACCTAGAAGTGGTATTGCAGGATCACAGGATGTATACTGTTTTATAGCCCTTTTAGCCTAGCTCCAAAATGCTCTCCATAATGGTTGAATCAGTTCACAACTCCACCAACAGAGCATTAGTTTCCCAATTTTCCCACACTTCCAACATTTATCATTTTCCCTTTCTCTCATGTTAGCCAATCTGCTAGGTGTTACCTTAGAGTTACTTTTAATTTGCATTTCTCTAATCAATAATAGTGATTTAGAGGATTTTTTCACATGATCATAGATAACATTGATTTCTTCTGAAAACTGCCTGTTCATATCCTTTGACTATTTATCAATTGGGGAATTGCTTGTATTTTCATTAATTTTATTCAGTTCTGCATATAGATGAGAAATGAGGCCTTTATCAGAGATGCTTGCTATCAAATTTTTTTCCCTCAGGTTTATGTTTTCCTTGTATATTGATTCTTTAAAATTTTATTTATTCCTGGGAAATTCTCATCTCTCATGAGCCAAGTTCTTTTTTCAGCTACTTTTTTAGTTGATTCCCTAGGAATCTTTTAAGTATACCATGTCATCTGTGAAGAGTATAGTTTCCTCAAAATTCCTTCTATTTCTTTTTCTTATCTTATTGCTAAAGCTAGTGTTTCTAGTACAATGTTAAATACTAGTGGTGATTAATGACATTTTTGTTGGGAAGATCTTATTGGGAAGGCTTCTAATTAATCTCTAATACAGATGATGCCTGCTGCTGGTTTTATATAGATACTACTTATCATTTTAAGGAATGACCCATTTATTCATATGCTTTCTAATGTTTTTAGTAGGAATGGGTGTTGTATTTTATCAAAGGCCTTTTCTGTATCTATTGAGATAATCATGTGATTTCTGTTACTTTCATTATTGATATCAGTTATACTGATAAATTTCCTAATATCAGACTAGCTGTGGCATTCCTGGTATGAATCCCACCTGGTCATAGTGAGTGATCCTTTTGATGTAATCATCTTACTAGTATTTTATTTAAAATTTTTGCATCTACAGTCATTAAGGAAATTGGTTTGTAGTTTTTGTTCTCTGTTTTTGCTCTTCCTGGCACTATATTTGTGTCATAAAAGGAATAGTCAAATTCTTTTAAAAAACAATTAGACTGTTTGCAATTTCTATCCTTTCTCTGAATCATTGCAATCTCCTTTCCTAAAGTCAGACCCATGTCTGACTAGTGGGACTTGATTTTTCGTAATTTGCTGGTTACTGACCCCTAAATGCTCACTGCCTGAAACTTGAAATATTCTGAGCATCTATCTGGTTGCTCCGCTTTGTCACTATAGACATTTCAGATGGTGTTACAATGTCACATTTCCCTAAATTCTTCAAGAGATTTTCTTATTGCTCCTCCTGCGGCCTTTCCTCAGTCATTTTCCTTGGTTTCTTTGTAGATGTTGGCCACGGGGATTACCTCCATTTATGTCAGGAATGCTTTCTTTCTTAAGTTTCAGAAGTCAGTTGATTGGCAAGCATTTATTAAGCATCTCTTAAAACAAATTTAGTATTTATTTCAGTGAGCTTATATTCTCTCTGGGAAAATTGTTTATACAAGGTAAAGGCAAAATTATTTTGAGGTGGAGAAGGTGATGCATTAGATCTGGAAGGCCTTGTATAAGAAATGGCCTTTGAATTGAGCTTTGATGGGAGCTAGGGATTTTAAGAAGTGAAGATGAGGAGGGAGCACTTTTTATATATGAAAGAGAAGCTATTCAAAAACTCAGAAGTAGGAAATGTATGAGCAACAAATAAGTAGGCAAGTTTGGTGGGAGGATGGAATATTCAATATGCCTGGAACGGTTGTTGAAGCCAGGTAATGATGTTCTTTGCCCAAGGAGTTGGTTTACAATCCCAGAGGCCATTGGAAGTCACTAGAACATAATCTCAGAGTGGCCTGGTTAGGCCTACATTTTTGAAATGTCAATTTGGTATCCTTGTGGTAGTAGATAGCCTGGATGGGAGAGACTAAAGAAGGGCTGTTGGGAAAACTTTGAACTGGGTGATGTGAGTGTAAAGAAGGGACATTTGATGAGATATCCTGGTGAGCAACTTGACCAAACTTCACAGCTGATAAACTATGCAGTGTCAATGGGAAATCAAGGATGCTTTAAGGTTGCAAACCAAGGTGAAAAGAAATATATGATGGTGCCGTGGGCAAAAATAGGGACATTTTCCTTCAGCTTCTGAAACTATTCCCTAGCTGACTCCTTTACTGGCTCCTCTTTTTCCATATTATACCTTAAGATTTGCCTTTGATTCTCTTCTATTCTCTACATTTTATAAAGCAGGCTTTCTTTACCTAGGTTTTGTAAACTCCTTGGATTCAGGGTTAGAGCTTTCAGAAGGTCCATGATCTTGGATGAAAAAAAATTACACTTTCATTTCTTTAAAATTGGTTTCCTTTATGAGCCTCTGTATTTTATTTTATACTTATAGAAACATGATTCTAAGAAGAGATCCAAAGGCTTTTCCAGAAGGCTGCAAAGGGGACATAGGACACAAAAAAGGGTCAGAGCTTCTGCCTTAAAGGGAGCTTAGTCTATCAGAAAGTTCTGGGCCTTGGTTTTGACTTCAGCACTAATTTACTCAGTGAGCTTTAGCAAGTCAGGCCAGATAGCAGAGTCTTGGTTTTTAAAAAATAGGTAAAAGAGGGAAAATAATAGGTATGCTACAAATTTCCTAAGGTGGTTGTAAGGTCCAAATAAGTATGCTGTAAACTCTAAACACCTCATCAAAGCAGTTCTTTATTTAGCCTCAGATTCCACTGCTCCTTCTACAAAGATGGCACCAGATCTCTAGATCCAAATCTGACCTTTCCTTTTAGCTTGAACACATTTAATCCTTCCCTGCTGGTGGTTCCACATTTCATTTGATTGGATTTTTGTTCATTACCACAAGTCCTCATACTCTACTTCTCATTCATCACTTGTTACTGGCTCCTTTTAATATGATTGTGACAACATCTCTTCATCTGCTCTTGGTGTGGCGATGCCAGGGGGCATTTTCAGCAACTCTTCTGAAAAACTTTGGGTCTTGGGGAATTTCTTAGGGCCCTGAGAGGTTAAAGGACTTGCCCAGAATGGATCAAGTAGGCCTCGAACCTAGCTAGGACTTCCTGACTCAGTAGCCAGCAGTCTGTTTGCTGCTCCCTGACTCCCTCTCTGTTCTCAGTTTTACCACTCTGCTACAGGCCTGTATGACTACCTGCCTTTAGGTTGCAACCATCTCTTCTTTGGGCTCCACTTTTTCTTTCAGGATCTGTATTTCATGTTGCTTCTGATTACTCTTTTTTTAAAAAGTATTTTTTACTTAAATCTTTTGTTTTTATATCTCCCATATTTTCCAATGTTATCTTTCTTCCTTTTGTTTCTCTCCTCACTTCTTACCTGTTGTTGATTGAATCTGCTTCCATGTATCTGTTATCATCTATATTAGAGATGAATCTCAACTATAGAATGATAAAACTAGCCAACATTTATATGGTGTTTACTATGTGCCAGGCACTATGCTAAGCATTTTACAATGTCTCTATTTTCTAATCCATCTATTAATAGTGCTGTCAGATTACTCCTCCAGAAACACAAAGTGTTAAACATTGAGAGCTGGAAAAGATCTTAGATTACCCAGGACAGCTTCCTCCTTTGATAGATGAGGACTTAAGATAATTGCTCAAGGTCACACAGGTGATGAAATGCAGAGCTCAGGATTGAACCAGAGTCTTTTGGTTCCAAGTCAGTGAGTGATCTTTACTTTACCACTCTGCCTCATGTCCATGGTTAGATGTGACTCCCTTCTTCAGACACCTTCTGTGGCTCCCTGTGAACCCTAGGAAGGACTATAAATACACAGTGTGGTGCCAACCTTTTCCTTAATCTTATTTCGACCAACTTTCCTCTATGTCCAAGTCAGACTTACCTGTCGACCCCTTCTTGTGTTTGCATAGGATTGGGGTCTAGTCAGCTCCACTTCATCTTTATCTTTTCAGAATCATGAGCTTTGTTCAAATCTGAGTTTATTCTGTGAAGTCTGCCAGGAGACTCCCAATTATTAGTCTTTTTGTCCATAACACATTTTTTGAGACTCTTAGTCTTAGCTATTCTTAGATCTCTCACTCTGTCCTATGTTAAAAGTGTTCATATTGATCTTTTTGCTAGAATGTAAGTTCCTTGAGGAAAGAGAGGATATTTCATTTTTGTATCCTTAGTACCTAGCAGTGTCTGGCACATAATAATCATTTCATGAGGACGTAAAATCAGTTAAGTGATTTTTTTTTTTTGTGTTATGTTGTTTTTGAGGGTGCCAGATTCAAGTCTTGTGAATAAAGTGAATGTCCAGACTGCATAAGACTTGCTCAAAACTCTGGTGTGACTATAAAATGTTGAGACTAATTTTCTAAATCAGATTTGAAGACAGTTGCAAAAGACAAATTTGCAAAAATATTTTGAACTATGGAAAGTCAGTGAGTTCAGTGATAGTAAAAGGGAGACTCATTTATGTCATAGCATTAAAATTTTTGTTTTAACATAGTCATATTTTATTTTTCAAGACTAGCATGTGTGGAAATTGAAAAACTACCCTGCTATTAAACATTTTCTAGCACATTTATGACTTATATCAGAACACTGAAAATGCCACTTGTAGTGGTTTTGTTCGCTCTTCTCCAAAGTGACTAGTGATCTCTTAATTGTCAAATTGGATGGTCTTTTCTTCTTCCTAATCCTTTTTAGTCCAACAACTGTATATGGCACTGTTGATCATCTTTACCTCCTGGAGGAAAACTCCTTTTCTTGCTGGAGTTTCATTGTACTTTCTCTAGATTAACCTTGTACCTGTTAAAATCCTCCTCAGGCTCTTTACTGACTTGCCATTCATTTTGTACTGTTATTTGCCCAAGGTCTGTCCTGAGTCTCTTCTCTTCTCTCTCAAATATTGTCTCTGGTTAACCTCATCTGCTGGGAACAAAGTACTAGGATTGAAACCATCCCTACCCACAAGGAGCTTCTGCTCTACAGTCAGTGGTCAGATTTTGCATGTCTCTCTTCACAGCATGTCTCTCCCACATCCAACTCCTTCTCCACTTGACACAGGTCCCATCTTGGTTCAGGCCCTCATCACCCCTCGCATGATTGGCCTTCCTGTTCAAGTCTCTCCACACTTTATTCCATCTTCTACAGTGGCCAAAATCATCTTCCTTCAATGCACACTTGATCTTGTAATGCCCATGTTTGTCTCCATTGGCTTTTTAGGATAAGATATGAATGAGCTCCTCTGCTTTATCTTTGAAAGCTCTCACAATGTGAACCCCGCCTAAACCTTCTAGCTTTATTAGACCTTGCTGACCTTCTGCGATCTGACCTTTTCCCTGTTCATCACTAATGACATGCCATCTCCTGTCTCGATGTCTATGTACTTCTCTCCTGGTCTTAAAGGATCTTCTTTTTCTTTAAAAAGAGGCTCAAATGCCAACTTATGCATGTAGTCTTTCCTGATTACTCACCTACCCACCCAACAGTCTACTAGTTGAATCATCCCTCCCTTAGTATCTTGTGTTTAAATACTGTGTATGTATATTTTAAATACTGTGCAGTATGTGTGTGTGTAGGTACACACACACATGTTTTTGTTTCTAAGTGGAAGGTAAGTTCTTTGGAAGAAGGGAGGGATGATTTCATTCTTGGCACTTTAATACAAGGCCTGATATATCATATATACTTATTAAATTATTTCTAATTAGTTAATTTTGTGGATTTTTATTGTCATTATTTTTTGATATTCACCCATGAGTTTTAATGAAATGGAAGGATTAAATTGTGACATCATTGGGCAAAATGCTGTCCCAAACATTTGACATGCTAAAGAATTTGATCCATGGCCAAATAATATCCATCTGTAATAAGAATCACAACTAGGACCTGTAGTTTCCCAACTGGTGACTTCCCCATCAAGTCTAGTTGATTGTTATGCCCAATATGTCAGGAACAATATGACTGTACTATAGACTAGATTAGTTCCCAATATGTCAGAAACAGTATGACTGTCATATAGGCTAGGTTAGTTGTTTTTTTGTTGTTGTTTTTTTTTTTTTTTGCTAAAAAAAACTCAGTGCTATGTTGTTGTTTTTAAAGGATTGGGAGACCCTGCTTGCTTTTATATTACCGTGATTTTTGTTTTAAATGGATTAATGATGACATTATTCTTCATATATGGCACATACCTCAGGTAAGACTGTTTAACTGAAAATTATTTCAGGTGGACTTGGTTTTTTCTTTATTGTTTAAATATAAAAAATGAGAGAATTTATTTAGTAGATAAGTTTATTTTTTTAAGTATATGTAAGGGGAACCTCAACATCATCCTGGCCATCAAGTGGTGATTTTATTTGGACCTCAGCAATTAAGAACCTAATGAGATGAGCAGGTCATGATTTAATTTCAGATTAGAATACCAATTATTTGAAGTTTTAAAGTAAGTTTAAGGGGATAGTCCATATAGGAGATATGTATATATATATAAGTTTGGATATGCCATTCAAGAATATTTCTTTTAGTTTTAAGAATCTTTAATAAAGGGTTCAGTTTAAGTGTTGGTTTATCTGCATGTAAACCTTCACTTTGTAAACACTAGAAGACATTTTTTATTAGAAATAACCACAATATTTTAATTTAAATTTTCACAAATAGGAAGTAAATAATAATACCAAATCAGCAGATACACAATATATTTTTGATTCTTAGTAAAATCTTCCCTGATTTTAAAAAGTTAAATATAGAATTACTTTCTCCAACCCTCATATTACTTTGAAAGATAGCTTATTAGCCTGTAACTATACACCTTTTCATTTTAAAAATTCTAACATTAGTTAAGTATTATTTTTCTTCAAGGTATCCAGCTGTGTAAAGAGTGACCATTACATGGGCCTTTCCCTTAAAGAGATTAAGATCTCTGAGAGTAGCCAAGGATGAACAATTTACATTTAAAACAAATATGTCAAAATTACAAAAGTTCATTGAAGGAAATGCATGTCAGAAATTGTGTTGTCACATGAAATAACCGCTAAGGTTGTTCAAACTTATATGCCAGAAAAATGGGCTGGTTTCTAGGTTGGCATCTCAGTAGGAATGCATTTTTAAGTTTCCATTTTATTTGTAAATATTTTGTCCTGGTAGCAGTCACCCTGTTGTCAATTTTCTTTGAATTGTAGAATACTAACAATTTCCCTTTTCTAGTTTAGATTTCTTTATAAACAAAACAAAATAAAAACTCAAAATGACAAGGATGTCTTGTTTTTACTTTTATCATTTCTGGATATATTTATCTATTGATCCCTTTCAGGATGATACTTCCCTCGTGAAAAAAGGGAACCAGTTAAACTAAAACAAGAGATACCATGATGAAGTCTGACTGTGCGTGTAACACTAGGCCTTTGTAGTCCTTCCTGACCCTTTGCCCAGAGTAGGGAGCTGTGCCTCAGGTCTGCCTCTGAGCTCTTAGCAGGCTTGCTCTTTATGGCTTTGTAGTCATGGTTCTGCTTTTTTCTTTTTGTTCTGCTTGTTACACTCTGCATGCAGTGTGTCTGAGGCTCATGGAGATTCCCCAGTGGACTCTTCCTTGTTGCATATTAATGTTCTATTATATTAAACACCACAAGTTTTTGTAGTCCTTCCCCACTTGATGAGCACCTACTTTGGTTCTGTTTGCTACCACAGAATGTGCCTATGAATGTTTTAGTATATGTTGGACTTTTGTTTCTGCCTTTGACTTCCTTAGAGTATATGCCCCAGTAGTGGAATTGCCAGATCATCAAAAGTTATGGATAATTTAGTCATGTGACAATTAAAATTATCTCAGGAGGCTGATTTTGGGGTAAGAATATGTTATTGATTATAGCAAGATTATTGATTAGGCCAGCATCATAACCAATAAAGTGATATAGGTCTCCATGGCTCTCTTGCAACCAGGGGCGGCCCAAACTGAGTCAGCAGCCCAATTAAATAGATATTTAGGAACTCGTTATTCAGACCCATCCCAAGACATCTTTTTTTTTTAAACTCTTACCTTCCGTCTTGGAGTCAATAATGTGTATTGGCTCCAAGGCAGAAAAGTGGTAAGAGTAGGCAATGGGGGTCAAGTGACTTGCCCAGGGTCACACAGCTGGGAAGTGTCTGAGGCCAGATTTGAACCTAGGACCTCCCATCTCTAGGTTTGGCTCTCAATCCACTGAGCTACCCAGCTGCCCCCCCAAGACATCATTAGATGGTGATAGCTAAGTAAGAGGTGGTCCATCAACTTGTCCATCCCTTTCCATCCCCACATGTGGACAGGCCACTTCCAGAAAAAAGGCCCTTTTTCCTTTCATCTATTAACCAAATTCTGTTAAAAAGGAAGACATTCCTTGGGATTGTTAAGGGCAAAGAAAATGCAAAGAGCAGCAGACTAAATGATATCTCTGACTCATATGCAAGACACAGAAATACACAATAATTCTCCCCAATATTCAGGAATTAATACAGTACATGAAAAATAATTTCTCACAATTCCCTCTCTGCTTCTTGGAGAAACTGGACCTCAGTATCCCTAATGAAGCACTCTGAACATGGTGCCTAACTGTGATGTTTGTGTGTTTTAAAACGTGATGCCAAAAAAGATTGATAGATGCATCGACAGGGAGCCATTAAGGGGGCACTCCCATTCTGGTAAAAGAGTCTTACAAATCAACAAAATAATGGTGCATGAGAGAGACACAGAAGTGATAGGTGGCCTAACCCCTACTATCCAGCCCATTATGTCCACGGAGTCAAAGTCTCATGTTGCAGCAGGCTGATTCCAAGGGTCTCTACTGTTGTTGTCATCTTCTTTGACCATCCGGAATCATGCTGGTCCTTAAAGCAGCTCCTCTGGCAGATGTGCTTTCTCTTGGTCCAGGGTTACTGATACCTTTTTCCCCTTAAAATTGCTTGAAAAATAGATCTTAATACAGTTTAACACAGTTACTAAAATTTTGCATTGCCAATAATTAGGCCAGATGATGAGAGCTAACTCAAACCTTTGGTTTCTAATTTTATTAATATAAAGGATGTACGATTATGAACTACTACATTAAAGGAATTTACATTTCCTATACTTTTTGCTGATTTTCACTTCTGTCTGAACCAAGTATCCACTTTGGAAAACTTCCAGTAAACCCAGCTTTTTTTCAACTTGGTATTAGAATATGCTCAGTGACTTAGAGACAATTAGAAACAGATTTATATTTATATTTATATATTTTATTTATTTTAATTTTTTTATAAATATCTGATTATACTTTCTTCAAAAACTTTCACTTAAATTATCACTTCCATGATCAGTTATTCTATGTTATTATTTATTATTTGTTATTATTTACTTTAATCTTTGCCAGTTTTTAATTCTTAATCCCCCCTCAGGAGAATGAGATTCTGCAAAGAATCTTATCCTTCTGCAAGATTCTTAGATAACACTCTTTGCAACTTGTGGCTTCTTATATCTAAGCTAAATGGCAAAATACATGAATTTATCCAAAAGATGTTTCACCCTTCTATTGTAACAATAGATTGGGATGAGATCCATAAAAAGCTAGGCAAAATTATCTGTAATAAAACATAACCAGTTTCGAAATACTAGTTAAAATGAACTAGATATTACAGTTACATAGAGTAATGCTTTTAGATTTTCTCCATACTCTTATATAATCTACCTGCATTAAAGAATATATCCTATTCACAAATATTAGTGTTAACAACAAATAACAAGATGTCACTTATAAATAACAAAAGATAGAGCATAAATCATTTTCCTTTAAGAGAAATAATTGCATGGGAGTCTTTTTATAGTTTTATCTTTATCTTAATAACAAATTTACATACTAGTTTTCCAAAGTTATATAATTCATGTTGTCTCCTCCCTTCTTCCTTCCATTCTCCTGGAGTTGACAAACAATTCGGTCTGAGTTGTACATGTATTATCACTCAAAACTTATTTTCATACCATTCATTTTTTTAAAAATAATTTTTATTTTTTAGAAAAGTTATCATGGTTACATGATTCATGTTCTTACTTTCCCCTTCACCTTCCAACATCCCCCCGCCCCCATAGCCGATGAGCATTTCCACTGGTTTTAACGTGGAATTAAGACTTATTTCCAAATTATTGATAGTTGCATTGGTGTGGTAGTTTTGAGTCTATATCCCTAATCATGTCCGCCTCAACCCATGCGTTCCAGCAGCTGTTTTTCTTTTGTCTTTCCATTCCTGCAGTTCTTCCTCTGAATGTGGGTAGCATCTTTTCCATAAATCCCTCAGAATTGTCCTGGGTCATTGCACTACTGCTAGTAGAGAAGTCCATTACATTCGATTTTACCACAGTGTATTGGCCTCTGTGTACAATGTTCTTCTGGCTCTGCTCCTTTCGCTCTGCATCAGTTCCTGGAGGTCTTTCCAGTCCACACGGAATTCCTCCAGTTCATTATTCCTTTTAGCACAATAATATTCCATCACCAGCAGATACCACAATTTGTTCAGCCATTCCCCAATTGAAGGCCATCCCTTCCTTTTCCAGTTTTTGGCCACCACAAAAAGCGCAGATATAAATATTTTCATACAAGTCTGTTTATCTATGATCTCTTTGGGGTACAAACCCAACAATGGTATGACTGGATCAAAGGGCAGGCATTCTTTTATAGCCCTTTAAGCATAGTTCCAAATTGCCAGCCAGAATGGTTGGATCAGTTCACAACTCCACCGACAATGCATTAATGTCCCAGTTTTGCCACATCCCCTCCAGCATTCATTACTCTGCCCTTCTTTCATTTTAGCCAAGCAGATGGGTGTGAGGTGATGCCTCAGAGTTGTTTTGATTTGCATTTCTCTAATTATTAGAGATTTAGAACACTTTCTCATGTGCTTATTGATACTTTTGATTTTTTTATCTGAAAATTGCCTATTCATGTCCCTTGCCCATTTATCAATTGGGGAATGGCTAGATTTTTTTATACAATTGGTTTAACTCCTTGTATGTTTGAGTAATTAGACCCCTGTCAGAGTTTTTTGTTATTAAGATTTTTTCCCAATTTGTTGTTTCCCTTCTGATTTTGGCTACATTGTTTTTATTTGTACAAAAGCTTTTTAGTTTGATATAA
This sequence comes from Gracilinanus agilis, assembly GCF_016433145.1. Taxonomy (NCBI): domain Eukaryota; kingdom Metazoa; phylum Chordata; class Mammalia; order Didelphimorphia; family Didelphidae; genus Gracilinanus; species Gracilinanus agilis. The sequence continues at coordinate 19,723,424 of NC_058130.1, read as the reverse complement.
TCAAAATCATTTATTTTACATTTTGTAATTTTTTATAACTCTTGCTTGGTTTTGAAATCTTTCCTTTCCCAGAGATCTGACAAGTAAACTATTCTATGTTCACTTAACTTATTTATAGTTTCCTTCTTTATATTCAAGTCATTCACCCATTCTAAATTTATCTTGGTGTAGGGTGTGAGATGTTGATCTAAACCTATGCTCTCCCATATTGTTTTCCAAATTTCCCAGCAGTTCTTGTCAAATAGTGGATTTTTGTCCCCAAAATTGGGCTCTTTGGGTTTATCATTCACTGTTTTGCTCACATCACTTACCCCAAGTCTATTCCACTGATCCTCCCTTCTATCTCTTTGCCAGTACCATTTTGTTTTGATGAACACTGCTTTATAGTATAGCTTAATATCTGGTACTGCTAGACCCCCTTCCTTCACATTTTTTTTTCATTATTTCCCTTGATATTCTTAATCTTTTGTTTTTCCAAATGAACTTTGTTTTAGTTTTTTTCTAATTCAGTAAAGAAGTTTTTTTGGTAGTTTCATAGGTATTGCACTAAATAAATAAATAAATTTAGGTAGAATGGTCATTTTTATTATGCTAGCTCGTCCTACCCATGAGCAATCAATATTTTTCCAAATGTTTAGATCTAGTTTTAATTATTTGGAAAGGGTTTTGTAGTTGTGTTCATATAATTCCTGTGTTTGTTTTGGTAGATAGATTCCCAAGTATTTTATATTGTCTAGGGTAATTTTAAATGGTGTTTCTCTTTCTACCTCTTGCTGCTGTGATGTGTTGGAAATATATAGAAATGCTGATGATTTATGTGCATTTATTTTGTATCCTGCAACTTTGCTAAAGTTATTGATTATTTCTACTTGCTTTTTAGTTGACTCTCTAGGACTTTTTAAGTAGACCATCATATCATCTGTAAAGAGTGATAGCTTAGTCTCCTCACTGCCTATTTTAATGCCTTCAATTTCTTTTTCTTCTCTAATTGCTACTGCTAGTGTTTCTAGTACAATGTTAAATAATAGAGGTGATAATGGGCATCTTTGTTTCATGCCTGATATTACTGGGAAGGCTTCTAATTTATCCCCATTGCATATGATGCTTGTTGATGGTTTTAGATATATACTGTTTATTATTTTTAGGAAAGGTCCTTCTATTCCTATACTTTCCAGTGTTTTCAATAGGAAGAGTTGCTGTATTTTGTCAAAGGCTTTTTCAGCATCTACTGAGATAATCATGTGATTTTTGTTTGTTAGATTGTTGATATGGTCAATTATGTGGATGGTTTTCCTAATGTTGAACCATCCTTGTATTCCTGGTATAAATCCGTCCTGATCATGGTGGATAACCCTCTTGATCACTTGCTGGAGTCTTTTTGCTAGTATTTTATTTAAAATTTTTACATCTATGTTCATTAGGGAGATTGGTCTATAGTTTTCTTTCTCTGTTTTTCGTCTACCTCGCTTTGGAATCAGTACCATACTTGTATCATAAAAGGAATTTGGTAGGTCTCCTTCTTTGCTTATCATATCAAATAATTTGTATAGTATTGGGATTAGTTGTTCTTTGAATGTTTGACAGACTTTACTTGTGAATTCATCAGGTCCTGTTGATTTTTTCTTAGGGAGTTCTTTGATGGATTGTTCAATTTATTTTTCTGATATGGGATTATTTAGATATTCTATTTCTTTTGCTATTAATCTAGGCAATTTATATTTTTGTAAATATTAATCCATATCACCTAGATTGCTATATTTATTGCCATATAATTGAGCAAAATAGTTTTTAATGATTGCCTTAATTTCCCCTTCATTAGAGGTGACGTCTCCCTTTTCATCTTTCATACTATTAATTTGGTTTTCTTCTTTCCTTTTTTATTAGATTGACCAGTACTTTGTCTATTTTATCTGTTTTTTTCAAAATACCAGCTTCTAGTCTTATTTATTAATTCAATAGTTCTTTTACTTTCAATTTTATTAATCTCTCCCTTGATTTTTAGTATTTCTAATTTAGTTTTCATTTGTGGATTTTTAATTTGCTTGCTTTCTATTTTTTTAAGTTGAATACCCAATTCATTAATCTCTGCCCTCCTTAATTTGTTAATATATGCCCTCAAGGATATAAATTTTCCCCTGAGTACTGCCCTGGCTGTATCCCACAGAGTTTGGTAGGATGTCTCATCATTGTTGTTCTCTTCAATGAAATTCTTGATCGTTTCTATGATTTCTTCTTTAACTGACTGGTTTTGGAGAATTATATTATTTAATTTCCAATTAGTTTTTGATTTGCTTGTCCAGGTGCCCTTACTAATTATTATTTTTATTGCATTATGATCTGAGAAGGTTGCATTTATTATTTCTGCTCTTTTGCATTTGTTTGCAATGATTCTATGCCGTATTACATGGTCAGTCTTTGTGAATGTACCATGTGCAGCTGAAAAGAAGGTGTATTTCTTTTTGTTCCTATTTATTTTTCTCCACATATCTATTAAATCTAATTTATCTAGGACTTCATTCACCTCGCTTATCTCTCTCTTATTTATTTTTTGGGTTGATTTATATAATCTGAAAGAGGAATATTTAGATCTCCCACTAGTATGGTTTACTATCTATTTCCTTCTTGAGCTCTGCCAGTTTTTCCTTTAGGAATTTGGATACTATGCCATTTGGTGCATACATATTGAGCACTGTTATTTCCTCATTGTCTAAGATACTGCCTTTTATCAGGATGTAATAAACTTCCTTGTCTTTTTTAATCACATCTATTTTTACTTTGGCTTTGTCAGAAATCATAATAGGCACTCCTGCCTTCTTTTTCTCATTCGAAGCCCAAAGTATTTTGCTCCAGCCCTTTACCTTAAATCTCTGTATGTCTACCCACCTCATATGTGTTTCTTGTAGACAACATATGGTAGGATTTTGGTTTCTAATCCACTCTGCTATTTGCTTCTGTTTTATGGGTGAGTTCATCCCATTTACATTCAGAGTTATAATTATCAGTTGTGGATTCCCCAACATTTTGGTATCCTCTCTTAGTTTTACCCTTCCTTTTTACGCTATTTCCTTTTAAACCTGTCTCCCTTGATTTACTTCCCTTTCTAGTCCTCCCTTATTATTCCCCTCTTTTTATTTTTTAAGGCCTAATGAATTCCCTCTCTCCTCTCCTCCCCTCCCTTTTCTGACCTCCCCACTCCCCTGCTCCCCTTGGTTGATCCCTTCTGACTTTCTCAGTAGGGTTAGATAGAGTTCTATATCCCAATGGATATAGCTACTCTTCCCTCTCAGGATTAATTCTACTGAGATTAAGGTTTAAATATTACCTCTTAGTGCTCTCTTCCTCTCCTTCTTTTAATAGTATTCATCCCCTCCCCTTCCCATGCCCTCTTTGTGTGGTATAGAATATCCTATTTTTTCTTATTCATTCACATTTCTCTTGGTGCCATCTACTATTCACCCCCCTCTTTCCCACCTACCCCCATATCATCTTAGACCATTTAGTACTCCAACCTCTCCCTATGAATAATTCCTCTAATTACTATAATGGTGGATACTATAATAGTGAATGGAGTTCACTACAGAGAATAACACATAACATTTCTTCATATAGGGATACGAATAATTAGATCTTATTGAAGCCCTTAAAGAGGCAAATTTAAAAATAAGAGTTTTCTTTCTTTCCCCTCTGTTTCTTATTTACCTTTTCATGTTTCTCTTGGTTTTGGTGGTTGGATATCAAACTTTCCATTTAGCCCTGGTCTTTTCTGTGCAAATACTTGGAAATCTTCAGTTTTGTTGAATGCTCATACTTTCCCCTGGAAGTATATAGTCAATTTTGATGGTGATCCTTGGTTGTAGATCCAGTTCTCTTGCCTTTCTGAATATCATATTCCAAGCCTTGTGGTCTTTTAGTGTAGAGGCTACCAGATCCTGTGTGATCCTGATTGGAGCTCCTTGATATCTGAATTGTCTCTTTCTGGCTTCTTGTAAAAAATTTTCTTTTACTTGGAAGCTCTTGAATTTGTCTATTATATTCCTGGGGGTTGTCTTTTCAAGTTTTAGTGTAGAGGGTGATCCATGGATCCTTTCAATGTCTATATTGCCCTCTTGTTTTAGAACTTCAGGGCATTTTTGTTGAATAATTTCTTTTAGTATGGAGTCCAAATTTCTATTAATTTTTGTTTTTTCAGGAAGACCAATGATTCTCAAATTGTCTCTTCTAGACCTCTTTTCTTGATCTGTCAATTTCTCAGTGAGATATTTCATGTTTCCTTCTATTTTATCAGTCTTTTGACTTTGCTTTATTTGTTCTTGCTGTCTTGAGAGATCATTGGCTTCTACTTGCCCAGTTCTGGTCTTTAGAGACTGGTTTTCTGCTATAATCTTTTGATTTTCCTTTTTGATTTGGTCTATCCTGTTTTCCAGCTGTTTTATTTTGGTCTCGAATTTGCTTATCAATTCATCTGATTTCTGAGCCTCTCTTTCCAATTGTGAAATTCTGCTTTTTAAACTGTCATTTTCTTTCCAGATCCCTTCCATCTTTCTCATAATCTCAGATTTGAACTCTTCAAGAGCTTGTAACCAGTTTTCATTTTTTTGGAAGGTTTGGATATGGTTACTTGTTTGTTCTCCTCTGCTGTTTGCTCTGTTGTCTGGATTTTTTCTGTGTAAAAGTTCTTGAGTGTCAAAGATTTCTTCTTGATCTTTCTCTTTTGGGGTTCTTGTGACTGACTTGCCATTGTTAGCCCAGCACCCTCTCAGCTTTATCCTCATGCCCAGGGTCTGTCTGCACTCTTAGGCTCCTGAAGTCTCAGGTCTAGTTGTTCTCAGGGTCAAGCCTCCTGGTGGTCCCCTTGATTGTTCCTCTGCCCGAAGCTCCTTTAACAGTCTCAGGGCACTTCTTCCACAGTCATGCACCCCTCTGCACTGGGTCCCCACCCAAGGTCTGTGCCTGTGCTCAGGATCCACGTCTGCACCTATGTCCGTGCCAGCACTCAAGGTCTGTGTTCAAAGTCCATGTGTTCTTTTGCCTCTTGGGGTCTTAAGTCTTGCTGCTCTCAGGAGCAGGCCCTGGTGATCCCAGGTAGCTGCCAAGGACTTAATGGATGCCCCAAACTTGCACTAACTCTTGTGGGCTGTCTTTTCCCCTATAGGTGGTATGGGGGGGGGAGGGGGTTTCTCAGCTCACATTTTAGTGAGAGCTGTTTCCCCCCTTATAGCATGGAAATGCCCCGATCCCACGTACCTTCAATGCTGTGCCCTGTTGTGGGGTCCCTTTGTTCCTCTCGATTTGTTTTTATGTCCTCTTGAGGACTCCTATATGTGTGGGTTAGGAGAGGTTAAGCAGCTGCTTTTTACTCTGCTGCCCTCTTAACCTGGAACTCCATATCATTCATTTTTAAGTGAATAATCTTATAAAATCCAAACCCCAAATCATATATCCCAAAAAACAATTTATAAATCATTTGTTTTCATCTGCATTTTTATTCCAACAGTTCTTTCTGGAAGAGATGGATAGCATAAATCCCTCAGATTTTCCCAGATTATTATATTGTTGTTAGTAGCAAAGCCTATTGCATTTGATTGTCCCACAATATTTCAGTTATTGTGTATAATGTTTTGGTTCTTCTTATTTCACTCTACATCAGTTCACATAGGTCTTTCCAGTTCTTTCTGGAATCATCCTATTCATCATTCCTTATAACGCAGTAGTATCCATCACCATCATATGCTACAGTTTTTTCAGCCATTCCCCAATCGTGGGATATTGCTTTAATTTCCAATTCTTTGCCACCACAAAAAAGTATAGCTATAAATATTTTTGTACAAACAGGTCCTTTCCCATTTATAAAAAATATCTCTTTGGGTTACAGACCTGGTAGTGGTATTGCTGGATTAAAAGATATTCATGCTTTTATCATCCGTTAGGCATAATTCCACATTACCCTCGAGAATGATTCAATCAATTCACAACTCCACCAGAGTTTATTTTTTTGCTGCATCTCCTCTAACATTTATCACTTTCCCTTACTGTCATATCAGCCAATCTGCTAGTTATGAGGTGGTATCTCAGAACTGATTTAATTTGCATTTCTTTGATCAGGGGGGATTTAGAACACTTTTTCATGTGATTATTGATAGTTTTGATTTCATCATATGAAAACTATCTATTCATGTCCCTTGACCATTTGTCAGTTGGGGAATGTCTTGATTTCTTGTATATTTGTCTTAGTTTCTTTTAAATTTGAGAAGTTAAACCTTTGTCAGAGTTTTTTTTAATAAAATTTTTCCCCAGTTTGATGTTTTCTTTCTAATATTGGTCACATTGGTTTTGTTTGTAACAAATCTTTTAAATTTAATATGATCAATATCACTCATTTTACATTTTGTAATGTTCCCTATCTCTTGCTTGGTTTTCAATTCCTTCCTTTCCCACAGATCTGACAGGTATACTATTCTATGTTCACATAATTTATTTATGATTTCACTCTTTATATTTAAGTCATTTACCCATTTCGAATTTATCTTGGTATACACTGTGAGATGATTATTTAAACCCAATTTTTCTCCTACTGTTTTTCAATTTTCCCAGCGGTTTTTGTCAAATAGTGTCAAAAAGCTGGGATCTTTAGGTTTATTGAACTCTAGGTTGCTGAGGTCATTTACCCCAAGTCTATTCCATTGATCTACCTTTCTGTCTCTTAGCCAGTACCATATTGTTTTGATGATTGCTGCTTAATAGTACAGTTGAAGGTCTGGTAGTGCTAGCCCTCTATCCTTCACATTTTTTTTTCATTAGTTCCCTTGATATTCTTGACCTTTTGTTCTTCCAGATGGACCTTGTTATATTTTTTTCCAATTTTATAAAAAAGTTTTTTGGTAGTTTGAATAGGTATGCACTAAATAAGTAAATTAATTTAAGTAGAATTGTCATTTTTATTATATTAGCTCATCCTACCCGTAAGCAATCAATGTTTTTCCAATTATTTAGGTTTAGTTTTATTTGAGTGAAAAGTGTTTTGTAGTTGTGTTCATATAATTCCTGAGTTTGTCTTGGAAAATAGATTCCCAAATATTTAATATTATCTAGAGTGATTTTAAATGGAGTTTCTCTTTCTAACTCTTGCTGCTGAGTTTTGTTGGAAATATGTAGAAATACTAATGATTTATATGCGTTAGTTTTGTAGCCTGCAACTTTGCTAAAGTTATTGTTTCCACTAGCTTTTTAATTGATTTTCTAGGATTCTCCAAGTATGTCATCATATTATCTTAAAAGAATGACAGTTTAGTTTCTTCATTGCCTGCTTTGATCCCTTCAACTTCTTTTTCTTCTCTAATTGCTATTCCTAGCTTTTTTAATACAATATTGAATAGTAGTGGTGATAATGGGCATTCTTCCTTCACTCCTGTTCTTATTGAGAAGGCTTCTAACTTGTCCCCATTGTAGATGATACTTGCTGATGATTTTAAATAAATACCATTCATTATTTTGAGGAAATGCCCTTCTATTCCTATGCTTTCTAGTGTTTTCAATATGTATGAGCATTGTATTTTACAAAGGCTTTCTCTGCATCTTTTGGGATAAGCATGTGATTACTATTGTTTGGTTATTGACATGGTAAATTATATGGATGGTTTTCCCAATATTGACCCATCCTTGAATTCCTGGTATAAATCCCACCTGGTCATCGTGAATAATCCTTGTGATAACTTGCTGTTTAGCCTTTTAGCTAGTATTTTATTTAAAATTTTTGCATCATTAAGGAGATTGGTCTGTAGCCATGATTGCAAACCTATAGGACATGTGCCAGAAATGGCACACATAGACCTCTCTATGGTCACACATGCCAAGGACCCAGTGTCCCAAGAACCGAGTGCACCCATCCCTGCAGCACAGAGTTCGCCAGAGTTCCTAATGGTAAAGCTGGAGAAAGGTGCAGCTGGACTCCTCCTCTCCCCCTCTCCCCAGTACGAGTTGGTAAGCAGGTCTCTTCAAGATAGGAGGACAAGATTACCCCACCCCATTCAGAATACAATGGCTTCTTTAATTACCTTTGGCAGGAGACAGAAACAACCAAAGTCTTTGCTATACAAAGTATTTTTGTGATTTGGGGATGTTCCTTTTGAGTTTGTACTTTAAAAATATTCAAAACTATAGTCTAGTAATTTAGGAATAAGTTTTATGAACCAGAGGCTAGGCCTCTTCATTGTTCTATAATCCTCTTCCCAAGTTTCTTTCATAGGAAATCTTTGGCTACTTTAGTCTGTTCAATTTGCATTCAAAGGGGTCCCTTGCCTGAGGGGAAAATAGTGGCTTTTCAGAGGTAGATTTCCTAATCACCCCAGTATCCAGATTAAAACCTTACTTCAACCCTTGGCCATTTGCTAAAAAAAGGTTAATTGGACAATATTTCAGGAAAGCTGGACTGTGATGGGGTGAATCTTAGGATGATGTCATTTAACCTGAGGGTTATATTTTCCTAAAAATAAGAGGTTTTCCTGTAAGCTGGAGCTTTTTTTGCTTTTTTTTCTGACTACCTTTTTCTCTCTTTCTTTCACAATAAAGTGTTGCATTTGAAATGGCTTCTGGTTCCTTGGCTAAAGAGAGTGTACTTTGAAATTTTCAACGTCCCCTCAATTTCCACTTTGGAGAGGAGATAGCTTTGAGGAGATCATAGCTCATATAATTAGGGGGGAGTAGAATGCTTGAGCACTTCCCTCTCCCTCTCCCCAAGCCTAATTGCATCACCTGCCCTTCCCCTTGCCCAGCTGTTCAATGGGAGTGCTTCCTCCCTCTCCTGGGTGGAGTAAGGGTGGGGGAAAGAAGTGTGAACTCAGCACTAGGCACAGAATGTGGTATGAGGTGGGGGCAGGGCCTGGCACTCCATCTTCAAAAGTTTGCCCATCTCTGGTCTATAGTTTTCTTTCTCTGTTTTTGATCTTTCTGGCTTGGGAATCAGTACCATACTTGTGAAATAAAAAGAATTTGGTAAGACTACTTCTTTGCTTATTTTGTCAGATAGTTTGTAGAGTATTAGGATTAGTTGTTCTTTAAATGTTTGATAGAATTCACTTGTGAATCCATCTGGCCCTGAGGATTTTTTCTTAGGGAATTCCTAATTTGATGGCTTGTTCAATTTCTTTCTCTGAGACGGAATTATTTAAGTATTCTATTTCCTCTTTTGTTTATCTAAGCCAGTGATGGGCAAACTTTTTAAAGAGGGGGCAAAAGGAAAGGAAATGCTCATCTGTCAGTCTGTTTCTAAGGTAACTCTTTTGAAGTTTCATTGTATTGTATCCTCATTGTATTTGTCAGATTAGGAATAATGTCACGCAGCCAGTTAGAATATTTCAGGGGGCCACATCTGGCCCTCTGGCCATAGTTTGCCCATCACTGATATAGGCAATTTACATTTTTGTAAATATTCATCCATTTGCTTAGATTGCCATATTTATTGTCATGTACTTGGGCAAAATATCTCTTAATAATTGCCTTAATTTCCTCTATTACAGGTGAGATCGCCCTTTTCATTCATGATACTGTTAATTTGATTCTCTTCTTTCTTTTTATTTAGATTAACCAATACTTTATTTTGTTTTTTTCAAAATACCAGTTCCTAGTCTTATTTATTAAAGTTCAGTAGTTCTTTTACTTTCAATTTTATTAATTTCTCCTTTGATTTTTAGGATTTCCTATTCGTTCTTTTCTAATTTTTTTAGTTGCATGCCCAATTCATTAATCCCCTCTTTCTCTTTTTTGTGAATAGAGGCACTCAGGGGCATACATGTTTCCCTGAGTAGTGCTTTGGCTGTATCCTATAAATTTTGATATTTTGTCTCCTCATTGTCAATCTCTTCAATGAAATCAGTAATTGTTTCTATGATTTATTCTTTAACCCACGAGTTCTGGAGAATTAGATTATTTAATTTCTAATTAATTTTTGATTTGCCTCTCCATGAGCACTTGCTAATTATAATTTTTATTGCATTATGTAAGAGGGGAATTTAGATATTTGTATTTAAGGTGTGGCTGCCAGGAATCAATTAGCTTGATTCCACAATTAAAATAGATCCAAGTCAGGATACCTTTTATAGAAGTTTATTTACAATTAGGAAGGTTGAAGGTAGGAAAATAGAAAGAGAGAAACTTTGATCCAGACCACCCGAGGTCGGGGCCGGGTGAGAGTGAGAATCTAGAGGTTAATAAAACAAGGCTACCAGCTGCAAGGCCTTAGACAATTTGAGAGGTAAAGAAGCCTCCTTTAGGGTGGAGACTCTAGAAATACCAAGAGAGGCACAAGGAAGTCAGCCTAACTTAACCACGTGACAATTCAGTGGGGGAAGCCACCTGAGGTCTCAACAGAGATCCTTCAGCACCAAGTTCCAAGCGCGAACTAACTCAACAGGAAGTTTACCATCATATTTGAAAGATAGCAGCTTTTGTCACTTCCTGGAGGTCCATCTCTAATTCAAGTGGAAAAATGACAGCCTCAACTCTGTTTTGGACTGCCCAAAGGGCAGTCCCTTGTTCTTGATTTGTTACTTATTGTCACATGTGGGTAACTCATCTCCCCTCCCCACTAAGGGAGGTGGGGATGACATTATCTCTGGTGGCTAGAGTTTTAACTATGAATGGGCGTGAGCTAATTCCATTTACACAATTATGATCCAAAAAAGTTGTATTTTTTTTTCTGCATTTGTTTGCAATGTTTTTATGTCCTAGTACAGTGATGGGCAAACTATAGTGTGTGAGCCAGATGCGGCCCCCTGAGGCCATGCAACATTATTCCTAATCTGATGAATACACTGAGTAGGATACAATACAATGAAACTTTGAAAGAGTTGCCTTAGAAACAGACTGACAGATGAGCTTTTCCTTTCCTTTGGCCCCTTCTTTAAAAAGTTTGCCCATCACTGTTCTAGTATATAGTCAATCTTTGTATATGTAGTATGTGCTGCTGAAAAGAAGGTATATTCCTTTTTATTCCTATTCACTTTTTTCCAGATATTAACTCTAATTTTTCTTTTTCTTTTTCTTTTTTTAATTGAAGAATTTTATTTAAATAATTGATTTAGAATATTTTTCCACGGTTACATGATTCATGTTCTTTCCCTTCCTCCCTCCCTCCTCTGCCCCATAGCTAATGAGTAATTCCACTGGGTTTTACATATGTCATTGATCAAGACCTATTTCCATATTATTAATACTTACATTAGGGTGATCACTTAGTAACTCTAATTTTTCTAACATTTCAGTCACTTCTCTTCTTTCTTATTTATTTTTGGCTTGATTTATCTAGATCTGATAGGGGAAGGAAGAGGTCCCCTACTAGTATAGTTTTACTATCTATTTCCTTCTTAAGATCCAGTAGTTTTGCCTTTAAAAATCTGGATGTTATACTATTTGGTGCATAAATGTTGAATACTGATATTTCTTCATTGTCTATGCTGCCTTTTTTCAGGATGTAATTACCTTCCTTATCTCCTTTAATCAGATCTATTTTTGCTTTAGTTTTGTTAGAGGTCATGATTGCTGTTTCTCAGTTGATGCCCAATAAATTCTGCTCCAATCTCTAACCTTTACCCTGTGTTTGTCTGCCTGCCTCATTTCTGTTTCTTGTAAACAACAGATAGTGGGATTTTGGTTTTTAATCCACTCTGCTATGTGTTTCCATTTTATGGGTGAGTTCATCCCATTCACATTCACATTACCATCCATGTATTTCCTATCATTTTGATTTCCTCTTTTAATCCTGCCCTTTCTCCTTTCACTATTTCACCTTCACACTAGTTTTGCTTTTAATCAGTCCCCCTTTCCCAACCACTCTTATTTTACCTCCCTTCTTACCCCCTCTTTTTTATTCCCCTCCTACTTCTCTTTAGGGTCTTTTCATTAACCCCCCAAATTTTCCCTCCCTCATATTATTCCCCTATAGAGACACACTCTCTTCTTTATTCCCCTTCTTCTTCTATATAGGGTAAGATAGGTTTCTATGCCCCAATAAATATAGCTGTTCTCTCTCTGAACCAATTCCAATGAGAGTAAAATTTAAGTATTACCTATCACCATCCTTATCCTCCCCTTCTGTAATACTATTCTTTCCCCCATGCATCTTTTTTTGTAGTATAATTTACTTATTTTACCTCTTCCTTGGCATTTCTCTTAGTATAATCCTCTTTTTTCCCCTAATTTTTTTTAAATTTTAAACATTTATTAATATTCATTTTTAACATGGTTACATGATTCATGCTCCCACTTTCCACTTCACCCCCCGCATTCCCCCAACCCATGGCCAACACACATTTCCACTAGTTTTGTCATGTGTCCTTGTTCAAGACCTATTTCCAAATTGTTGGTAGTTGCATTGGTGTGGTAGTTTCGAGTCTACATCCCCAATCATGTCCACCCTGACCCATGCGTTCAAGCTGTTGTTTTTCTTATATATTTCCTCTCCTGCAGTCCTTCCTCTGAATGTGGGTAGCGTTCTTTACCATAAATCCCTCAGAGCTGTCCTGTGTCATTGCTTTCTACTGGTACAGAAGTCCATTACATTCGATTTTACCATAGTATATCAGTCTCTGTGTACAGTGTTCTTCTGGCTCTGCTCCTTTCTCTCTGCATCAGTTCCTGGAGGTCTTTCCAGTTCACCTGGAACTTCTCCAGTTTGTTATTCCTTTTAGCACAATAGTATTCCATCACCAGCATATACCACAATTTGTTCAGCCATTCCCCAATTGAAGGACATACCCTCCTTTTCCAGTTTTTTGCCACCACAAAAAGCGCAGCTATAAATATTTTCGTACAAGTCTGTTTATCTATGATCTCTTTGGGGTACAAACCCAACAATGGTATGGCTGGATCAAAGGGCAGGCATTCTTTTATAGCCCTTTGAGCATGATTCCAAATTGCCAGCCAGAATGGTTGGATCAGTTCACAGCTCCACCAGCAATGCATTAATGTCCCAATTTTGCCACATCCCCTCCAACATTCATTACTCTCCCCTTCTTTCATTTTAGCCAATCTGCTAGGTGTGAGGTGATACCTCAGAGTTGTTTTGATTTGCATTTCTCTAATTATTAGAGATTTAGAACACTTTCTCATGTGCTTATTGATAGTTTTGATTTCTTTGTCTGAAAATTGCCTATTCGTGTTCCTTGCCCATTTATCGATTGGAGAATGGCTTGACGTTTTGTACAATTGATTTAGTTCCTTGTATATTTGAGTATATTTTTGAGTATATATTTGAGTCTGAGTTTTTTTATTATAAAGATTTTTTTCATATAATTGCTATGTTTTGGTAGATAGATTCCCAAGTATTTTATATTGTCTAGGGTAATTTTAAATGGTGTTTCTCTTTCTACCTCTTGCTGCTCTAATGTGTTGGAAATGTATAGAAATGCTGATGATTTATGTGCATTTATTTATTTTGGTTCCTGCAACCTTGCTAAAGTTGTTGATTATTTCTACAAACTTCTTAGTTGATCCTCTGGGATTTTTTAAGTGGACCATCATATCATTTGCAAAGAGTGATAGCTTAGTCCCCTCACTGCCTATTTTAATGCCTTCAATTTCTTTTTCTTCTCTAATTGCTACTGCTAGTGTTTCTAGTACTATGTTGAATAATAGAGGTGATAATGGACATCCTTGTTTCACACCTGATCTTATAGGAAAGGCTTCTAATTTATCCCCATTGCATATAATGTTTATTGATGGCTTTAGGTATATACTGTTTATTATTTTTAGGAAAGGTCCTTCTATTCCTATACTTTCCAGTGTTTTCAATAGGAAGGGGTGCTGTATTTTGTCAAAGGCTTTTTCAGCATCTGTTGAGATAATCATGTGATTTTTGTTTGTTAGACTGTTGATATGGTCAATTATGTGGATGGTTTTCCTAATGTTGAACCATCCTTGCATTCCTGGTATAAATCCCACCTGATCATGGTGGATGATCTTCTTAATTACATGTTGGAGTCTCTTTGCTAGTATTCTATTTAAGATTTTTGCATCTATGTTCATTAGGGAGATTGGTCTGTAGTTTTCTTTCTCTGTTTTTGATCTCCCTGGCTTTGGAATCAGTACCATATTTGTGTCATAAAAGGAATTTGGTAGGACTCCTTCTTTGCTTATCATATCAAATAATTTGTATAGTATTGGGATTATTTGCTCTTTGAATGTCTGATAGAATTCACTTGTGAATCCATCAGGCCCTGGCGATTTGTTCTTAGGGAGTTCTTTGATGGCTTGTTCAATTTCTTTTTCTCATATAGGATTTTTAGGTATTCTATTTCTTTTGCTGTTAATCTAGGCAGTTTATATTTTTGTAAATATTCATCCATATCTCCTAAATTGTTACATTTATTGCCATATAATTGGGCAAAATAGTTTTTAATGACTGCCTTAATTTCCCCTTCATTAAAGGTGAGGTCTCCCTTTTCATCTTTGATACTATCAATTTGGTTTTCTTCTTTCCTTTTTTTTAATTAGATTGACCAGTACTTTGTCTATTTTATCTGTTTTTTCAAAGTACCAGCTTCTAGTCTTATTTGTTAATTCAATAGTTCTTTTACTTTCGATTTTATTAATTTCTCCCTTGGTTTTTAGTATTTCTAATTTAGTTTTCATCTGGGGATTTTTAATTTGCT
>NC_058130.1:19641448-19694308 GCF_016433145.1 Gracilinanus agilis | reverse complement strand
TCAAACTGTTTTATAAAGTGGTCTTGATCAAAACAATCTTGTACTGGCTAAGAAATAGAATAGTGGATCAATAGAATAGCTTAAGTACTCATCACCAAGTAATAAATGACCTTCGTGACCTAGTGTTAGATAAACCTAAAATTGATCATGGATGTCAATAATTTCTGTAGGGTGATAAGTGCCAGTGTGAAAGCAGGGGAACTATCTTAGGGAAGATTCAAAAAAGTGACCGTTCAGCAGAGTTCTCTTCTGACTTAGCATGTAAGACAAGAGCCTGGAAAACATGAGAATAACCCTTATTTGTCTCTAACTCGGGTTTCTTATCCCTCTGACTTTTGTATAGAAGAGAAATCAGATTAGGGGACCGCATTGTCCTTTTTGTCAGACCTTTTTTTGGCATGGCAACTTTTTTTAGTCATGGCAGATGGTGGGTAACCTACAATATTGTTGCACCTGACCTACATGCTTGTAGGATATAAACTACCTTCACTGGGGTTTCAATATGTATCAGAGACTTGTTATACTTTATATATATATATACACATATAGATGTTCTTCCCCCCCTTATTTTTTGGAAAAGTGATTCTTATATTATTTGGGTTACTTATTTAATGCATTCTTAAATTAATAACTTGGCCATATATCCTTTATCAGTCTATTGTTATTGTAAATGAATATTTACCATGCTAGAACATTGTTTTGTGTTATCATCAGGTTATTTATGTGCTTGTATGAAGGATTATATCCTGGACAGTATCTCAACCTCCTGAGGGGGAATTGTGAAGTTATCCTAAAGATTCATAGACTAAGATGTATTTAAAGCAATTTTAGGGAAAGATATCACCAATAACCTGGTCAGGAAGGCAGATATCTAGACTCTCTAAGGGCCATCGTTATTCCCCATAGACTAAAAAGATGGCAGTGCTAGTAAGTCGTCTCCAGAAATCAAACACTACATCATGAGACTCTGAGTAAGCCCTTGGATATGCTGAACTGGGGGGTGGTCCCTCCATTCATTTCTGTCTTTCCCATGTGCCATTATTTTATCTTGATCATAAAACCCTTATACCAAAAAAGGAGAATGCCCAATAATGGCTTCTTGTCAATATGTGTATCAGTTATTTTTTAATATGTTAAGGAACACTCAAATGTAGTTAGAACCTCTATGGAAATGTGTAATATTTGGGGGTCTTCATGAACGCTAGTGAGACAATCTGAAATATGTAGATATTATGTATAGGATATCCTCCCCAAAGAATCAGATTGGGGAGCCAAAATGTTAATCTCCCAAAGAATCAGAGGAGACATTGTGAAAATAATATATTTAATATAAATTGTACCTCTTTTTCCTTTCTAAAAGGAGAGATGGAAAAATCCATTTCAGTGTCATCCCTACTTTTTTAGTGGGTTGGGAACTTGAGGCCTGAGACTTATCTGTTTAAATAGGAATCCTCTGGATCTCTGGCACCCCAGAGGAATATGATTGAGTCTATCTAGCCAGGGAGACCCAGAGGGAGTGACATCACTGGGATTTTAAATTGAGGATCCAGGAAGCAGTGCACTCCTTGCTTGTGAATAGAGACAAGAGGTAGCAACAAACTCAGATTAGTTAGGTGACTGGCCCTGTAATCATTGCTTTTTCTCTCTCCATCCTGCTTTCACTATCTAATAAATAATTATAAATTAATAAATAGTTTCCACAGAATTCTAATCCTAACAGTACTCATTACAGTAATAAATGACTATAATAACCTAGTTTTTTATAAACCCAAAGGTTCAAGCTTTTGGGAGAAGAACTCACTATCTGACAAAAATTTCTGGGGAAACTGAGAAACAGTATGGCAGAAGCTAGGCATAGACCAACATCTCACACCATATAACAAAATAAAGTCAAAATGTATATATGATTTAGAAATAAAGGATGATACCATAAACAAATTAGGGGAGCACATCATAATATCTACCTATAAGATCTGTGTATGGATAAGGGAAGAATTTATGACTAAATAAGACATAGAGAATATTAAAAATATAAAATGGATAATTTTGATTACATTAAGTAAAAAAGGAATTGCATGAACAAAAACAACACAATCAAGATTAAGAGGGAAACAATAAACTTGGAAAAAATTTCATAGCAAATGTCCCTGAAAAAGGTCCTATTTTTTAAATATGTAGACAGCTGAGTTAAGTGTATTAAAATACAAATCATTCTCCAATTGATAGACAAAGGATATGAACAGATAGTTTTCAGATGAATAAATTAAAACTGAAGTCATATGAAAAAATGCTACAAATCACTATTGATTAAAGAAATGTGAATTAAGACAACTCTGAGGTACCACCTAATGCCTATTAGATTGGCTAATATGACAGAAAAGGAAAATGATAAATGTTGTAGGGGATGTGAGAAAATTGGGACCTAATACATTTGGTGGAGCTGTGAATAGAAAACCATTCTGGAGAGCAATTTGGAAACATGCCCAAAGGGCCATAAAACTTTGCATACCACTGTATCCCAAAGATGCCAAAGAAAGGGGGAAAACGCCTGTTTAAACAAAAGTATTTATAGCAACTCTTTTTTGAGGTGACAAGAAATTGGAAACTGAAATGTTTATCAGTTGGGGAATGGGAGAACAAATTGTGGTATATGATGGTAATGGAATGCTGTAGTGCAACAAAAAATGATGAACAAGATGATTTCATGAAAACCTATAAACACATATAAACTGAGGCAAAATGAAGTGAGCAGAACCAGGAGAACATAGTACAAATAGTAACATCAGTATTGTGTGTGATCAATTGTGAGTTACTTAACTTATCAATAATGCAAGGATCTAAGATAATCCCAACAGATCTATGATGAGAAATGCTATCCACTGCCATAGGAGGAAATTGTGGATTCTGAATGCAGATGGAAGCATTCTATTTTTCACTTTTATTTCCTTCATAAGTTTTTTTCTTAAATGTGTGAATGTGTCTTCTTTCAGAACTCAATGAATATGGAAATATGTATTACATGATAGCACATGTATAACATACTGCTCGCCAACTTGTGGAGGTTGGTGAGGAGAGAGGGAGGGAGGGAGAAAATGCAGTCAGGAAATAAAATACAATTAAAAAGTTTTTTTTAAGTATTTTAAGACCCACCAAATTATAGTTGACCTTAGATTCCTTTAGCTGAGCTGAATAAATATTAAGGAAAAACTGGCCATTTCTAGTAGACACACTAGATTTCTAGCACATGAGTAGAAAGAAAAATTTAAAAAAATCATAGTAGTTCAGAGTTGGAAATGCCCTGTATGATTAGAGAAGAGGTATAGGGAATGCAGAGAGAGCAATGATAAGATCTGATGCCTGATTAGCATGTGAGAGATGAATGAAACTAAACTTGGAAATATGGGTGACTGGAAAGATAGTGTTGCCCTTGAACATAATAGGGGAGTTTGGAACAAGGGTGGTTTTGGAGAGCAAGATAGTAAGTTCTTTCCTTGCCATGTTGAATTAATCACACTTTTGGGACAACCAGTTTGAAAAGTCCAGTAAACAATTTATGATACCTGCCTGGCACTCAGGGGGAAATCATGTTAGAACATATTGGTTTGGGAGTCATGTCTGAAATGGTGGTTGAATACATGGGAGATGGTGAAGTAGATTATTTTAAGAGATCAGAAGACCAAGAATAAAATTAGATTCTCCTTAAGTTATCAGGCATGATGGCTTAAGCTCCATCAAAGGAGATTGAGAAGTGATCATACTGGTAGGAAACACTAGAAACAAGCAAAATCCTGAATGCCCAGGGAGGTGAGGGTAGCTTTTGTATCCATTTTGGTTAACAATGGCAAGTGCAGTGGATGAATGTCCAGTGGTAGAAGGCTTGAGAATTAAAGGCCATTAGATGAGGATATTGTGGTTAACTCTGGAGATCAGTTTCAGTTGATTGATGAAGTTGGAAGCTGGAATGCAATGGGTTAAGAAGGGAATGGGAAGAATAAGTGAGGCATCAAGGGTCAATGACTTTTTAAAGAAGTTTGAGAAAAGGAGAAGAAATAAAGAGTGACAGTCAATTCAATTGTTAGGTGCTTTACTGCCAGCCTAAATCTATTTTTCTTTTATTCCTGCTGTTCCTCTGAGCCCAAGAAGAGCAAGTCTTTGAGACATGACATTTTGAAGATAAAGCATATTTAGAAATGTGAGAAGTTAGAGGTGGTCTTGAAAAGCAATAGGGTAGGGGGAGGCACTTCTTAAAATCTGAATCATTTAACTAGTAGCATAAATACTGGAAACAATCCATTTCCCTTTCATCTCAAACTTGAATTTTCAATTAGATTTGAAGGTACAGTGTTAGAAGACAAAGCTTCAGAAATGACTAAGGACAGATAAATTAATTAGAAGGCATTATTCTGCCCTCTGATTCTCCCTTTGTTCTGTTATTCCCTGATTAACCTTTTCTAATAGCCAGTTTTATTTTTTGTCACCTCCTCTAACTGGATTGCCTTTAGATCACTTGGAAAATAGAGGTATATCTATTTTACCTTCATTTAAACTTGGAAAAGTCAAAATAATCACTATGATAGCTCATACTTATAACTTACTTTTAAGATTTACAAAATGTTTTTCTTACAACCACCCTGAGGGAAGTGGTGAAGTGTTATTGTTGTGTAGACAAGAAAATTGATACCCATAATGGTGGCCAGATAGCTAGTCATGGTCAGAACAATGACTCAAACCCAGCTCCCAACTGAGCACTTTCTTTCCCAAGCAGCTGCTAAGCAGTGTAGGTAGAATTGAATTCTACAGTAATGGATGAATGGATACAGAATCACCCCTCAGACATTCCCATGGAGTTTCTAGCTTTTTGGATGGGGTTTGGGGTTGATCAAAATGTTTTAACAGGCGTGCAATTATTTGTGGGAACAATGTTATCTGGATTTTCTTTGTACTTAATAAAATAATGGATGCATGAGAGAATGGTCCTTTGTTGAATGTGAAAACATGACTCTTAGTTAAACAGAATATTTTATTAATTAGCACCTTCTATCCCTTAAAACACATTTTTTTCATAAGTGATAGTCACTAGAGAAGCTGAGATGATAATCATTTTTTTAAACTTTTACCTTCAGTATTATGTATTGATTCCAAGGTAGAAGAGAGGTAAGGGCTAGGCAATGGAGATAAAGTGACTTGTATAGCTAAGAATTGTCTAATGTCAGATTTGAACCTAGGACTTCCTGTCTCTTGGCTTGTCTCTCAATCCACTGAGCCACCTAACTGCCCCCTGGTAATGAGATTTTAAAATATATTTCATTCATTGAAATTATTATGCACCTTGGGCAGCTGTAAACTTATTACAAAGATTTAATTTCTAAGACAGTTTTAAGACTGTTGTCATCACTTTTACTAAACAGAAAAGCCAGTTTCATTTATTTATTTTCATAGTTTTAACCAAATTTGCTTTCCATTTTTACCTATATTACATGTATGCATATCTTACATATATACCAGATTTATTTTTTTCTAAGTTTTCTCTGATTAAAAACAAAAAATCAAAACTTAACTCCACCCCAAAGGATGAAGACTTGCCCTGAGTGAGTATAGGGGAAGAAATTTGCCAGAGACTAATAACAATTAATAACAAGGTACTCTCAGAATGTTTTGAATTATAAGAATAAATATATACCTTGAAAAGGTGACTATTTTTAATGGGGATAATGATCATTTATAGTTATAAATTCTCCTGTGTTTGTTTAAAATCACTTCTATTTGCTTATAGTTACACTGGTGTATACAAATATTTTATATATGAATTTTTAAAATATATTTTTTACCATTGCCATACCATTTCAGGTATGTGTCAATATTTCTTCTAGCAAGAAATGTTCATCACTATTAGTACTTTGAAATCTATATCAAAATGAAATAATGTAAATTATTACTAATGGGTTTATTTTAATGTGCTTGACAGTTTTTTAGTAATATCTATTTTTGGAACTATGGAGAATTACATGTTTACTTTTACATGTGTTCTTTTAAATATATATGCAATTCCAAAAATTATAACAAAACTTTTACATAAGTATACATAACTTTAATTCATATTCTTTTTTCCCTGCAGTGGAAGTCAAATTGGAGGTCTGCTTTCAGTACTATGCTTCTTTTTCAACCATGGAGAGGTTCGTTTTCTGTAAATTAATTTGAATGACATAGGCAGGGAGTTTTCCAATTGCATAACTTCCAGGATATTTAAATGTAATTTGGATTGAAAATTGCCATTTTAGTTATAAGTAGACCTTTGAAGGCAATTGAGAACTAACTTTTTAATGTGATTTAAATTTTTTAGCATATGAGTCCTCTACTATAGAGTTTTCATTAAGAATGAATATACCATACATTGTATATCATTTCATACCATAACACTGAATGCTGAACTTAGAATATAAAATACAAGATGAACTTAAAACCATGGCAACTTACTCTAACAGCATGAAGTCTGTGTAAACCAAGACCATAGATAGACGTACATATTCAGGGTAGATGACTACGAGGTCAGTGCTTCTGTCTTGAAAGCTCATATGTAAGAAGTTATTGCCAGAGATAGAAATTGTTTTGCATAATCAGTCTAGTACTTGGAAACATAGATTATGTCTCTGCAATAGAAGAATTCTATTTTCAGAAACAAATCTTTATTGTTAATTGATCATTTTAAGTTCTAAACTCCTACGATACCCTTATTAGTGTCTTGTTAAATGTTAATTGAATTCCATCTCATCTTATTTTTAAACATTACACAGTAAAAGTGATTCATAATTATAGACAAGGAGCTAGAGAGCATAAATCAAGAAAACTACCATTTGAAAAACTAGTCTATAGATTTGTTGAATCATACATTTGGAGTAGATCTTGTAGGGCATCTGTATAGTTCAACTAACTCATTTTATAAACGAGGAAGGAAACTCAGAGAGGCTGTGATTGGTATAAAATCGCAAATCATCTTAAACCTAGGATTAAAGCCCATGTGTCATGACTCTAAGCTCAGTGTTCTTTCCATTGCCAGATTACTATTGTAATGGTCTTGGGTTCGTCTTGGCTACCAAAATATTAAAGTACAGGTTAAGCTAAACATTTAAAAAGCAGAGGCCAGTACCAGCCTTTATGAGGACAAACCTGTTTTTGACAAAACATTCAACTGTTATACAGACACATGACAATTTTGCTGTATTCAGCATTAAATTATAGAACAATGTCTCCCGAAAGAAGAACCAAAAAATGACCAATCCCCATATATCAAAGTCATGTTCTTTTTATGTCAAATAATTTGACTTAAAAACAAAAAGAACCCTGTAGAAGGCCTAAAGACCTCAACAGGTAGATTTTTGATGTCCCCTCAAATAATAGAATCCACATATGCCTTTAATATATATTCAGAAGAAAATTGGTCAAGCCAAGTTGAGAAAGTAGGGTTATGAGGGAATATATCCTTGAAACTGGGAGAATGTTACTCATTTATAAGCAATTAGTTTGAAAACATAGTAGTTATAATATAATAGACTTAAAAATACTAGTACAATTATTTCTTTCCTTTTTCCTTTGGATCAGATCTGTGATTGTTTTAAGTTGTACTTCTCTAATTGTATTGTGGTGAACATTTATTGTTCTTTGACCATTTGTCAATTGGGAAATGGCTTTCTTATAAAATTAACTCAGCTTTCTATTTGAGAAATGAGGCCTTTATCAGAGAAGTTTGCAATATTTTCTTTTTCCAAGTTTGTTGTTTCCCTTCTATTGGTTATATTGGTTTTGTTTGTACAAAACCTTTTTTATTTAATATAATAAAAATTATACATTTTACATTTTATAATGTTCTTTATCTCATTTAGTCATAAATTCTTACCTTCTCTATAGATGACAAGTAAACTATTCCATACTTCTCTAATTTGTTTATGATATCACCTTTTATGTCTAACTCATACCCATTTTGACCTTATCTTGGTATAGGGTGTAAGATATTGGCCTATACATAATATTTGCCATACTGTTTTCCAGTTTTTCCCAGCATATTTTGTCAAATAGTGTTTTCTCATCCCCAAAACAGGGCTCTTTGGGTTTATCAGACACTAGGTTGCTAAGGTCATTTACCCCTGTATGTTGTGTTATCTAAACTGTTTCATTATTCCGCCATTCTATTTCTTAGCCAGTATCAGATTGTTTTGAGGATTACCTCTTAATAATACAATTTGTAATCTAGTACTTCTAGGCACCTTCCTTTACATTTTTCATATATTTCCTTGATATTCTTGACCTTTTGTTTTTCCAGATGAATTTTATTATTTTTTCTAGTTCTATAAAATAATTTTTGGTTGTATGATTGGTATGACACTGAATAAGTAAATTAATTTAGGTAGAATTACCATTTTTGTTATTTTAGCTTGGCCTACTCATGAGCAATTAATATTTTTTCAATTGTTTAGATTTAACTTTATTTGTATGAAAAGTCTTTTGTAATTGTGTTCATGAAATTCCAGTTTGCCTCATCAAGTATATTCCTGGGCATTTTAAATTGGTTAGAGTTATTTTAGATAGATTTTCTCTTTCTCTTATTGCTGATGGTTTATGTGGATTTATTTTGTGTCCTACAACTTTGCTAAAGTTATTATTTTATCTAGTTCTTTTAGTTGATTCTCTAGGATACCATCATATCATCTGTAAAGAGTGATAGTTTAATTTTCTCTTTGCATACTTTAATTCCTTCAATTTTTTTCTTCTCTTATTGCTCAGACTAGCATCTCTAGTACAACATTAAATAAAAGTGTACTAATGGTTGTCTGATCTTATTAAGAAGGCCTCTAACTTATCCTCATTACAGATAATACTTGTTCATGGTTTTAGATAGGTACTACTTATCATTTTAAGGACAAGCTCATTTATCCTTTTTTTGTTAGCATTTTAAAATTTTTATTTTTTATTCAAAGGTATTTTATTTTCTCCATTACATGTAATAACAATTTTTGACATATATTTTCTGAAATGATAAGATCTAAATTGCCTCCCTCCCTTCCCTCCCCACTCCTAGAGATGGTAAGCAATTTGATCTGTATTATCATGCAAAACATACTTCCATGTTGCTTGTGGTTGTGAGAGAATTCTCATATAAAGCCCAAACCTAAAAATAAAACTGTAAATAAACAAATGTGAGAAATAGTATGCTTTGATCTACATTCAACTTTAGTAGTTCTTTCTCTGGAGTTATGGATTATGCATTCTTCATCTTAAGTCCTTCATGATTGTCCAGGATCATTGTGTTGCTGAGAAATAGCCAAGTCTTTCACAGTTCATCATCATACAATATTGCTGTTACTATGTACAGTGTTCTCCTGTTTCTGCTTATTTCACTCTATAAACTATTTACA
Organism: Gracilinanus agilis; assembly: GCF_016433145.1. NCBI lineage: Eukaryota > Metazoa > Chordata > Mammalia > Didelphimorphia > Didelphidae > Gracilinanus > Gracilinanus agilis. The sequence goes on along the minus strand of NC_058130.1, from coordinate 19,684,901 downwards.
TAGATCTTTCCAGCTTTTTCTGACATGAACCTGCTCATTATTTCTTTTTCTTTTTTCTGGGTTACATATGTATTATCAGGCAAAACATATTTCCATATTATTCATTTTTGTAAGTGAATAATTTTATAAAACCTAAACTCCAAAACATAAACCCAAATAAACAAGTGATAATCATGTTTTCATCTGCATTCCTACTCCAACAATTCTTTCTCTGGAAACGGATAATATTCTTTTTCATAAGTCCATCAGAATTGTCCTGGACCATTGAATTGTTCTTAGTAGCAAAGTCTATCACATTTGATCATTCTACAATTTTGCAGTTACTCTGTATAATGTTTTCCTGATTCTGCTTATTTCACTCTGCTTCAGTTCGTGTAGGTCTTTCCAGTTCTTTCTGAAATCATCCTGTTCATCATTTTTTATAGCACAATAATATTCCATCACTGTCATATACCACATTTTTATTCAGCCATTCCCCAATTGAGGGACATCCCTTTAGTTTCTAATTCTTTTGTTACCAAAAGCACAGCTATAAATATTTTTGTACAAACAGGTCCTTTCCCATTTAAAAAAAATCTCTTTGGGATACAGACCTAGTAGGGGTATTACTGGATCAAAAGGTATGCATTCTTTTGTAGAACTTTGGGCATACTTCCAAATTGCCCTATTGAATGGCTGAATCAGTTCACAACTCTATTAGCAATGTATTGGTGTCCCAATTTTGCTACATTACCTCCAACATTTATTATTTTCCTTTACTGTCATATTAGCCAATCTGCTAGGTGAGAGGTGGTACCTCAGGGTTGTTTTAATTTGCATTTCTTTAATCAAGAGGGATTTGGAATATTTTTTCATAAGATTATTGATAGCTTTGATTTCTTCATCTAAAAACTGTCTATTCATATCCTTTGACCATTTTTCAGTTGGGGAATGACTTGGATTCTTATAAATTTGACTTAGTTCTTTATACATTTGAGAAATGAGATCCTTACCAAAGAAATTTGTTATAAAAATTTTTCCTCCATTTTTTTTCTCTAATCTTGGTTGCATTGGTTTTGTTTGATCAAAGCCCTTTAAATTTAATATTAACAAAATTATTCATTTTATATCTTGTAATGCTCTCTATTTCTTGTTTGATCATAAATTCTTCCCTTCTCCATAGATCTGCCAGTAATCTATTCTATGTTCTCTAATTTACTTATAATATATCATTCTTTATATTTAAATCATATACCCATTTTGACTTACCTTGCTATAGGGTGTGAGATATTGATCTAAATCTAATTTTTGCTGTACTGTTTTCTAGTTTTCCCAACAGTTTTTGTCATATAATGAGTTCTTATTCCAAAAGCTGGGATCTTTGGCTTTATCAAACACTAGATTGCTGAGATCATTTACCCCATATCTATTCCACTGATCCACCCTTCTGTTTCTTAGCCAGTAGCAGATTGTTTTGATCATTAATACTTACACTTCAAGATCTGGTACTGCTAGGCCATCATCCTTCACATTTTTTTTTCATTAGTTCTCTTGGTATTCTTGACCTCTTGTTCTTCTCAGTGACATTTTATTATTTTTTCTACTTCTATAAAATAGTTTTTTGGTAGTTTAATAGGGATGGTACTGAATAAGTAAATTAATATAGGTAGAATTTTTACTTTTATTTATATTAGCTCAGTCTGCCCATGAGCAATTAATGTTTTTCTGATTGTTTAGATCTAACTTTATTTGTGTGAAAAGTGCTTTTAAATTGTATTCATATAATTCCTGTGTTTGTCTTGGCAAATAAATTCCCAAGTACTTTATATTTGCTAGAGTGATTTTAAATGTAGTTTCTCTTTCCAACTCTTGCTGCTGAGTTTTGTTGGAAATATAAGAAATGCTGATAATTTATGTGGGTTTATTTTGTAGCTTATAACTTTAGTTGAAATAAGTTCAGTTGATTTTCTAGGATTCTCTAAGTATACCATCATTATCATCTGCAGAGTGATAGTTTGGTTTCCTGATTGCCTACTTTAATTCCTTCAATTTATTTTTCTTTCTCTAATTGCTAGATGCTCATTGTTTCTCACAGCAAAATAGTATTCTATCACCAACATATACTACAATTTGTTTAGCCTTTCTCCATTTGATGGACATTCCCTCAATTACCAATTCTTTGCCACCACAAAAAGAGCTGCTAGAAATATTTTTGTACAAGTAGGTCCTTTCTTCTTTTTTTATGATCTCTTTGGGATACAGATCCAGTAGTGGTATTACATGGGTATGCAGTTTTGTAACTTTGGGCATAGTTCCAGATTGCCCTTCAGATTGGTTAGATCAGTTCATAACTCCAACACTTTTTAGAGTCCCAATTTTGCCACATCCTCTCCATTATTTATCACTTTCCTTTACGGTCACATAAGCTAATCTGATAGATATAAAGTAGTACCTCAGCATTGTTTTAATTTGCATTTCTCTAATCAAGAGTGATTTAGAACATTTTTCATGTGCTTATTGATAGCTTTGATTTCTTCATCAGAAAATTGCTTGTCAGTATCCTTTGACCATTTGTTAATTGGGGAATGATATATTCTTATAAATTTGACTTAGTTCACTATAAACTTGAGAAATTTCACCTTTATTAGAGAATTTTGCTATAAAAATTTCCCCTCAGTTTATTGTTTCCCTTCCAGTCTTGGATTCATTGGTTTCGTTTGTACAACAGTTTTTTAATATAATCAAAAATTTTTGTTTTACATGTTATAATGCCCTCTATCTCTTGTTTACTCATAAATTCCTCTTTTCTTTTTTTTTAGTGTTTTTATTAGGAATAGGTGTTGTATTTTGTCAAAAGCCTTTTCTGCATCTATTGAGATAATCTTGTGATTTTGTTAGTTTTGTTATTGATATGATGGGTGGGGATTCTGGGCTTCCCCTTGGGCTTGCACTGGCCAGGTATACTGCAGACTGCCTTTTGCTGGGGCTTGGGACTTCATTGCAGGCATTCACTGAGGCTTGGAACTTCAAGAGGTGGGCATGGGGGTACTCTGCTGCTAACTTAGACAGTCTTAGGGTCTTGATGTTGACTTGATGTTGGTTCAGAACCTCAAGCACTGGGAGTTGATTGGGATTTGGTGTTGGTTTGTGCCAGTGCTCCATGGTGTGGTCTTGCTGGGGGCCCTCTCTGCTTACCTTCTAAGTTGTTTTCAGCAGGAAAAATGCCTCACTCCCTTCCATTGTTGGTTCTGCCACTCCAGGAATCATTTTGAAGCATTATTTTAAGTTGGTTGGAGGGGATTCTCAGAGAGGTTTGAACTTTGCATTCCTCTACTCCACTGTCTTGACTCAGCCTCTTCTTCCCTCATTCTTTTTTTTTAAGCCCTTAACTTCCATCTTAGACTCACTAGTGTGGTTCTAACGCAGAAGAGCAGTAAGGGCTAGGGAATGGTAGCTAAGTGACTTGCCCAGGGTCACACAACTAGGAAATGTCTTAGGTCAGATTTGAACCCAGGATCTCCCATCTCTAGGCCTGGCTCTTAATCCACTGAGCCATCTAGCTTCCCCCTTCCCTCATGCTTAATGCTGGCTCTGCCTTTCTTTTTAGTTATACACATCCTTAATGTCTTGTAAGTCCCTTCTTAACACTCATACTGTTGTGGATAATACTCTTCAACTTGCTAAATTCATGGGGCACTTTTCCATTGCCTTTGGGGTCACTGTGCTTTTGATTCTTCTGAGATTGTGGGATTCAGATGTCCATAAGCATCACCAGGAGAGAATTACTATGAAAAAATAGCAACTTTTGCAGCAGGGAATAATTTGGGATCATTGAAAACTTCACTAATTCTCACTGCCATACAGTTCTTTCTCCTTTTCAGTTGTATGCCTAAATGATGGTCCATTGGCAGTGTTCGATTACTTGTTGATGGGGTGTCAGTCCAGCAGAATGTCATAGCTTGGGTAATGTGTAGTTTTTGTGTACTTTATTTTTTCCCATTTGGTCAGGGAGGGTGGGCTCCATTCAATTACTGAATTTAATTGACGTGTTATAACAATGTAGAGCATTTAGTCATAACATTACCAGCACATGGGAACATCTGAAGAATCTCACTTCTGTGCACATTCTTTACACTTTTCCAGCCACTGGTGACTGAGCCCAAACGAGGTGGTTCCAATGTGGACCATGATGAGAATGGATCACTATAAAGCATTCTGGCAATTCTGTGATCTATTATATCTGGTCTGGCTTAATGGAGTTTTATTTTAAGTTTTCTATGTACGTGTTTTTATTTCTTTAAAAAATGTAATTTGGAGTTTTTGAATAAAAAAATTAGTGACACTTTTGGGGCCCAATATTTTATAATAAGCAAACCTCCAAGAAGAGTACATTTTCTGACAAAGTAAATGCAAGATTGCCTGATATTTTGGCTATGACCACAGACAAATTTTCCTCTCCCTAACTTCTCTCTCTCAGGAAATGATGCTGTTCATGTTCTTCTATCTGCTTTATCCATACTGTTTCACAAATGAACTTGTGCACATATTGGTGTTTCCTTTATATCACTTTTTTGGCAAGGAAATGAAGTGTTTTCTGGTTGAAGAGGTTTTGGCCTTCTTATGCTGGCAACTGATTTATCTTGGTTAAACTTCTTTAAGAAATGGTGGCGACCAGAATTAATATTTTATTTTCCATTTTCCAGTCATTAGCTTGTTTTAAAGGTCAGGTCATAACTGTTAGAATTTCACAGTTTTTTTACCTTTATTAAAAATTTGGTTTTATACTTGGCACTTGCACCAAACAACTAAAATTTTGATTATACACAAGCAACTGATTGTGAAATGATCTCCATGTTAGAAACTAGAGTTATCTATTTCCTGATTTCAGTGTTTTTATCTATATTATAGTACATTTTATGTTTTTTTGTGATTTTTCTTTTTTCTTTTTATTGGTGCTAGACATGTTTATGAGCATAGGGCTCGTGTGTCTCTGGCTTCATAGTGAAGTTACTGGAAGTCATGGTATTTTATTCTGATATTCTGATATCTTTCCCACTGCTTGTATTATTTCTTTGCTTCATCCTTTGCAGATAATTGGGCATAAATTACAATTGGATGATAGTTAATTTTCTTTTTTGCTTTTGCTCATTCTGAGTAATAATAAGGCAAAATGATTCTATAAGCAGTGCAAGACATGGTGAGATCAATTCTTCCATTTCCTTTAGAAATGTGTTTGCCTTTAGAAGAAAGACCTTCCACTTAATAGCATTCTATTACTTCGGATTTCTTTTATATCAAGAATGTTAATATGGATGTGATTTGTCATATTTAGCATTATATCACTGGCTACAGGACAAAGGTCTCACATTTAGAGTAATATCTGTTACACGAATATGTTAAGTAGACTGAAAACTGGGTAATTCTTAGTGCCCTTTGTGTGCCTTTCTGACCTCTATCACTATGGAAGTGGAAAGGGTACAGCACAAAACTGAAGGCCATTTAGGCTTTTATCTGTTTTATGGATTACCATGACCAAAGAATTCATCACCATGATCATCCTTCTGGGTAATGAGCCCTTCTGTACTTGGCTAGGCTGATCTTAGGATAATAAATTATCAGATATCAAAGCCTTTCTGTCTTTAGCATAATCCAGCAGAAATTACATTAACTAGCCTTCATGGACATATTTTCCTGATAAGGCATTGACATAAAAATTATTATAAAAATATGATTCCTGAGGTAACATTATTTAACTAAATATTAATTTCCTTATTTTGTACATTAACTCAATACATGATAGAACATAGTTTAGAAATGTAAACATCATCAAAGTATTAATTACTAACATCTTACTAAACGTAAATTTTTTGGAGGGGCTTATTAATCATTGCCTGACATAGTTCTAATTTTTTATGTAAGGGCTATGTAGGATTTAACAATCACTTTTAGTGTTTCTAGAGCCATTTATAAATTTGCTTTTACCAGGAGTGACTTCTAGACCTGATATTTGACAGACTGGATTTCAGATTTTCTCATTTCAGTTTATTTAGTTCTAACTGGCCTGTTCTTGACCACTATGCTGTCTGTTCTTATCAAGAAGAGAGATAATTTTGCTCGGAAGCAAAATTTTTTTTTAAATTTCCAGGCCATTTTTTGTTGTTATCTCTCACCTTCCATGGTCAAAAGAGAAAAATGAATCAAATCCATAGATGCTTAGTATATCCATAAGCAAAATCATAAACCCTTTTTTGAATCTGTCGATCAGGTAGGGTTACACTTACCTGATTCAGCTAGTGTGAGTACAGACTTCACTTTTTATATAACAACTAGATTAATTAGCATTTGGGAAGTCCCAGATCAGAGCCTAGATGACCTTGGACTAGATACTCTGCTTTCTTGGGCAGTAGTCCCTTCATCCTAAAAAGTAGATTTTCCTGAAAACCCACTCAATTCATCTAGCTCCATGTTGGTGAAGTGTGGGATGTTTGCCCCAACATGCTGGAGGGGACTGCTCCATTCCCCCTCTCCACCACACCTTTTTTTGGTTTGCATTGGACATTTTTTGCATGCCCCTTCCCTCTGCCCAGTAGATGAATGCAAGCACTTCTCCATTTCCCTCTCTGAGGTAATGCAGGGGGCTCACAGTTGGCTTGAAGGTGCAGTTTGGGCATGAGATCTATAAAAGGTTCTCCAACACTGATCTAGCTAGTGACATTCACCTCAGAAGAATTCCTTGCCCCTCAGTGACCTGCAGCTTCTAGCCAAAGATCTATTTCTGTTTTTCCCCGTTATCATTAAAAATCATATTTAAATAGACAGAACAACTTTTAAAGAAATTATTACAGTTTTTCATAGTTTTAAAAAATTTGAATTTAACATAGCACTTTGACAGCATGAGCTTTTCTTGGTTTTAAATTATCTTTTACTTTCATTGCTAATTAATCATATAATTATTACACATGAACAAAAACTATATCATTCTTAATGTGCTATTTTATTTCCTTTTTAATTTATCTTTAATAAAAATTTTACATGGGAATTTTGAGAGAATCGACCTAAGTATAAAACAGCAGGTAGATTTTTATATATTATTTCAATGATTTGCAAGCACTTTGATGTCTATCAGGTGATTATTTAAAGAGTTCTCAAATGCTGAATCCTTTCAAATTTCCAGTGGTTTGTGCAAGGGATTGTGCCCCATTGCTGTGTGCAAATATCAATCTGACAAATCTAAGAATGGTTCTAGGCAAATTACAGGTTCTAACCCTTAAACTCATAGCCCAGTTCTGGTCCTCTCATATCACTGACAGTTGTCCCTTAGACCCCCTGGATCTTATCATCACCTTAATCTGTGTCCTGCCTTTTCTGGCTCTGGACTTTCCAATTGCAGAATTAGGTGAATTTCCAGGACTGGGAAACTTAATCTGGAGAACAAGAGTTAGGTGATATTATAATTGTTTACTTAACATCAATAAAAACCTTAGGAATCATGATTTTTACTGAGAATATTTAATAATCTTAAGTGTAGTATAATATACAATAAACTAAGCAATTTATTGTTTTCAGTCTACACGTGTGATGTGGACTCCACCTCTCCGAGAAAGCTTCTCATACCCATTCCATGTACTTCAGATGCTACTTATAACTCACATTCTCAGGTAATTTTTATTCATGCTTAGTTACTTATTAAACTTGATTGAATTTCTGGGATTCTTGTTTATCTAAAAAGTTTGAACAAAACTTAAGATACTTATGAATTAGTTTAAAATGAGATCACCTTGTTAAAATGAATTAAGAAATGGTATGAGATAATCTAATCAAGTTAGATAAAAAATGAAGTCATTTTCAAATTGTTTTTCCATTTGATAATCTGGGTCTCATCTTTTAGACACCTATTAAAATTTTAATGAGTATTTCCTGCTCTGTTTATGGGTATTGCCTACATTAGTTTTTAGAGTATCTTTTCTTGCTTTATGCTTTATGTTGTAGCAGTTTTTTTCAAGATTGTTAATTTGGGATGGCTATCCATGATATATTTTTGAGATAGATATGAAACATTATTTGCTTTTATGGTAATGTGTGGACAGTTTTTCAGAGATAGTCTCATGGCAGGCAATAAGGATATCTATCCAAACATTTCTGAGGTGTTGGTATATCTGACAGTTTATCTGGAATTTTTTTCTCCTGGTTATTTTTCTCCATGAATGTAAATTATGGAAAATGAATGTTTTGGGTTCCAATCAGTAGTGAGTCACATATTGGAAAGTTTTAAACAAATGTTTGTTGACAGATTCAAATTTTATTGATAAAAATTATAATTGAACTCATTAGAGCTACTGGGAACTCTGAGAGAGAAGATATAGAGCAGGAGGTCTTCTGGGACCCACTGACCATTATTTAAGGAGTCCATGGATAGATTTCAAGTGGTCCCCTTTATCTCAATATAATTGGTTTCATTTGTAACTCTATATAGTTTGTGCATAGAACAGGCCCATTGACAGAGCAATTCAGTAACCCAAAAAAGGTTGAGAACTCTTAATAGAGACTGGAAAGACCATAGTGGAGTTTTGGGAGTGCATGAGGGCAGGACACAGAGAATGATCCTACAAAGAGGACAGAATAGGAGAGGTCAAACAGGACAACCAGGAGAGAGAAATATCACAGAAACTCAGGGTAGAGAAACCATCTAGGAAGGTGGGAAGGAATGGTAAAAGCTGTAGAGCCACCAAGGAAGAGGAGTACTGCGATAAAGTCATTGAAATGAGCAGTTAAGAGGTTATTGGCAAATGTGATGAAAACATTTTTGGTTGCATGGCAAGGTCAGAAATGAGTGTGCAAAGGAGTAAGTGGAGACCAAAAGTACAGGTGTCTTCCTTTTGGAATTTGGGTGTGAAAAGGACAGAATTAAGATAGTAGCTTGAGGAACTGGCAAGAAGGAATGAAAGTTTTTTAAAGATGAGAGGACAACATTGACGAACAGATGTGGGTCCACATTTGTGAAGAGAATTTCCTCATGGAGGGGCCTCTATACGAACAAAATCATAAGTTTGGACCAAAATCCAAAACAAAAGCTTGAAATGGGTGGGGTTGATAGGTTCTAGCTAATTCAACATTCCATTTAACTTGTCTTATTAACTGTCTAATGAAATATGGTACACAAAATTAGGTGTTTATGGTAACAGGACACTCTGGGAGAGGCTAGAAAGGAAGGAAATAGGCCCTGAGCTAAGCACTTTACAAACATTACATCAGTTGAGATTTTTTTCTACTAATCATATGTTAGGTAAGGCATCTTCCTGCCCCCTAAAATTACAGAATATTTCATAAGTGTAATGGAGAATCAGCATGTGTTTTGTGAGGGAAGTCCAGAGCAGTGCAGTAGTAAGAGTATTCGGATAGACTGATGTGAAGAATAAATAAGAGCATACATACTGCCTGTAGGCCTGAATTAGGGTGGTTGTGAGATATTCTAGAGGTATAATTAATAGGAGATGGCAGTGAAGTGGAAAAGAAAAAAAAAAGAGGAGGGAGAGACAGAGACACCAATAGTGGGTCTTCACCAGAAAAGTCAAGAAATTAAGGAGACTTGTATTTTGGGAGAAAGATTAGAAAGTGTTGAATTTGAGATACTGGTGGGACCAAGCAGTAATTACCAGCCTGTGGAAATGAGGGATGGAGATTTGAGGAAGGAGTTAGAAGTGGCTGGGGATTTTGATGTGAGTGTCATCAGCATAGATGATCATTGAAACCATATGAGGCCTGAGAAACACAGACAGGACCTCTGCTCCGTAGTAAGAGAGGAGAAGTAAGGATATTCGCTGAAGGACAGGGGCCCTGTCAGCTCTGGTCATTCCTAGGAGAGTAGATTCCCTAGCTTGCTGCCTCATGGGGAGACCAGAACTACATCTGACTTGGGATTCTAAAAATTGCAATAGCTAAATAGGACCCAGGAAATAATAAACATACATAAAAAAATCCTGAAACCTGAGTTAACACATATCAATGCAATAGAAACCTTGGAACTTCATAAAACACCCCAAATAATTAATTCTATTGGCTTGACCACTAACATTTTAAATAAATAAAAATGAGCAAGCAAAGAAGAAAGAACCCAACTGTTAATAGCTCTTATGGAGAAAGAGAAGAGATTTCAAGGCTCAAATTCAGGACACCCACTTCAAAAACAGAAAAGAAATATGATAAACCATAAGCTTAAAAAGAGCTTTTGGAAGAGCTTAAAAAAGACCTCAGAAAACAAGTGAGAGAGGTTGAGAAAAAAATAAATAAAATATGCGAGCAATGCAAGAAAATCAAGAAAATTATGAAAGATTGCCTAAATGGAAAAAGTTCTTCAGAAACTTATAGGAGAAAATAATATAGTAAGAACTAGAATTAGACAAGGGGGGAAGCTAATGATTTCCTCACACAATAATTAGTAATAAAGCAAAATCAAGATAATGAAATAATAGTAGAGAATATGAAATTCCTCATCACAAAAACATCTACCCTGGAAAACAGATCAAAGAGAGATAATATAAAAACAGTTGGATTCCTGGAAAATTACAATTAAAAAACCCCACCATATTCCAAGAAATTATCAAGGAAAACTGTTGCAGAGGAACATCATTGCTAAATTTTGGAGCCTCTAGGTAAAGGAGAACATATAAGCAACAAGAAAAAAAAATAATTAAAATACTGTGGAGCTACAGACAAAATAAGACTTAGCAGCCACAACATTAAAGAATACTGAATATAGAACACAGCATCTTGCAGAGCAAATGAACTGAGCTTACAAGAATAATATACCCAGAAAAGATGAGTAAAATTATAAAAGGAAGAAATAGATATTTAATGAACTAAAGGACTTTCAGCTATTCCTGGAGAAAAACCCAGAAATCAGCAGAAAATTTGGAGAAACATACACAGGTAATGAAAGATTAATCATAAGCAACCCAAAAGATGAAATTGTTATGATTCTGGTATGGGAAAATGTCATCTGTGGCCTTGGGAATTGCATCATTATTTGTGTGTTTTGAAGGGGTGGGTATGGATGGAAGACTTGAAGTCAAGGAAATCTAATGAAATGAGCTGAAATGGTAGTGAAATAGACCAGGAAGATGTAGGGTGGGATGGCTATCTCATATATAGAGGAGGAATGAATAGAGGAACTGTCACAGAGAAGGGGGTCAAGGGGTGAAGGGCTGGGCATACTAGAACCCAACTCTCATCAGACTTGGGATAAAGAGACTATAATATACACAATTAGAAGGGTAAACATTGTTCAGAGAAATAGAAGGAAGGGGGGACATGGGGGTGGGAAAAGGGAGGGACTGGGAGTCCCCTTCGGGGCGAGACTGAGGGAATGAGAAGTAAGGAATAGGTTAAGGGAAAGGAGGACAAGGGGATACGAAAAGGTAAAGAAGGGAGGGATACCTAGCAGGGAACACATATCAAGAGGTAGAGTGAGGGGGTGAGGGAGTGAGGGAATCAAGAAGTAGGAGGGAAGAGGTAGGGAATAAGGAAGAGATTTTGAGAAAGGTAGATAAAACAAGAATTAAAAGTTAAGGGAAAAGGGAGGGACCTTTGGAAAGATGAGCCAATTTGGAGCTAGGAGGGCAAGGGGAGAGGATAAAGGAGAATTTTGGAGAAGTGATGTGAATAGGAGTATTGTTGGACATCTGAGATGGGATATGTCAGAAAGAAAGGAAGAGGGGGCCAAAAAGTGAAGAGGAACAAGTTAGAGAGAAATACATAGCTAGTAACTATGACATTGAATGTAATGGAATAAATTCACCCATGGGAAGAAAGTGTGTAGCAGAAAGGATCAAAAACCAGTGCCTGACAATGTGTCATTTACAAGAAACACTGAAAATGAGAGACACAAATAGAGTGAAGGTGAGGAGTTGGAGCAGAATGTACTATATCTCAGCTGATTCGGAGAAGGTAGAGGTAGCAGGTATGATTTCTGACAGATTTGATGCTAAAATGGATGTAATTGGAAGGGATGAACAGGGTAATTTTATTATGTTGAGGGGGTTACTGAGAATTATTAATAATTATTTAAGCATTATTAATATTAGACCCATATGCACTATTATAGTGCCCAGATTTTTTAAGAAAAAACTAAATGAAATAGAAATAGATAAAAATAATAGTGGCAAAATTTAATTCATACCTCTCAGAACTAGATAAGTCTAACCAAAAAATAAATAAGAAAGAAATTAAGGAGATGAATAGATCTTTAGTTAAGTTGAATAAGATAGATATCTGGAGAGTTTAACCAAAAAATAAATAATAAAGAAGATGAATAAAACCTTGGATAAGTTAAATAAGATAAATATCTGGAGAGTCTCCATAGACCTACATAGATGAGTTCACAGAACGGCAGGGAATTTAGAAAGGTGAAAGGACCCAAAGATAGACCCTTGAGAAGGACACCCAGCTTGAAAGGGGGAGGAGGAGACTGAGGAGCAAGCAAGAGACAGAATGAGCAGTCATATGTAGGAGAATAATCCTTAGAATGCAATTTCATAGAAACTGAGTGAGTAGAGAATAGCAACCAGAAATATTCTAAATTACAAGAGTTTGAGGAAGGAGTAGATGTTAAAGATATAGAGGCAAGAGATGTAAATAGTTTCCCCCAGATAGCTGCAGTAGAAGAGAATGAATAGTTAAGATGATACCAGAAGGGTCGAGTGGACTTCTCATAGCAGAGCAGGCCGAGTATGTTTGTAAGCTTCAGAGAGGAAAAGGGGGAAAGGAGGAAATAGAAGATTCTCTAGTGAAAGAAGATGATGGATGGAGGGAGCTCAGATTGAGCTATAATGTTGCTGATTGTAGGAGGTTATATTTACCCTCTGAGTTGGGGAAGGGGATAGAATAGAGAAATAGAGCATCCTAGAGGTAGATTTGGAAAGGATTTTAGAGGTTATATTGTCCAGCTCCCTCATTAAACAGTTGAGAAAATGGAGCTTGAAGAGTAGAAGTGTCAGAGTTTGAACTCAGGTTTTCTGATTCCAAATTACACACCATTTTCATTTTGGTTCAATTGAAGACTTCGAAGATGGATCTATGAGAGGAAATTTGCTGTGGAGCATTAAAGATCAGTTAATACAAGTTTGCATTTGTAATGGAGAACATTTTTGTCACTTCCTTCAGAGCCAGGAGCAGGGGATATGGATTTTGGAGTGGAGGTTAGTGGAAAGAGAAGAAAGTCAAGGAGATATGGTTTATAGTATTTATTGGTACAGAGGATCTTCAAACGCAACTTACCAACCCCTCCTATTATGAAGAAATTGAGCTATGATAGCGTGTTGAGTATGAAGATTGAAGCCTAAATTCAAAGCCAGGCCTTTTAGAGTTATTGAAGTGTCTGACCATAAGTTCTGGTCTGAGTAGGAAGGAAAGTTGTTATCAAGAGCCAGAACTACAGCAATTGCAGGGAAGATAGACTAAAATTAAAGCTTACACTTGTCTCTCCAAAAAGTCTGTTTCATATATAGGTATTAAAACCTTACATATAAAAGAAACAGATGTTTTATCAACTAAGACAGTGGAGCTTGTAGAGAAAAACTAAAATCAGTGTATTTTCAGAGGGGAGAGGATCATTAAAGATGAAGGTCTTTTGTGACTCTTTGTATTATCTACATTCTCATTATCAGCAAGGTTTGACCCTAGTCAAGGCAAAGAGACTTCAGTTTAAAGTGATAGTCTGGATTCCTGAAGGCATCTGTCACCTTTTCAAGGTAAAGGGTACTGTGCAGCAAAGAATGAGAGCCTGTGTATTTCTGTATCAAGCTCAGAGTAAATGGAAGATCATAATGGAATCAAAGAATAGGAAGTTTCTAATAGGCACTGGAAGAATAAAAGGGAGTTGGGGAAGAGGAAGGACAGGAAAGAGCAGGGATAGAGAGAAGCCCTGGCATTTGTTCAGTTTGTTAAGTTTTGGAGGTCCTTCTGGCTGCATATATGTGAATAAGAGAAAGATTTTCTGCCTAAATGTTTTGGCCTTCTCTATTTTAAGGTCTCGAGAGAATAGTAGGAGAGACTACATTGCACTCTTTATGTCTAATGTCGCTTTCATGCTTCCTTGGCAGTTTGCTCAGTTCATTCTTTTTACACAGGTAAGATTATTTTAATTGGACTTCAGTTTACATACCATGTGTTTGGTTGTGTAAATTTTGTAATTTTGCCCAATTATATGTGAATAAATTTAACAATTTAAATGACATGAAGGAATATTTTAAAAACATATACTGCCTATACTCAGAGGAGGAACTAGAATATCTAGAACTATTTTAGAAAATAAATTGAACAGTCTAAATGAATTTGCAAAAAAAGGATCATTTCATTCCAATATTAAATAAATTATTCACAATAATTGGTAAAGTAATTTTGTTAAACTCCCTTTATTCAATAAATATGAAAACAAATATGAAAAAAGAGAGAAAATTATAGACCTATTTCATTAATGTATATGGATGAAAAAATCATAAATAAAATGCTAGTTAGGAGTCTATAACAATATATCACAAAAATTATATATTATGACCAAACAGGATTTATACCAGGTATGTAGGGATGGTTTACTAATATTAATTAATTACTACGTCAACAACAAGAGTAACATTGCATTAAGGTTAAATATAAATAAATGCAGAAAAAGTTTTTGACAAAATATAGCACTCATTCCCATTAAAAACATTTGAAAGCATAGATATAAGTGGATTTTTCCTTAGAATAATAAGAAGCATGTACCTAAAACCATTAGTAGATATCAGCTGTCCCAGAGATAAGTTAGAAGCCTTTCCTGTAAGCCTGGGAATGAAACAAGGATGCTCATTATCACCAATATAATTTAATTCTGTATTAGAAATGCTAGCAATCACAATAAGAGAAGAAAAAGAAATCATAGGAATTAAAATGGGCGCAAAGAGATAACAAAACTTATCTCTTTTTGCAGACGATAAGATGGTGTATATAAAAAATCCTAGCGATTCTACAAAAAAATTCATTGAAGCTATCAATTTTAGCTAAGTAGCAGGTTATAAATAAAATAAACCCACAGAAATCATCTGCATTTCTGTATATCACCAACAAAACCCTGCAAGAAGACATAGAAAGAGATACCCCATTTAAAATAACAACAAAGAGAGCAGCTGGGTAGCTCATTGGACAGGAGATCCTAGGTTCAAATCTGGTCTCCGACACTACCTGTGTGACCCTGAGCAAGTCACTTAACCTCCATTGCTTAGCCTTAACTACTCTTCTGCCTTAAAACCAGTACACAGTATTGATTCTAAGATGTAAGATAAGGGTTTTAAAAATAAAATAAAATAGCCACAAACAGAAAAAAATTCCTGGGAGTATACCTGCCAAAACAAACTCAGAAACTACATGAATATAATTCTAAATTGCTTTTTATACAAATAAAGTCAGGTTGTATGATTTCTCTAGTTTTTGCTAAAGAGTAATTTAAGATGTACTGTGCACAAAGGAATTAAAAGAATATCCAAATAGAGATTAGTTATGGTGTTAGAGAATTATGGAATTTTGGAGTTTTAAAAACATGTCACTAGCATCTTATTTAGCTAGACAAATGATACTAATAGCCAGCATGCAAAATTTACAGAAATACTATATTAATTTTTATTCTCTTCTTTTCTTAAAACTATTTTAGAAAATTTCTGATTAAAAATCTATATGTGGGGCAGCTGGGTAGCTCAGTGGAGTGAGAGTCAGGCCTAGAGACAGGAGGTCCTAGGTTCAAACCCGGCCTCAGCCACTTCCCAGCTGTGTGACCCTGGGCAAGTCACTTGACCCCCATTGCCCACCCTTACCAATCTTCCACCTATGAGACAATACACCGAAGTACAAGGGTTTAAAAAAAAAAGAAAAAGAAAAAAAAATCTACATGTGCATAATCTTCAATGTGAACTAAATGCAGGCCTCATGGCCCATTTCTATTCTTCATGCCAGGGAAACTTTGTAGTCCATTTAGTAGCAAGAGATTCTTCTGGGTGGTAGAACTTTCCTGGGCTGTGGCTTTTAGAAACTAGTTATCACTTTACAATCAGGACTATTGTGGTTATCATCTCTTTCCCCACAGGCCAGTAGATGGTGTGTCTTCATTGGTGGGAGGCACTTCAAGTGAGATTTCTTGGTATCTTGAAAACATCCTGGCAGGGCATCTTAACTATGCATTTTATATGCTACCATGGAGAATGGCTTTGACCCAACAACAGCAAGGCGCTCTTCTAGGGAAGGAGAAAGGCCCTGGAGTTTGCAATGAAGAGCATAACCACTTTTGATCATCCTCATTGCCTTCCAGCTTCCTGACCTGTTTGTCACCTCATTGTCCTGGAACAATGTGTCCAGGAAGGACTTGTTATTCCTTTTTAAGGCAAAGTCCATATTGATCATCAGTATTTCCCCTGCCCAGGGTAAGAGATCAAAGTGTACCTCCTATCCAGGCCTCCTTACTCCTCACCCTGTACTCTTCCCAGTATGCCAGGCTTACTCAGACAATTCCTTCATTTTACAGATGTGATAGTGTCTTTGCATTGCTAATTAAGAGTGAGCTGCATGGGGATTCCTTATGGTTGGGAAGGGGAAAGTGATGGTAGCAGAACAGAGATCCTGAAATCAAGAAAAGTTCTTTAAATGATAGAGCTATGAAACATCTGCTGGGAGGGCATTCCCAGTGCATCATAATTCCCAGCATTTATAGGACTAGTAATCAATATAATTTCTTTCTTGCCAAAAGTTTTCAGCTCAGGCTCTTATTTCAATTTGAAAATGGATCAAAAAATTTTATTAGGGAAATAAATGGGAAAATGAACCTTTATTAACTTGCTAGATTACATTTAGTCTATAAAGCCAGGGGTGCTTAGAAAAGTAGAAATTCTAATTGAAAGTTTTAATTTTGAACTGGGAAAAACAAACAATTTCTATTAGTTATAAAATATTCTTTAAATAATTGTGATAAAACTTCCTTCAGTTTGGGGAAAGGTCTTTTGCATATGTATGTAATGTATATTATTTCAGATAACCATTTTGAAAGAATAAAATATCTCTTGTATCCTTCATATTATTTCTAATGACTCCATAGAAGATTTCTGCTGTGTAAGGAAAAAAAAACATTGTGGCTATTGAAGGAATTTGCATTGTAACGTAATACTTGGATTGTTAGATAGAAAAACAGTTATGTGAAAAGCAGCAGCACCATGGGATAGAAAAGCTCTGGACTTGAGAGTAAGGCAGTTTTTCAGTTCTTGTGTCTGAGTGACCTCAGGCAAATCACTTCCCTTTGAATAGTAAGTTGTTTTTTTTAATCTATAACTTGAGGAGATTGGACAAGATGATCTCTCAGGTTCCTTAGATCTTGAATTGATGTGATTCTGATTCCTATTCTATGATTAGACTAAATTTAATTAATTTTATATGTTGAGAACAATTGTGCATTAACATATTTTTATTTGGCTACATTTTATTTCAACCCTTATTGAGGGAATCATATTATATTTGGTAATTAACATCCTCAAAGGAGATTTAAGATGGCTTTAATCTATTCTATGTCATTTTATATCAATCAGTCAACAATCTAGTTAGCAAACATTCATTAAGTACCACTGGGTGATGCAAAGACAAAGAATAAAAACATCCTTACCTCCAAGGGTGTTCCATTCTAAAGGAGGAGTGACAAGGACATAAATAAGTATGTGTAGAGTATATAGAATATATATATATAAATAAATATGAAGGCGTTAGATCCATTAAATTTGGGAGAAAAAACACCAGAAGAAGGTATGATCAAGAAAGGTTTCATATAGCAAAAGGATCCCTTCTCAGAATAATGTTTTTAAATACATAAATTAAAATACATACTACAAATGAAACAAACTGTATTAAAACCAGTTCATAGACTTTAGATTAAGAATCCTTAATGTAAAAGATGGTGTTTGAGCTACATCTTGAAAAGGAAAGATTTTATGATGCATATTTAAGGAGGGGGAGTGCATTTCAGGCCAGGCAGTTAGCTAGTGCTGACCCAGAGATAGGAGAGGGCTATTACGAAGGCTTGTTTGGCTAGATTGCAGTATGGAAAGGCAAGGTGATACTCAGTGATCCTGAAAAAAATGATAGGGGCAGGTTGTGGAGAGCTTTAAAAACTAAATAGAGAAGCTTATATTTAATTCTGCAAGCACCAGAGAAACCCTGGAGTTAATTGAGTTGAAGAGTTATATAGATTTATATTTAAAGGAAAGGCTCTTTGATAGCAATATGTAGAATGGACTGGAGTGGGTAGCAAGCTGAAGCAGAAAGAGCAAGGAGGGAAAATCTTGTAGCAACCTGGGAAAAGAGATAATGATGGCCTGGACCAAGGCAATAGCTGTATAACCACTGCACATTTCATTTTTCAACAGAAATTGAATGCTAAATTCCTTGTAGGTAAGAGGTAACAAGATGAATGATAGAACCAGACATCCAGTTGATTATAAAGAGCTTATCCTGTGCTAAGCCCCAGAGATTCCGATATAAAGAATGAAATAATTGACTTATGAAGATCTATTCAAGGAACTGGACATCAGAGCCTGGAGAAGGGAAGGCTCAAGAACCACATTTATGGGAATCCTCATTATAAATGTGAAGGGCTATTGTGTGGAGGAAGGTTTGATTTGTTCTCTTTGGCCCCAGAGAGTAGAACTAGAAACAATGGTAGAAAGGTGTAAAGAGGCCAATTTAAGCATGATTGTCAGAGAAAAAACTTCCCAACATAGAGAGCTTGCCAAAAGGGGAATGGGTTAACTTAAGGGATCCCCCTTCTTTGGAGGATTTTAAGTAAAAGCTGACATGTTACCCATAGATTGTAGGATTTTTTTGCATGTGTGAGTTAGACTGGATGTCTCCTGAGGTCTCTTCCAGCTTTCAGAGTTTCATGATTTTGTGATTCCTGTTCTTAAAGGAGCTTTCCTTGTACCGAGGTAGACAACAGGTACATAGATAAATAAGGAGCACATGCAAAACAGGAACAAGGCATTTAGAGATGAAAAGTACAAGGGATTATAGTCTAAAAGGTGATAGAAAATCTCTGTGTAAAATGACAAACTAAATCAGAATTGAGCATATAACCAATGAAATTTAGATGTAGGGCTCTCAAATACTATTAAGTCTCATTTATCTGAAATCCAAACACGAGAAGCTCCAGTAATTAGAATCTTCCACACATCTGTGGTATGGTAATTAATGTTTACAACAGTGACCTTGTGGCCATCCAAACGTGTCCTCTGATTTTTAAAAACTAGGAAACCACATTCATTATCACAGTGCCTTGCACATAATAACTGCTTAATAAATGTTGTTGAATTCATATTAATTTTATACTGTATTTGATCATCTTTTGACAATTAGTGATCCAGGATATATCATCTATATGGTATGGGCAATTGACAAGTAACGAAATTAACTGTGACATCACACTCATTCTGGATATGCAGGTGTTGATATTATATACTGTCTATGCCTAGAGACCAATAAGTGACTTTTTTTCTTTCCTAAAGTAGCATCATTTCTGTTGAACTTGGATCTTTTAAATCATCATGAACTTTCTAGTTTTAAGCATCAGGGCATTTTGAGAGATCATTCTATCCAACTCCATCATTTTGCATTTGAGGAGAATGAGGGCCAGGGAGATTAAAGGACTTGCTCAAGGTCCCAGAGGTAGCATATAACAGAGTTGAGATTTGAGTCCCAAACCCTGTGTTCTTCCTGTAGCAGCCTGCTGAGTCAGCCTGGGAGATCTCCAAGAGTCATGTGTCAGGAGAATGACTGCCTAGTCTTTTTAAGTAAAAGAAAAATTGAAGACAGTGATTACATTAAGCTCATTTAATAGCATTGGGGTAGCATTGCTTCAAGACTTCATTGGAACTTTGCATGCATCTTTGAGCATGGCTCTGCCCTCTGCCTTTGCAGTTTACAACTATACTGACTTACTCATTTTTCTGCTATTACTGTTCACTTCTTTCCAGAATTCCTCTATAAAAATTCCTCTATTGTGTCTTCTGCCTATTATCTTCTGTTCGCTATATTATTGTCCCACCTACTTTTCCAATCTTATAATTTATTAGATGTCTTTTATACCATTTTTCTACATGAAAGCCATAATTCACAATGTACTACACCCATCATACATTTCTCTATGCCCTTAAGTCACTTAAAATTTTTATTCTTCTACAACTATGATCTTCAAGGATTCACAACCTTATAGTATCCTTAAGAGGATGCTGATAGACATTTGCTTGCATTGGTCAATTTGGGATCATTGAAATTTCAGCAGTTTCTAAAATGTATTCCAGCCTGTCTTCTTCCCATTCAATTTTGCACTCCATCTCATTGTTCATTTGCAGTTCTAACCCAAGATATTTATTATATTGATGGAAAAATTGATTTGTCTCACCAACTAGGTGTCATAATGTGGGCAATAGACTTTTTTTAATCCAAGTGTGCATGGCTAGTTCAGTTTCTTTGAAATGACCTTGTATCACATCCCCATACAATTTGGGGGCTCAATGTGGTTAGCACCATCTCATCCAAAAAATGAGCTTTTAAAGAGAATTTCTAAGAATAGTTAATCCTTATTTCATTTGGGCTCTGCATAGAATACTCTCCAGGACCCCGGTGAACTTCTTAGGGAAGAGCATATGTCTTCCTAGTTTGTATTTTATGTTTGTACTCAGTGGATTATTGAACAAAGTTATCTCCATGGTCTTTGCCATCAATAGGTAATCCCTCTTTTATTTGGATCCTGCATAGAACATCCTCCAGGACACTGAACACCTTATTGGTGAGCATATTCCTTCTGCTTTATATTTGATATTGATACCCGGTATATTGTTGAACAAAGTTATCTCCATGGGCATGACTACTGTATGTAGACTTTTATATGTGATACTAATATAATGCGGAAGTCCCTTTATTTGAAAAGTTTTTTAAGGCTGCATTTTAAAGACATTATGATGCCTCTTTGAACTCAACAAACAACAGATTATAATCCTTATATATCTTTTGTACCTTGTAGTCAGTTGTATTAATGGGTATGTGGTCTGTTATAGGAAAACAAATATAAAAAACATGCCTGTTCCTATTTTAATATATGTAATCGTTCTCATCAAGTTTTTATAGAGATAAGAAAGTGGTCAAATTAGTTAGTAATTGTTGATGCCTTTTTCTTTTCCCTTTTTATTGTGTAAAAATGTTAGTACTTATCTCCCTCTCCCCACTCCTTTACTGTGACCTCAGGGATGCAGAGCAACTCTGAAACTTCATCATGCCATGATTTATTTGCCAGGTATTGAGCTCCTCCCAGAAAGAAAGAATCATTATGCAATTCAGAATTAAGTTCAGCTCTCTTTCTCTTTGCATGGATCTATCTGACACTGAACAACACCTCTAAGCATATATTGATATCCCCTACTACTTTACTCATCCTCTTAGAGTCCATGATGGACTCCTGACCTTTTTCTCTAGTTTTGCATGGTTATCCATTAGCATCTATATCCCCTTTTCAGAGGTTTGGAAATCCATCTTGCTATGAGGTCCCCAAAGAGGTTGCTTTTCTTTCTTATTTGCTCCTGTGTTTGTTTCACCTCTTTTTTTTGCTCTGGCTCCATTGCTTCAGTGTCTATTCATAATAGGACATTAAGATCCAATTTTTTTCAGAAATAAATATATATATATAATTATATGTTTATAGAATTGTCTAATGTAGTTATATATAATATATAAAATAATAAATTGATTAATTTGAACTCACCCCCTCCTTCTAAAAATCTCAAGATTAATATTTTCTAAGTAGACACTTTTCAGATAGTTAAGGGCATGATATGGGTGATGAATCTGCAAAGGAGACTACAATGATGTGGTCATAAAGGATAAGAGGAGAACCAGGAGGCAATAATATCACCAGAGGTCAGTGAAAAGAGAGAGAGCCTCTAAGAGGAGAGTGATCCACAGTGCCCAATATAGCAGAGAGGTCACAAGAGATTTCGTGGTTAGAAGATTGTTGATGAAAATTTAGATCTTACATTTATAATTAGAAGGAACCTCAAGTGACTATCTGGTCCATCCCCTCATTTTACAGATGAAGACTCGAGAGGGTCCTATACAAAGGGGCAGACCTACGGCCTTTTCCATCACACTAGGCTTCTTGCCAGGGCTTGACAGACGTGCTGGAAAGAATGCTGGAGTTGGAAACATCTTCATTCAAATTGAGGCTCTGATCCTTTTTACCTATATGAGTTTGGACAAATGAAAATCTCTCTGATCTTCATATTTCACATCTAATAAAATTAGGAAAATAATTCTTGTAGTACTTCACAGGGGATAATTTTTAAGGAGCAAATGAGAAAACTTCTAAAGGCCTTTGCAAACATTAAAGTACTCTCTAAATGTGAACTGTTAAATTATTCCTGAGAAGATTTATATGTATAGTGGTAAGTAGAAGGCATAGTAGGAAGTAGAGGAAACAAAAAGTATCAGAGAGAAAGAAAACCAGCAATGAGGGCAAGGGGCATTTGGGAAGAATCCAAAATAGACAGCATTGAGTCACATGGAGGCACATGAAGATTGTGTGGATGTCATGTGAAGTTGAGGGTACAACTTGGAGTCTCTTTTGGTTGGAATGTAGAATATATAAAGCAGTTGTATGAAGCTAAGGCCAATAAGGTAAGTTGGAGACCAATGGTAGAGAGAGGTCCTTAAATCCCAGGCTAGAGTATATAGTATTAAAAATTAATTCTGAAGACTTGACTCTACTTTAGATTTTTT
This sequence comes from Gracilinanus agilis, assembly GCF_016433145.1. Lineage (NCBI taxonomy): Eukaryota > Metazoa > Chordata > Mammalia > Didelphimorphia > Didelphidae > Gracilinanus > Gracilinanus agilis. The sequence goes on along the minus strand of NC_058130.1, from coordinate 19,662,098 downwards.
TGTCTATATTTGTTCAAATGTATGAGTAAATGAGTTAACTTTATATAATAGCTGATTGAAAGATGTCATTCAAGATTGGAAAACCTGGGTCACTTGATACAGACTGACTTGGTGACCCTGGGCAAGTCTCCTAACCTCTCAGTGCCTTCAGCAGATTTCTGTTGGCTTAATTTTTTTTCAATTACACGTAGAAACAATTTCCAACAATTGTTTTCTGATATTTTGCAATCCAGATTCTCTCCTTCCCCTCCCCCAAAGGTGGTAAAAGATCTGATATAAGTTAAACTAGTGTTTTCATGCAATTTATTTCATATTCTCCATGCTATGACAGAAGATTCATCACATATAAAAAGCTCATGAAGGAAATAAAGTGAAAGATGGTGTGCTTTGATCTGCAATCAGATTCCAAGAGTTCCTTCTTTGGTTTTGGATAGCATTTTTAAAATTATGAACCTCTTAGAGTTATCCTGAAACGTTGTTTTCTGATAATAGTTTCATCCTTTTCAGGTTGATCATGGTGCAGTATTTCTGTTACTGTATAATACTGTTCTCCCGGCTCTGCTCACTTCACTTTGCATCAGTTCATATAAATCTTTCCAGGTTTTTCTGAATTCATCCTGTTGATCATTTTTTATAGTGCAGTACTATTCCATTACAACCATTTACTGTAACTTGTTCAGCCATTCCCCAATTGATGGACATCCTTTCAGTTTCTAATTCTTCATCACTACAAAAAAAGCTGCTAGAAATGTTTTTGTACAATTAGGTCCTTTTTCCCTGTCTCAGACCCAGGAGTGGTATTCTTCAGTATGTCTTTTAAAGGTTATGAGTTACAGAGCTCCTGTCAGTGTACCTTGACAGAGGGAGTGTCTTTACCTGGAGTTCCTTGTGGCAAGCCAAGTTGTAGGTCTGGACCTCTATTCTAATTCATTCTCTTTCTTTCTCCTCTTCCCTCTCCCCCTTCCTTTCTTGTCTCCCTTTCCTTCCTTTTCCTTTTTTCTCCCTCTTTCTTCTCTCTTTATGTAGAGAGATTTCCCTACAGCTCTGTCTGTCTCCATTCATAGCCAGTCTTCCTGACCTCATAGGTTCACACAGTCAGCTTCAGCAGTCCCGCCATTCACAAAACCAGTTTGCTTTTCCCAACTGAATATAATTTTTTGCTTCCTTTAATATAACCAGTAATTAGTTTGTACCACTTTTATGGTACTTAAGCTCTTTTTTTTTGGTGCTTAGAACAGGATATTTTATTTTTAAATTTTTTTTAGATTGCAAGTCGATACAATATTTAATATTTGTTTTCTGACATTTTGTAATACATATTCTTTCTCTCCCTTCCATACCTTCCCCCTACCCAGGAAGGTAGGTCATATGATATTAGATTATACATATATTATAATTTGTGTTTCCATGTTCATCATGATGTGAAACATGACATATATTGTTTATATTAGAGAAAAATTCATGTAGAAAATAAAGTGAAGAATTCAATCTGCATTGTCTCCATCAGTTTCCTTCTATGGGGATAGATATCCTTTTTTTTTTGTTATGAGTCCCTTGGAGTCCTCCTGGATCCTCACCTTGTTGATAGTAAAGTCATTCACAGTTGATCACCATACATTATTGTTGTTACTTTGTACAACATTTTCCTTTTTCTGTTCATTTCACTTTGAATCACTTGATATAAGTCTTTCCAGGTTCTTTTGTGCTAACCTAGCTTGTTATTTCTTATGTCTCTATAGCATTCCATTAAAAGCATATACCATAACTTGTTCAGCCATTTGATGGACCTTATTGATGGACATCTCTTCAATTTCCAGTTTTTTGCCACCACAAAAAAAAAACTACAAAAAATAATTTTTGTATACACAGGTTCTTTCACCCTATGATCCCTTTGGGATTCAGACCTAGCACTGGTATTGCTGGATCAAAGGGTATATATAGGTTGATGGTCATTTAGGCATGTTTTCAAATTGCTTTCCAGAATGGTTTTATATATAATAATGTTTTGGTTTTTTTAAAACCACCTCATTATTTCAATGTACTCTAATTTGCCTCAAAGGCCAGATTACTTCAAAATTCAAATCTGATTTTTAAGCTCTTTTTTTTGCATTATTTGTCTTTTCATCTAATCTCTCCTAGTAAATGATATGCTCCTTAAGGACAAGGACTATCTTGTTCCTATTTCTATTTTGATGTAATGCCTAGCATAGTGGGCACTCGGTTCACAAATATGCATAGCTATACATTACAAGGGAAAGTATCAGATATTAAAAATTAAGTCTGTCCCTGAAAGAATTTATATATTCCCTTGGGAAATTGCTCAAAGTGATTTATAGGTACAGGAGAGATGCTAAGATGACTAGATATTAAAGGAAAAATGTAGGATAATGGATAGAAGAATGGATTTGGAGGCACAGTTGTCCTGGATTTTAATCCTTTCTGATACCCAGTAGCTGTATAAACATGGACAATTTATTTAATCATTCTCAACCTCAAGTTTTCTTATCAATAAAATTATATTACATATATATAATAGTTATCTCACAGGATTGTTGTGAGGCTCAAAGAAGATAATGTATATAGAAGTGCTTTATAAAATTCAAAGCAATATATAAATGTCAGCTATTATTATTGATCATCCCCTCCAGATGCTCCTGTTTGCGGATAACATTGTGCTGACTACATCAAGCTTGGAACATTGCAGAGCATCCTAAATGAGATCTATAATCATTCCAAAGAGTTCAGACTAACTATCCATACAGGAAAAATCAAGTGGATGAAGAATGTCTTCACAAATGTCCACAAATTACTACTTTGATGCCTCAGAATGGCGTGGAGGTGACTGGGTTCTTGAAGGCTGTGCCAACAGAGCACACGCTCTGTAAGACTCTACCATATTGGGAAGGCTTTGAGTATGGTCTGTAAAATAGACTGACTGCTTTTTGAGGAACAGCCTTGCTAAATATGGAGAGGCTCATCAACACTAGGCTGGCTACTTGATTATGGCAACCCCGAAACAAAGAAAAACTCAGAATTCCCCTCAGGGTTGTTTTCTCCTTTCTGTAGCAAATGGTGGAGTGGCAGGAAAGGGACAGAGGGTGCTTTGAGTAAAAAAAAAATTTTTGATTATCCATAAACTTGAACTTGGCTGTTGATATTCTAAATATGATAAGCAAGTGGACATATTTATGTAGGGATTGACTCATAAATCTAAACATTCTTGCTATAACTAAATGGGAGGATGGTTAGAGGCACTCTTTGGAGAGACAAATAAAGTGATTAGTGGAAATTTTATATTGTAGTTCTCATGATAAGGCCACCATGAAAAAAATTTACCTTCTGTTGCAGATGAATAGGAAGAGAAATTCCATATACTTAATAAGATTCTGCAAATTAAATAAGCATACAAGTAGATATTTGATGACTTCATTAAAAAAAGAGGGAATAGGTGAGGATGATGAGAAATATATTGAAAAACATGAGAAATGAGAACCTAGAGACTTAGAGATTGCACAAAAATGTTCTGTCCGTACAACGTAATATTTTTTGACAGAAGAATCAGCAGACCTTATAAGCAATGAATAATATTACTAAAATGAAATTCACTATATTTTAATAGTCAGAAAATGTCTAAAGTAGAATTCATTCCTAAATCAACTATTTATACAATCAGATCATTACCTTGTTAGCTCAAAGTTCAGTATTAAAGTAATAATACAAATGAGAAACAAATATGAGCTTGCTATTAAATCACCCCAATCCTGACTTATTTAATCAGTTATTGATCATGAAAGATAGGATTTGAATGGAAGAAAAGGCATTGATACCAATTATAATAATTTTATTCATGTATATATAACATATATTTTTTAATAAATGTAAATTGGTTCTATAACAAGGAGTCCGAAAGAGTCTCAAAATAATCAGAAAACCCTTGACTGAATTGCTAAGGAGAGAGAGATGGCAACCTTGGGGAACGCCTGTTTATAATATAAACTCTTTAGGTAGCAAAGTAGAAAGAGTGCCAGATATGAAGTCAGTAAGACAGTTTAAATCTAGCCTCAGACACTTGCTGACTGTGTGATCCTAGTTAAATCATTTAATCTCTGCCTCAGTTTCTTCATTTATAAAATGAGGATAATATTAACATTTACCTTCCAGGGCTGTTGAGAGGACAAAATGAGATGATAATTCTGAGGCACTTTGCAAATCTTAAGTCATTGTTATTGTCTTTGAGAAAGATGTCAGAAAACTATGAGTAGATTTTTCCATGAAACAAAAATCAGCAGTGGTTATAACACTAGTTTCAAGAAAGTTTGGTTAAAGGCACAAATAAGTCATCCCAAGGATGTTTCAGAATGCAAATAGATGAAAGAAAATAAAAACAATACACAATTTTTTTTAAAAATAAGCTTTTCATTCTCAAAGATAGAGCTGCTACACTTGAATTCTAATATAATCTTGATCATCCTTTCAGAATTAGGTAGTGTTTATATTAAATAAAACAAGAGAAAAACAGTCAATTAGCAGTCAACATGAAGAGATCCATGCTGAAGGCAACAGAGTTGCGAAGATGTATAGGGACTGATTGATGAGATATGGGTTAGGGGGAATTGAGAAGAGATATACCAAAAGCATGGGAAAAACTCATACTTCTAAATTAAGTTAATTAATTTTAGTTAAGAAAAAAGGGGGACGAAGAGAACATCAGCAATTACTGACCTCATGTTTACTGTCCATAGAAAAGTTTTAGACCTCTATATATGCCTCATGGGCATCTTTGATGAAGTTTTTAACAAGGAATAGACAGGCTCTCCCAAACAGTCTTCAAAAGCAGACCGCATATTTGTAGTTGTTTAGTTATTTCTTACACTTTGTGACCCCATTTGAGGTTTTCTCAACAAAGACACCAGAATAGTTTTCTATTTCCATCAGCTCATTTTTCAGAGAATATTTGGGCAACTAGTGTTAAGTGACTTGTTGGGGTCACCCAGCTAGTAAGTATCTGAGGCTGGATTTGAAATCATGAAGATGAGTTTTCCTGTCTTCAGGGTTGGTATTCTATCCACTGCAATACCTGTTTACCTTCATCCAATTAACAGAAAGATACAGAAATGCTAGATCCCACTGTGCTTTAATTTATATTTATTGTAAAAAAAAAACAACAAATTTATATAGCGAAATGATACCTTCAAGAATTTCTTCCAACAAGGTGTCTCCAATGGCTACCTCAACATTATGCAAAATTCCTTTTTAGATGGTAAGAGATAACTTTATTCACTGCCCCCCCCCACCTCCGTAAATGTCAGGTAAGAGATAAAATAGCAAATTGATGTTTGCTTGATAAAGGCGTTTACCATGGTGCTGAAGGAGATCAAATGCATTCTAAATCGAACATAGCCTACCTGTGGATAGGGAAGTCCTCGAGATGATTCTGTTTGCAGACAATGTTGTATCGGTAACATCAAGCCCTGGTATATTGTAGTCTCCTAGATCTGAAACTCCAGAGAAGAGTTTGACCTGTCCTTTTACACGTGAAAAATCAAGTGGATGAAGACCACTTCTTATCAGATTATAATGACATGCATTTGAGAGCTTTTCTATTCAACAAGATGAAGAAAATAGACTTGGATTACCTTCAGGAAACTGCAGGACTCAATAACCCCAAACTTCTCCCAGAAGCAAATCTTAATAGCAACATCCTTAGCTATACTAGTATCGTATGACTTCAAGACATGGAAAACAACAATCGAAAATGAGTCTCACACACAGAACAATGGACTCATATTGGTTGTAATCAAACTGCAACATTGAGAAATTCAAAGTAGAACAGGAATATCAAGTAAATAATCAAGGAAAAAAATCAAGGAAATAAATGATTGAAAAAGCAGACGGGCTGGACGTAATTTTGATCATAGAAATAGAGTCCAAGTGCCCCCACTGATATCTTTGAAATGTTAGAAAGTGAGTGAGGCCCTCTGCATATTTGGTGAACCCCTATATGATGGACTTATGGGAAGACATAGACAAAAATTCCCAAGAATAAGCAAATGAAGACTGGTTTGTAATCTACTTCATTCAAGAATACTTCCAAATTGTAAAATTACTGGAATTTTAAGTGTGATATAACATTTAGATGGACAAGCTGTAGAACTAGTTTATGGCTACATATAATTCAGACACTGTTCATAAATGATGAATGGGGTTCAGAATTTAACAGAAGTAAGAGTGGGCTAGATTGGTTTTGGGGATTGTATAGTACTTAATTTTTTTGTTCTGAATTTAACAAGTAAAATGAATATTTCCTTGTACAAATTAGAAGAGAAAAAACTACACATGAAGCTAATATTAAGTATAACATTTTCCATACAAGTGTATAATAAATTCAACATGTAATTTTCATAGCTAGTCTTGTCTCTTTCCTTCTGGCCTTCTTTTCTTTGCGTGTGTATGCATTTTTAAAGGTACCTTAATAATTTTAAGCTTTTTTGGCAACTCTATTGCTTGCCACCTTTCACTACTTTCTGCCTTGTTAGAAAAAAAGAATTTAAAATAATTTTCTCTTTATCTTATAGGTATATTAAAATAAAACAAATTTCTATAATGTATATTTTATTCTACATCTTTGATCTGTCACCTTTAGTCTCTCAGGAAGTGGGTAGCATGTTTCATCATTAGTCCTCTTAATATCATTGGTCATTAGAGTTAAGTCTTTTAAATTTGTTTTTCTTTGCAACATTGTTGCATAAGTTCTACTTGTTCTGCCTTTTTTTTTTTACTTGGTATCAATTTATGCAAATCTTTCCAGGATGTTCTAAAACTATCCCTTTTGTCATTTATTATGATGCAATAATATTTCATTAAGTACTTGTGGGAAGCCAATAAGAGTATAGATAAAAATCTGAGACCCCTCTTTTGACACCTCTTATGATCCATACCTTTTCTTATTGGAAAAACATTAGAGACTTATTGAAAAGCTTTGAGTCCTTAGCAGACCAGCAACTACTGAGTTAAAAATTTCTCTCCTTCATAATTAAGAAGCCTGAACCCTAAAAAACATTACTTAGATAAGACTGCATTACTTAGATAAGACTGGAGCCTGACAATTTAGTCCAGACTTTATTTGACCAGGTGCAAAACCTGTAATTCAGGAAGACAGGACTCAATTAGTGAACATTTCCATAAAATATATTTCTGCTCCCAGAATTATCCCCTACTAATTGGTGGTTGGAATTTGGCTCTTGTCCTTGTGCCTATATCTTTACCTTTTAGACTTTAATGGGTTGTGTATGATTTGTAACCCGTTCACAGCTGTGACTCTTTCTTTGTGTTCTTTGTTTGAAATCAGTATATAATAAATTCCAAAGCCCACAGAGTTTAGAGCAACATGGGCTAACCACTAGTCTGGTTGTTCTCATTTTCTTTTTCCTGTCTTAACAATATGATGCCATAAAACGCCACTCAGAACCCCTACCATATAGGGAGCTGGCTCTCTATAAGTACATATACCATAATTTGTTTAGCCATACCAATCTTTAGGAACCTCATTAGTTTTAAGTTCCTTGCCATCAAAAAAAAAAAGAGCTTCTACAATTTTATTGTACACTTGGGCCTTTTCTTCTTTCTTTGATCTCTTTGGGGTATATTTCTGGTGGTAGTATTTGCTGATTAAAGGGAACGAATTTAGTGACATTCGAGGCATATTCTAAAGTTCTGAATTGGATGGACCAATTAACAATCTCATAAACATGCATCAGTGGGCCTAATTTCTCATACTTCCTTTTAGTTTTTATCATTTTCCTAGTTTTTGACTATCCGTATCAATCTGATAGGTGAGACGGAACTTCAAAATTGTTTTAGTTTTCATTTCTCTAGAGACAGGTGATTTGGACCATTTTTAATGGGGTTGTTAATACTTTGGATTTCTTCTTTTGAAAACTGCCTGTTCAAGGGGCAGCAGGGTGGCTCAATGGATTGAGAACCAGGCCTAGAGATGGGAGGTCCTGGGTCCAAATCTGGTTTCAGACACTTCCTAGCTGTGTGATCCTGGGCAAGTGACTTAACTCCCATTGCCTAGGCCTTACCACTTCTGCCTTGGAACCAATGCACAGTAGTGATTCTAGGACAGAAGGTAAGGGTTAAAAAAAGAAAGAAAACTTCCTCTTCATGTTCCTTGACCATTTGTCTACTGGGGAATGGTTCTTATTCATATATATTCAAATCAGTTCCCAACTTATCTTATATCTTGGATATAAACTTTTCATCAGAGAATCTTGCTGCAAAGATTTTATCTACTTCATTTCACTTCTAAATTTAACTGCATTAGTTTTATTTGTGAAAAACTTTTTTATTTTTATGTAATAAATGAAAATTTTCCATTTTTTCCTTCTGTGATCCTTTCTCCCTTCTTTGGTCATGAACTCTTCACCTAGAAATAGTTGTAAAAAATATTGACTTCCTTTCCCCACCAATTTATTTATGATGTAATCTTTTATAGTTAAATCATTAGTTCATTTGAAACTATTTTTGATGTATGGCATCAAATTTCTGTTAGACTTAACCAGTTTTCCCAGAAGTTTTTTTTAGAATAGTTGAATACCGGCAACTGGGTAGCTCAAAATAATATTGGATTGAAGGGCCACTGCCAAACACACTGTACCCTGACTCCAACACTGTGAGGCCATTGGTCCTCTTCAAAAATCAGCAACCAGGGGGCAGCTGGGTAGCTCAGTGGAGTGAGAGTCAGGCCTAGAGACAGGAGGTCCTAGGTTCAAATCCGGCCTCAGACACTTCCCAGCTGTGTGACCCTGGGCAAGTCACTTGACCCCCGTTGCCTACCCTTACCAATCTTCCACCTATAAGTCAATACACAGAAGTTAAAGGTTTAAAAAAAAAAGAATAGTTGAATACTTTCTCTAGTAGCTTGTGGGGTTTTAAGTTTTACCACACTCTTTACTATTTTCATTTGCTTTTGGAGTATGTGTTGTATGTGCTCTATTTTTAAACCAGCATGAAATAGTTTTAATGATTGCTGCTTTGTAGTAAAATTTAAGATCTGTACTACTAGGTCCTTAACTTTTCATTCCCTCCCCGCATTATTTTCCTTGAGCTTCTTGATCTTTTGTTCCCCAATTGAATTTAGTTATTTTTTTCTAACTCTTTAAAATATTCCTTTGGCAAACAATGCTTTTGCACCAAATAAATTTAGATTGTATTAGAAATACATGACCTAAAACCTAAGAAATTATTTTAAACCTCTATTTCTGTTGAGTGTTTTCAAATTGTATTTTTACTTCATTTTTCCACTGTGGATTTTGGTGGGTAGACTCTCAGATATTTTCAACATTCTGTAGTTATTTTGAATGGATTATCTCTTTTTATCTTTTCCTCCTTTTCCTTATTAGGTTGTTTTTATATTCTTTGCTGAAGTAATTAAGTTTCAACTAATTTTAGCTGACTCTACGTTTTCTAGATAGACCATCAAATCATCTACAAACAGGCAATAGTTTTCATTTTGTCTTTATGGTTATTCCTTCCATTTCTTTTTTTCTGTATTACTGATAGAGTTGACATTTTTTAGAATTATATTAAATATCATTGAGGACAGACATTCTTGGTTTACCTATTAATGAAAAAGCCTCTAGTTCTCCATTACATATAATACTGACTCTCAAACGTACTACTTACTTAATTGAAGAAAGGTCTATTCCTGTACTTTTTTTTAGTTTGTTTTTTTCTTTAATGCAGAAATGATTGGATTTTGTAAAAAACTTTTTCAACATCTCTATACTTGTGTTTTTTGTTACTGCTTTTATTACTAATTTGTTATGCTTATTCTTATAGTAAAATACATTTCTGTCAAAAATTGAACCTGGTCATATTGTATTATCATTTTATTTTTAAATCTTCTTTCCTAATGTTTATTATTTTTGCTTTAAAATTCCTTAGATATAATGATCTGCAATTTTTTTTCAGCTATGCTACTTTCTGGTTTAAGTATCAAGGTTCTATTTATATCAGAGAGTTTAAAAAGATGCCTTCCTTTACTATTTTACAAGTATTTTACATAATATTATAACAAATTGTTATATTAAAATTTTAATAGGATTTACTAGTAAATCTGGCTGGTCTTAGTTTTTTCCATCTGGAAATTCATTTATGTCTTATTTTCTTTTATCTGATATGGGGTTATTTGAATAATCTACTCTGTTAATCAGAGTATTTTACATTTTTGTAAATATGACTTTCACTTATTCTTTTTATCCGCATCTAATTGAGCAAAATAGTTTTCTGATAGTTTCTTTTATTTGTCTCCAATTTTTGTGAATTCTTCTATTTCATTTGTGATGTTGATAATTTAGTTTCCCCTTCTCTCTTTAAAATCAGACTAGCTAACTGTTTAGTTCTTTTATTAGTATATCCCCCGCCTCCAATCCAGCTCATATTTTTATTGGTTAAGTGGACTTTTTTCCTCTCAATTTTGTTAATCTTTTCTTTAATTTTTTGAATTTCTAATTTGAGTTTTAAGAGTTTGGATATTTTTATTTTTGTTTTTAATTGCTTGACCAATTCAGTCAAGTAGCATTTATTAAGGGCCTGTTGTGTTCAGGTACTATTCTGAACACTGAGGACACAAAGCCAAAGATAGTCCCTGTTCTCAAGGAACTTGTGGTCTAATGAGAGAGAGAGATTTTTGAATAAGCAAGATTTTATATGTGTACACACACACATACACACACACACACACACACACACACACACACACACAGTCTAAATTGGAGAGACTCATCAGGGGACTGAGAAAATGACCTTATAGGAAGTTAGGCATTAGTTGAGACTTAAAGCAATCTAGAGAAGGCAGGATGCAGAGATGTAGAGAAAGAGAGTTCCAGGCCTAGAGGACAGCCTGTAAAAATGCCCAGAGTGGACAGGTGGAGTGTCTTCTGGTGGGAAATTCCAGATGGCCAGTGTCATTGGATCAGAGTACACAGGATAGAGTGTAAGAAGAAGTTTAAAGAGGTAGGAAGGGGTCAGGCTATGTGGACGTTTTTAAAGTCAAAGAGTATTTCATATTAGATCTTGGAGGCAATAAGGAGCCACCAGAATTGATTGAACAGATAGAAGATAGTCTTGGACACTTCCCACCTAGACTGTTACAATAGCCATCTCTTTGGACTTCCTGCCACAAGTCTCCCCACTTCAGACCATTCTGTACTCACCTGTCAAAGTGAACTCTCTAAAGAGCAGGCCTATCTCATCTTAGCCCTTCCCACCAACCCCCCACTCAGTAAACTCCCTATCACTTCTAGACTTTACCATCCAATCCTCTCTTTGGTGATCAAAGACCCCTCCTTCACCTACCTTCTCAGACTCCTTATACTTTACTTTCTTCCTCTGCTCCAAACACTCCTGCATCCAGCGACTGACCTACTCATTCCTCTGACAACATAGAAAGGCCATCTTGCTTCCAGTGGTGCCCTAGAGCTCTGCCTCTGCAGTCTCTGAAGAATTTAAGTTGCAGTTGACCCATATGGGGAATAGGGTGGGAGGAGGAGGCAGTTTTGTGTTGCTTGTGAAGATTCCGGGCAGGGGATGCAGCCTAAAGGATGTTAGGAGAGGAGAAAAAGGCATATGACAAGAGTGAGGCACAACCTGTGAAGGGATGCTTGCTTGCTTGATGGATATGCAGTTGTATGAGGACCATCTTTAGCCTCTTCAGTGAACTGCTGATGGGAGACTTAGAGGAAGATGAGGAAATGGAAGATAGGTGCAGACTGCAGTGATAGGACTGGCTTGTGAACAGCAGTGGTGGGGAAGAGGGGGTACCCACACCAGTGAGATGGGTCAACTTGACTTCTTTAAAGTAGGAGCTTTAACTAAACCAATTCCAGCTCTTGTTACCTCAATGAAAATATCTTCAAAAATTGATTATTTTGAACATTATGGTTCTTTTAAGACATTGGAAAAGCATTGAACAAAATTCCCTTGTACTTTGTAGTTCATCTAGGCAAATATTTATTGATTTAGTTAGTGTGCACTCAGAATCATTGTATGTTTTTGGATGCCTACGTTATTTTTTCTAATATGATTGCATATAGTCCTTAATAGAGTTTCTTCATTCTCCATCATTTGTATCATTTTGTTCACCTTCAGGAATTTTGGTACATTTAATTCCACATATTTCTAGAGCATATGTATAATTACCAAGGTAGTTTTGCATAATTACTATTTTTTCTGCCCAGTCTGGTATTAACAGGCGTACTAAATCTATTTGACATTCTGTTGTCTAAATTATTGGCAAAAATATTATATATGCATGCAAACATTAATCTCTGAAACTTTATTTTTTCTTTTTTGAGACATTGTTAGGGTACATTCTTTTCCCTTTTCTCTTGAGACTGATGAGTAAAACACATGGTAATAATAATAATAACAGGAGATAATGGCATTTTAATAGTACTTTAAAGTTTTCAAAGTGCTTTAAAAATATCTCATTTTATCCTTACAACTCTGAGAAATAGGTACTGTTGTTATGATTTTCCTCAGGACTGCAGCTAGTAAGTTTCTGATGGAGCATTTGAAACCTGGTCTTCCTTACTCCAGGCACTACTGTGCTACTTTGCTGCTTACATATCAATTAAACATATTTCAATTGAGACCCTTTCCTTTGACCACAAGGATGACTTAGTGATATATTTGAGATGTAGGATAGTCCCATAAATGGTTTGTCCTTTGTGTCTTTCATCAACTGCAAGTCCCCTGCTTTGTTTTTCTCTTCCTTTTTCCTGTCACTAGGAAGATCCGAGGACAATTAAAGGGCGAACTCAGGAATGGGGGGTAGAGGAGCAGAGCAATTTCAGGAGCTCTGACCCTGGCAGGGTTAGGGGGTGTCCTAGATGGCTGAAGGATCAAGTGTCTTGACTGATGAATAGTAATTCATTTTTCAATCTTATGTCAATAGTGAAGGGAAAGAAAGATTGTGAGATTTTAAAAATTAATTATCTTGGGCCTTTTTACTACCTATGAATAGACAGTCTTGTTCTTTGACAATTACTTACGTTTCCTGAAATATCTAAAAGTAGGGTGTTTCAGGAAGTCATTCTGAAGCTGCCCATAGCTCCTTGTCTAGATCTCCCCTTTGCAGGAATCACAATGAACTTTTACTATATTTATTTGTAGATACTTAACAGTATTAGACTGTAAGTTCGTTTAAGATAAGGTCTGTGTTTGTTTCATCCTAATTGCCCACCAAACATAGCTTCCATATAGGAGGTCCTTAATAAATATGACCTGAATTCTTGAATTAATATCTTTACTCGTTTTTTACTGCATGCTTTACCCACATGTTTAGGTTGGTCTGTAAAACTAGTTACCCTTAGAGTAAACACATAATTTTTTTTAAAATTGCAAATTTGTACAGTTAGAAAATGTTTGGTTTTAACTTTTTAAATTATTAGAAAATTGTTTTAAAATGAAAAATCCATTTTTTATAGTTATATATGAAAGGATATTGAATAAAAGACCACATTGCATTATAAAATCTGTTTTTTTTTGTTCACATAAAAATTGAAACAATTTATTTGAATATCTAATATGTAAGTGGAGGTGCATGTAAAATAGTGTTTTAATGGTAGGGAGAGCCAGGTGGTAGAGTGGATAGAGCCCTGGACATAGAGTCAGGAGGACCTGATTTCAAATCCAGCCTCAGATACTTGCTAGTTGTGTGACTAGTTGGTCATTAAAAGTATTGCGGACCTCCACAGATAATCCAACCCACCTCTTGTTCTCTTCAGTTTGGGCCACTTCATTGTAGATCCTCAGTGTCTGTCTAAGATCTGTGTCTTGTCATATCGATTTTTGGGGTCCTATATCATCTTGCACATCATAATAGACACACTCCATACGTGACATTTTTCTAGTCTGAAAAGTTATGTCAGTCTCTTCTTATTAAGTTTTTAGTGTTTCTTGATTTAATCACTCTCCACAAAGAGCATATGAACCAAGTTATTGACAAGATTATCTCTGTTGTCAGATCTTTGTAGCAATCTTGTATGATTTTAAATGTAGGCATTAGAGGTGACACCTTGTTGGATAATCTTTAAGGTGATATTTTGCTCTGTTGAATCAAAAGCTTTTAAAAAACAGTCAACAGATATAGTAGGATCTTGTATCCTCTCCTCCTTTGTGTCAGCTATGACTATAAAGTCTACCAATTTTTGATACTCTACCTGCTTGGTTCTCAAACCTTCACTGGAGAGATCTTCAAAATATGTGGTGATAATTCTCATAAAGTTTTTTTATAAAGAAAATAGGCATTTTTAATAATAGTAACTGATTTTCTTAGTAGCCCTTTTTGGGTAATAGAATAATAATAATATCTCTCTCCCACTTTGGTCTTGGCCACTTTTTGGACAAGGATTTCATGTTTAGAGTGTCAACTAAGCCAATGTTTATAGATAGCCTAAAAATAGGGTGATTCTTGATACCTTTAACCTCCTTTTCCACTGTACTCTCACTATTAGTGCAGAAAACCACCTGCTTCTTAGGTGGCTAAGGCCAAAGAATTTATTGCTGAGTAGACAGCCTGCTTATGAGCCTGTTTGTACTTATTTAGGCTAGACCTAGGAAAGAGCACATTACCAGAACTGTACTTTCAGCCTTTTCTTCATGATTTGGGCACCACTGGTCAAGCTTTTGAGAAACAGTGATTCTCTCCATGCTGCAGTGAGGTCTCAGTACTTTGTAGAATTTTGTGGCTATACAATATTAGGAGATTAAAATATATTTGAGCCAAATTCTTTTAAATTAAAATCTTATAATTTTAAACATTGATGTGGTTTCTAAGCTTCTACTTGATATGGAAATATGGAATTATTGGTGAACCATTTATAAAAATAATAAATATTTATGAGATAGATGAATAAATTTATTTTTAAGTTGTGCTTCTAAAACACTGAGGTACTTTGTGGTTGATGTACTCCATGGTTGATGTTCCTTGTTTTATAAACGAACATTGACTTTTTGAAACCAATCAGGTGGGTTCATGTCATAATGTAATGTAATTTCTGATACTTATAAATATTTTCTTTAGTGTGTTACGTAGCTCAAACTAATAATTAAATTTTGTGCAAAATTTTCATTATATGTATTTTTTTCCAGATGGCGTCATTATTTTCTATGTATGTTGCGGGGTATATTGAGCCATACAAATTTCTGAAGATCATCTTTGTGAACTTGGTAAATTTTTATTATCATTTGTTCTCATATTAAATTAAAATACTTTGATGTAAATTCACTAATTATATACTTTAATATAGAAGTTTAAAGTAGCCTTTATTAATAAGACAATAATTGGACTTTGCATAGTAACATTATAAATCAAATTATAATCTTTTTTATTTTCCCTTTGTCTTATAACACCCTATTCTTCTTCTTCATTCTCATCCCCTCATTTTCCCCTTTCTCTCCACTCCTTAGTTCTCTCATGTCCATCAACACAACACTGGCTATATGTTCTTCTTTCCTTCATGCCTTTTCTCCTTGGTGAATCAGTTTTTCTCTTTTCCTATCACCCATCATACTTTGTGAAACTTCCAACCTGGAATACTTCATCTACCCAATTTAATCTTTTCATCTGCTGCTGAACAGAGTTAGAGGAAATCATGAAACTCTGCTGACTAGGTTCACTAAAAATTTATTATCCAATCTCAACTTGACCTTCAGTGGAGCAAGACAACATTTAGTCAACTGTAGTAGATTTGCTATTGCACTTTCCACAGCAGCTGCTCCATGCATTCTCATATCTTCTCAAACCTTCTATGACACCCCCCCTCAACCTTGAGTGATTAGAATCCAACCTCACGGTTCAACAGAAACATTGGTGCCATTACCTGAGAGCTCTTCTTTCTTCCAACTCCTCATCTTACATCATTCAGATAGCTTCCTTTTCTATCTTTTCCCCCAGTCTGGGTTCAAATGAAGAGGTGGACCTGTTCCATGCCAAGACCAAACCAAACATGTAGAGACACATGTCTTTTTTTAAAAACCCTTACCTTTGTCTTAGAATCACTATTATGTTTTGGTTCCAAGGCAGAAGAGCATTAAGGGTAGGCAATGAGAGTTAAGTGACTTGCCCAGGGTCACCCAGCTAGGAAGTTTCTCAGGTCATATTTCAACCCAGGACCTCCCATCTCTAGGCCTGACTCTCAATCTGCTGAGCCACCCAGCTGCCCCCTAGAGACACATGCCTTTGATCCCATTCCTTCTCAACTTCTCTAGCAAATTGCTCTTCCAATCCTCCCACTCCTTTTAAATTTCATTCTTTTCCCTATCTTCTAGTGCCAACTCTGCTACCTAAAAAAATGCCCGTTTCTTGCTTATCCTTAAGAAGAACATCACACTTAGCACCTCAGTAAGCTATTTTTCTAAAACTCTTCTCTCCTTTTTAGTGTAGGAAGCCATCTACACTTAATTGTACTTCTCTTGCTCTTGTCTAAACCCTCTCGAGTCTAGTTTCCTCATAATCCAACTAAATTTGTCCTCTATAAAGTTAGCAGTTTTGTTTTAGTGCCCAAACCTCATGGCCTTTTCTTAATATTAATTCTTCTTTGACTTCTTAGAAGCATTTGACACTGTTGATCATTCTATCCTTTTTGGTGATACTGCTGTCTACTAATTCTCTAATTTTTCTTTGGCCTATACATGTGGGTGTCCTCTAGGAATTTGTCCTGTGCTTCTTTTTTCTCTCCTGTCTTGTTTACTGATTTCATCAGATTCCATGGCTTCAAATATAATTTCTATGTAGATGATTCTCAAATGTACATATTCAGCTTTAGTTTCTCACTTGAGCTACAATCAGATACATATTCCTGGCTGCCTCTTGAATACCTTGAACTGGATATCCTGGAAGTAGCTTCTACTCAACATGTCCCAAACTGAATTCATCTCTCTCCTCCCCTCCATCCCAAATCTACATTTTCCCATATTTTTCTATCCCCATCAGAGACATTTCTATCCTTCCAGTCATCTAGGCTCACAACATTGATCTTCTTTGATTCCTCATTCTCACCTCACATTATAATTTGTTACCAAATCTTGTTCTTGCCTTCATAACATCTTTCTCAATGCTTCCTTAGCTCCATTTACAGTCACAGCCCTAGTTCAGGCTCTTGTCACCTCTCACCTAGATTATTGAAATTATCTAACTTGCCTTTTTGCCTTGAGACTAATCAATCCTCCCTTGCCAATTTAAAATGTAAAATAATTAATGTTGAATATTTTCCCATGGTTATATGATTCACGTTTCCTTCCTCTTCCCTCCCCGCTTCCAGAGTTGACGACCATGTATCATTGTTCAAAACCTATTTCTGTGTTATTCATATTTGTATTAGAGCAATCATTTAACATCAAAACCCCAATTGTATCCCCATCGAACAATGTGATTGATCATAAGTTTTTCTTTTGTGTTTCTGCTCCCGCAGTTCTTTCTCTGGATGTGGATAGCTTCTTTCTCCTAAGTCCCTTAGGACTGTCCTGGGACATTGCATTGCTGCTAGTAGCAAAGTCAGTTACATTCAATTGTGCTACAATGTATCAGTCTCTGTGTACAATGTTCTCCTGGTTCTGCTCCTTTTGCTCTGCATCAGTTCCTGGAGGTCTTTCCAGTTCACATGGAATTCCTCCAGTTCATCATTCCTTACAGCACAGCAGTATTCCATCACCAACAGATATCACAATTTGTTCAGCCATTCCCCAATCAATGGACACCCCCTTATTTTCCAAAGTTTTGCTACCACAAAGAGCATGACTGTAAATATTTTTGTACAGTCTTTTTCCTTATTATCTCTTTGGACTACAAATTGAGTCGCTAGCTTCCTTTAAGACTCTGCTCCAAGCATGCCTTCTGCAGGAAACCTTTTCCTACTCCTAGTCCCTTAGAGATTAAACCAAACAGGGTGTAATACAGCAGGACCATTACCTTTCTTACCCCGTGCACTACATTATCTTAATACAGCTTAAACTTTTTGGTCTACTGTATCACTCTATTGACACCCAGAGAGCCCTCAAAATCAAAGTTCTCATTAAGGGAATAATTCCACAATCACACATCTCTTGTAAAGCTGTTTTTTTTTTCAAACCAATAATATGACTTTACTCAGATAATGATAATCTCAACTGTTTATGTCTTTTTAAAAACTCTTTAGATCTCATTCCATCTATACCAGTTTTGTGTGACTGTTGTCTGTCTTCATGAATTATAGAGACATTCCATGAGCTGCCTTTCCTTATCTCTTCACAAACAAGTTTATGTGATGTTAGCAAAGTCTAATGATTTTCTCCCCCTCATCTAAGACCAAGTCATCTTTTTTGATCCTACATGTCTTTGATGATACTATTTATTTGTTTTTCTATCCACTACACTTAGCACAGACACATAGCATTTAAATAAATGGTGGTTGATTGATTTTAACTCTCTTAAGTAGTTCTTTATTTGTTACTCACCATGTGCTTCTCCATTATCCTTTATATGATTCTTAATTTTAATTTTTGAAAGACATGAAAGTTCATGACTGATAGCAATACAACAAATTAGTAAAATTAAAAGATGACTCTTGATTTTACTGAGAAGTTTTTGATCATTAAAGGAGCTCTGTCATTTCCTAAAAATAATTCAACCTAGCCTCCTCCTCTTGCTTTATTTTCAATCTAACTCATTGTCCATTTGCAATATACATCCTTTATGTCTCCCCCTTTTATTTTTATTCACTCATAAGATCATATATATATAGAGAATATATGCACGCATAGATACTGATGGATTGAATCTTTTGATTGTTCGTATAATTTCATTTCACATCTAGACAATGGATATTCTTCAGCCACTTGCTTCTTCCTCTGAGAATGATTAGGCCAGATTCATAGATCTAATTAAAGAGGTCATCATTGTTCCAGGTGTTAGTAACAAGCATAATATTATCCAGAAAAAAAGAGCAGCAGCCATAGAAAAACCCATTTCATCATGGTCCCAGGACTAGATCTTTTCTATGACCATGGCAGATGCCTTTGAGAAGCATGCATCTATTCATTTTATATCTTATCTGAAACTAATGATAACTGGGTTGTTAGTCAAAGTTATCTTAATTTTTCATGGGAAAGGCCTTGATGGTTGTTTCTTTGCAACAAATCAAAACCATTAAAAAATTCAAGATATAGTAAGATCAGTGGGATCTTATACTGACTCTCAGCTGTTTTACATTAACGTTTTACGCTATTATTTGTCATGTGTATAATTTTACCTGTCTCCTTCTTCTACCATAATTGAGGATTCCCTTGATATATGTATAGATGATTCTTAAAATTTTTTATATTGATGGGAAAGTAGATATACAAGTCAATAGTTAAAGATTCCTCAGTCAGATTTTTCTTTAATGTCTGAAGTTTTTTCATTCCTTTGATATCTTTCCTTCCCTCATATCTTCTTGATGACTAATTAAATTAATACTTCACCATCCTTACATTATTTGTGCTGCCTCAGGCATATTGTTCTTTAGTGTGTGATTAGTGTAGTCTTGCTCCTTTTTCCTGGTTTTGTTTTGGTTAGGCTATTTCTGCTGCCTCTGTAAGGATGTCAGAGTCAAACAAAGTGTGCTCACTTGGTGGTGAAAAGAGTTTGTGTTTTCTGAAGATTTAATAAAAATGCCATGTTTTACTTTTATCCAAGTAATTTTTCTTTTTTAAATACATTTTCCTCAATTAAATGTAAAAATAATTTTAAAGATTCATTTAAAATTTTTTTGGGTTCCAAATTCTCTCCTTCCCTTTTTCCTTCTCATTTTTTCCCTGTTACAATTAAAATTATTTCAAAAGACTTATTTTTGGGTAAGAATAGAAGTTTAAATGATCGTATAATGCTTTTTGGGTAGGCCAACATCATAACTGATAAAGTGATAGTGATCTCCATGATTCTTTTGCAACCAGGCATGACCTGAGCTAGATTAGGCTGCTTAATAAGTAGATTTTTAGGAGCTCATTATTCAGTTCCTCCCTTGGACATCTCAAGATATCTTTAATTGATAATGGTTAATGGATCTATCCATTCTTCCCCATAGGTGGGCAGGTAACATAGGCTGGATTCTGTTAAAAAGGAAGACATTCCTTGGGATTCCCAAGGACAAAAAAATGTAAAAAGTAGCAAACTAGATGTCACCTCTGACCCAGATCCCTGACAGAAGAATGCATAGTAATTCTCCCTAACATATAGGAATTAATACATTATAAAAAATAAATTCTCACACTTTCCTTGAAACAGCAGGCAGTTCGACATAGATTATGCATGTGCAGTCATGCAAAATATATTTCCATATTAATCTTGTTGTGAAAGAAAAAACAGACCAAAAAAAAAAAAAACACCCAGGAAAAATAAAGCTTAAACAAAGTTTGTTTCAATACGCATCCATTTCTTTCCCTGGAGGTGGATAGGATTTTTTATCCTAAATCCTAGAGAATTGTCAATGTATTAGTGAGAATAGCTAAATCTTTCTTCCTTCCTTCCTTCCTTCCTTTCTTCCTTCCTTCCTTCCTTCCTCCCTTCCTTCCTTCCTCCCTCCCTCGCTCTCTCTTTTTCTTTCTTTTCTTTCTTTTCTTTCTTTCT